>NC_140568.1:343977-653977 GCF_057381845.1 Rhamphochromis longiceps
TCCTAACCATTTCAATCCCTAACCCTTTTGGTTTATTTCCCCTCCCATCCCACTCCCCTTTTCCTGAGGCTTTGGGGGCGGGACTTGGTTCCCACCCTCAAGACCTTAAATCATTGCATCTGTGCATCTCTCTCTGTGTATCCCTCTGAAGAAGCAGCATGTCCTGCGAAACGTAAGGGAGAAAAGACTGAATTGGGCCAAAACTTTAGACCTCAGCCCAGATTTCTAGCTTTAAGTTGCCAAATTTGGCTTTTGATTTTTTATCTAAATGATTTTAATCCTATACAGTTAAATAAATTGGATTTTAAATATGTCAGTATGAGGCTCTTTATCTTGCCGGCCTGCAAATTCCTCTCAGCCTAACAGAGAAGAAAAACCATTCTGAAAACAAGTGGATTAGGACGAGAAGGAACAAAAAAACTCTTTTTTGAACTTAAAGAAAGCAATAGAGACTTCCTCCTTGTGGGATTATTTCAAGCACAAATGTGACTGTGAGTGGGAACTAACCTTTTCCATCTGAGGACAGATTTTCCACTCCAGGACTACAGAGGCCTAGAGGTTTCCATATTTCTGGAAGAAGGCGGCTCAGGAACCCTTCAGACACATCCAGGTAGGCCTCCTACTGACTATGGCTTTTTCCAACAGGTCTGGAGCGGCCCACTTCAGCCGGACAGAGAGATTTGACACAGACACACAGACAAATACACACAATAGAAATAGGAACGGGAGGGAGCAGAGGGGGAGGGAAAAGAATAGAAATGGGATTCGATTTCCTAGACAAATTAAGCAATCTACTAATTATCAACCTCTGGATGTTCAAACTAGGCAGTTGACCAAACAATATTTTAAATTAATACAGGCAATTCATCATAAAGCAATCATAGACTCAGCTATTGCAAACAAAGATCCACCAAGAGGGATGGCAAAACAAGTGACTAAACTCACAAGTTTCATTAAACCAGCCTCACCTTCTGAGGAGGTTCAAAGGGCAGTAGAGAGAAACACTAAACAGTGGTTAGAGAACAACTTACTGGCGCTGCAAGAACATTATATTAATGTGATTACAAACTATGCCAACCTTGCCTTTAATGAAAATGCTCTTCGAATCGCAATTGCTTGGGCAGGAAAAAGATATAAGGCCAGACTAACTCAATCTACTGTGGAAACTATACAGAACTTCTTCTCAGGGGAGGGAGAATCACTTGATGGGTCAGTGTATGCAGAATCATTCCCCGATAGGTCACTGGAGGGAAACTCAACATCAGACTTTGACATAGATAGTGAAGGAGATTTTCCACCATTACAAAGACTAGAACGAGAACATCACCGGTCCCTCTACCCTAAAGTGATAGTTGAGAAGCAGATTAGACCAACGGCTGCGGCCTTAGATGATAGAGGGAGGAACAGCCAGGGCCTAGATAGGGTCCAGCCACCCCTACGGGACTCTCAGTCCACTCCGTATGGAGAGGAATTAACAACAGACCCTCACATGAATGGGCCATTAGAGGTGACCCGTAATCGAACCCTCTCCCCTATAATACCAATATCTACAATCAAGGAAAACAATTTGGCTGCACCCACCCAGGTCCATTCAGGGACATGTGAAGCTGATAGTAGCCAAAAGAGGTCTGTCTCTCCGCCTCCCACCCTACAGCCTTCACGACAAGGAGCTGTGGAGGAGAGAGATCAACAACATAGGGAGACAGAAAATAGACCCCCCTTTTCAACATTTGATAGTGACTTTACAACAGATATGGGTAATCGGATCGAAACAGCTGGTAAACTCAATAAAAGCGAGGGCAATATAAGATCAAATAAACATCATCCGAGATTCACAAAACTTACTAATGTATCTCTTCACCAGCCTACACAGGTTAGAAGCAATGTGGTGGTTTCTCAGAATGACCCGGATTTACAAATCCATGGCCTTGACCAGGAGAGTGGCACTCACCATCATCTTCTCTCTCATTCTACTGCCACAGCAGTAAAATACAGGTTACAGACTGAAGGGAGTGCCGCTGTAATGGACACAGGAACAGGAGAGCGAGACACCGCTAAAAGAGTAACGGGAAATAACAACAACATGATGATGCAGGGCCCGGTCAAGGGCAATAATGCCGACTGTGGGACACAAACGACCTCATCTGACCCAAAAATTACTCTTGTTGCGGGCTCCCTAAATGTGTCAGCGGCAACCTTACATCAAAAACTAAACAACTCAAATCAAATGACTGAGAGAGAGAAAGACAAATATGTACATTTTCCAAATACCCATAAGGCCCGAAAAGGGAGAAAGATCATGGATTGGCAATTTAAATGTAACAAACCAATTTGGTTTCTGGGGGATTCTAACCTCTATCGTATGCCACCACATTGCTCAGGAGAGATTCAGGTTGATAGTTATCCAGGCGCGTCGTTCTATCACTTTAATCAGATCTTGGAAAAAACCCCTCCGCATGCACTGGTGAAGCTGGTGGTGCTGTCGGTGGGTATTAATAATAGAGACCAGGACCCACATAAAACATCCATAAAACAACTTAGAATGCTCTACAGGAAGGCTCAGTCTGTTTTCCCCAATGCAAATATTTATTTCCCACTGATTAACTATTCGCACCTTCTACCTCAGGAGCAGAAATACAACTTAGACATTGTTAATGACTTCGCGCTGAAGCGTTTGCCTGTAATAAGCCGTATAGCCGAGGACCAATTCCATACGGTCACAGATAACATCCACTGGACTCAGGAAACGGCGGGGCGAATATTCAAGCATTGGTGCAGTGAATTGAAATTGGATTTTTAACTCCTATTGAGCCTAATATGGGGGATCGCCCTTCAGACTTTACTCGGGCTCACTGTAGGGAGAAACAGTCTTCCATCTTCTGTTTACAGTCTTTCACTGATCCACCTAATAGTATTCAATTGGATTCTGATTTACCTACAGATGGGATACATGATTTGAAATCCCCTAAACACGGTTGGTGTGCTGAGGGGAGTAATATATTAAATTTATCAACCTTATTCCGACCCACTGCGCGACAAATAGAACTATTGGAGAAAGGGCTTTCTTACATTCCAACCCCAAATATACTAGATAGGGAGGAGTTATGGAGGGACATTTCCTTATATCACAGGAGGATTAAACTCTTGGACCATTTTGGTGGGGATAAAAAGGATGGGGACTGTAGGACTCGTTTTACGCTACCATCTAATTGGGAACCCACTTGGGGCCAGTTAGATGAGAGAGTGAGAAAGTTAATTGAAGCCGACTTGCGGGATTCTGCTGGATTCCGACTGTGGAGCAGGGGTACTGATGGTGTGGGAGGTGAGGATATGGAAGTGATTAGGGAACTTCAACAAAATAAAAACATTATTTTTAAACCAGCAGATAAGGGTTCCAAGATTGTGATTTTGGATAAACATCAATATGTTCTGGAAGCTAATAGACAGTTGGCTAATGGTAAATACTACAGAGCTATTGAGAACAGTATTCAACAGAACACACAACTCCAAGTTCGTAGTATCGTGAGTAAATTATATAATAAAAAATATATTACTGCAAAACAAAGGGATTTTTTATATGGCCCAGATGAACCTCGGAATAGACAGTTTTACCTTCTTCCGAAGATCCATAAAGATCCCCAGACGTGGACAGTACCAAACGTGATTCCGTCAGGGAGGCCCATTGTATCGGACTGTAGCAGTGCGACTTATAACATCTCCCTCTATATAGATCACTTTCTGGGACCTCTCTCGGTTAAACATCCTAGTTATCTGAAAGATACATATCACTTCCTGGAACTTATCAAACCAATACGATTACCAATAAATACGCAACTCTTCACAATTGATATTGAAAGTCTTTATACAAACATTAATACTGAATTAGGTTTAAGCACAATAAAAAATATCTTGGAACAGCATCCAGATCCCAAGAGACCGGACGCAGAACTCTTGCAGCTGTTGGAAATCTGTTTGAGGTGTAATGATTTTGAATTTGCGGGGAGACAATATTTACAGGTTCAGGGTACAGCTATGGGACATAGATATGCCCCTTCTTATGCTAACCTATATATGAGCCAATGGGAATGTGAGGCCCTGAGAAAGTGTCCGCATAAACCAACCTTCTATTTTAGGTTCTTAGATGACATCATAGGGGCGTGGCCCCATGGTGAACATAAATTCACTGAATTTATCAACATCTTGAATAGTCATCATCCCTCCATTAAAGTCAAATATGAAATACATCCAATACAGGTCAATTTCTTGGACACGACAGTATTTTTAGAACAACTGGGTCAAAATCTGAAAATTTCCACTAAGGTTTATTTTAAACCTACAGATTGCCATGCTCTCTTGCATAAGAGCAGCTACCATCCCAAACACACTTTTAAGGGTATCATAAAGTCCCAAATCATCAGGTTCTATAGAATTTCTTCAAAGGAATCAGATCTTCAGGATGCAATTGGCATATTATTCCGGAGCCTCAGGAAGAGGGGATATTCTAGTAGGTTCCTTAGAACAATTAAGAGCAGCACCCTTGCTGGACTAAACTCTAATGCAATGAGGGGAAATCAGACTCAAAATCAGATACAACAGGGAGAACAGAATAGACTTATGCCACTAGTTACCACTTACTCGCGTTCTCATCTACCATTGCATCATCAACTCAAAACAAACTTTAAGAAATACACCTCTGGTTTGATACGACTCCAAGACTGCAGAGTGATTTCAGCCCACAGGAGGAACAAGAATCTGAGAGATATGCTCGTCAGGGCCAAGTTGCCAGAACAGATGAGACGTATAAGATCGGGGAAACCCAATCATTGGGCCTTTAAACCGAAACGGTTCTTGTATAATCCTTATGGGAAAATAGGGGCACCCATCTTACAGAGAATGTCCCTAAACACGAGCAACATCGTTTATTGCATCTGTTGCGAAGAATGTTGTCTACTCTATGTGGGTGAAACAGGTCAAACTCTGTTGGAGAGGTTAAAACAACATATTTACAATATTGAGAGGAATGGACTGGACACTCCACTAGTATTGCATTTCCAAATTCACACATTACAACATCTGAGTATAACGGGACTTCAAACCTGTGCGACATGGACGGAGGGCCAGAGGAGGAGATATGAGAGATTGTGGATTTCCAGACTGCGAACTCAACATCCACGGGGCCTGAACGCAGTCTGAATTGCTCCCTTTCAATTGTATTGACAATTATTGCTGTTTTGTGAGACTCTTGACATGACAATAAAAGCTGGAGAGGTACATGCTGGGGCAAAAAAAAGAATATTGTGTCTTCAATTGAAATTTTCTTCTTCTAATGAGAGTGATAATAGACTGGTTTGCCACAAGGGGTGAGACATGAGTGACAGTGACCAGGCAGCTGTTGCCAGTGCACCGGACTCACAACAGTGACTGTACAAGATCAATAGGCCCCTAACCTAACCTAGCCAGATGCCAGAAGCCTGGGCACCTCACCCTGTTTCACCTCTAATCATTCTGTCCCCAGAAAAGCCACTTGAGGGAGACATTTAGCTTTTGATCATGTATAAGCACCATGTAAGAGTAACCGAAGGGGGATTACCTTAGACTTCAACATAAAATCATGGATATGAACTTCTGTGTGTGGTGTTTAACCCCTGGGAGCTCTAACTGGAATGTATAATGGAAGGAAACTGACTATAAGTGATGCCATTATTAAAGGAACAGGAAGCAAATAAACTTTATTTTTTTGGAAGGAGATACATACACACATGAATTCTTGTTATAGATTTAATTAAAAGGCAGCAAATAAGATAACATCTGGTACATGATAATGTACATATGAGTTGTATATGAAGTATGGAAAAAAGGAAAATAGAACCGCTTGTACCTGACTCTCCTGCCCTAAACCTAAAAGGCTTCTGGATTGGCCCTCCCTCCATGTCTCTGGCCTATTCCGACAGCACCATCAGAGGCTCTTTGATGTATGTGAAACACTAATTCGAATCCTGCCAATTGTTTTTTGAAAATAAACTGGTGATTCTCCCTCCCCAGATCTGTTATCCTAATCCTAACCATTTCAATCCCTAACCCTTTTGGTTTATTTCCCCTCCCATCCCACTCCCCTTTTCCTGAGGCTTTGGGGGCGGGACTTGGTTCCCACCCTCAAGACCTTAAATCATTGCATCTGTGCATCTCTCTCTGTGTATCCCTCTGAAGAAGCAGCATGTCCTGCGAAACGTAAGGGAGAAAAGACTGAATTGGGCCAAAACTTTAGACCTCAGCCCAGATTTCTAGCTTTAAGTTGCCAAATTTGGCTTTTGATTTTTTATCTAAATGATTTTAATCCTATACAGTTAAATAAATTGGATTTTAAATATGTCAGTATGAGGCTCTTTATCTTGCCGGCCTGCAAATTCCTCTCAGCCTAACAGAGAAGAAAAACCATTCTGAAAACAAGTGGATTAGGACGAGAAGGAACAAAAAAACTCTTTTTTGAACTTAAAGAAAGCAATAGAGACTTCCTCCTTGTGGGATTATTTCAAGCACAAATGTGACTGTGAGTGGGAACTAACCTTTTCCATCTGAGGACAGATTTTCCACTCCAGGACTACAGAGGCCTAGAGGTTTCCATATTTCTGGAAGAAGGCGGCTCAGGAACCCTTCAGACACATCCAGGTAGGCCTCCTACTGACTATGGCTTTTTCCAACAGGTCTGGAGCGGCCCACTTCAGCCGGACAGAGAGATTTGACACAGACACACAGACAAATACACACAATAGAAATAGGAACGGGAGGGAGCAGAGGGGGAGGGAAAAGAATAGAAATGGGATTCGATTTCCTAGACAAATTAAGCAATCTACTAATTATCAACCTCTGGATGTTCAAACTAGGCAGTTGACCAAACAATATTTTAAATTAATACAGGCAATTCATCATAAAGCAATCATAGACTCAGCTATTGCAAACAAAGATCCACCAAGAGGGATGGCAAAACAAGTGACTAAACTCACAAGTTTCATTAAACCAGCCTCACCTTCTGAGGAGGTTCAAAGGGCAGTAGAGAGAAACACTAAACAGTGGTTAGAGAACAACTTACTGGCGCTGCAAGAACATTATATTAATGTGATTACAAACTATGCCAACCTTGCCTTTAATGAAAATGCTCTTCGAATCGCAATTGCTTGGGCAGGAAAAAGATATAAGGCCAGACTAACTCAATCTACTGTGGAAACTATACAGAACTTCTTCTCAGGGGAGGGAGAATCACTTGATGGGTCAGTGTATGCAGAATCATTCCCCGATAGGTCACTGGAGGGAAACTCAACATCAGACTTTGACATAGATAGTGAAGGAGATTTTCCACCATTACAAAGACTAGAACGAGAACATCACCGGTCCCTCTACCCTAAAGTGATAGTTGAGAAGCAGATTAGACCAACGGCTGCGGCCTTAGATGATAGAGGGAGGAACAGCCAGGGCCTAGATAGGGTCCAGCCACCCCTACGGGACTCTCAGTCCACTCCGTATGGAGAGGAATTAACAACAGACCCTCACATGAATGGGCCATTAGAGGTGACCCGTAATCGAACCCTCTCCCCTATAATACCAATATCTACAATCAAGGAAAACAATTTGGCTGCACCCACCCAGGTCCATTCAGGGACATGTGAAGCTGATAGTAGCCAAAAGAGGTCTGTCTCTCCGCCTCCCACCCTACAGCCTTCACGACAAGGAGCTGTGGAGGAGAGAGATCAACAACATAGGGAGACAGAAAATAGACCCCCCTTTTCAACATTTGATAGTGACTTTACAACAGATATGGGTAATCGGATCGAAACAGCTGGTAAACTCAATAAAAGCGAGGGCAATATAAGATCAAATAAACATCATCCGAGATTCACAAAACTTACTAATGTATCTCTTCACCAGCCTACACAGGTTAGAAGCAATGTGGTGGTTTCTCAGAATGACCCGGATTTACAAATCCATGGCCTTGACCAGGAGAGTGGCACTCACCATCATCTTCTCTCTCATTCTACTGCCACAGCAGTAAAATACAGGTTACAGACTGAAGGGAGTGCCGCTGTAATGGACACAGGAACAGGAGAGCGAGACACCGCTAAAAGAGTAACGGGAAATAACAACAACATGATGATGCAGGGCCCGGTCAAGGGCAATAATGCCGACTGTGGGACACAAACGACCTCATCTGACCCAAAAATTACTCTTGTTGCGGGCTCCCTAAATGTGTCAGCGGCAACCTTACATCAAAAACTAAACAACTCAAATCAAATGACTGAGAGAGAGAAAGACAAATATGTACATTTTCCAAATACCCATAAGGCCCGAAAAGGGAGAAAGATCATGGATTGGCAATTTAAATGTAACAAACCAATTTGGTTTCTGGGGGATTCTAACCTCTATCGTATGCCACCACATTGCTCAGGAGAGATTCAGGTTGATAGTTATCCAGGCGCGTCGTTCTATCACTTTAATCAGATCTTGGAAAAAACCCCTCCGCATGCACTGGTGAAGCTGGTGGTGCTGTCGGTGGGTATTAATAATAGAGACCAGGACCCACATAAAACATCCATAAAACAACTTAGAATGCTCTACAGGAAGGCTCAGTCTGTTTTCCCCAATGCAAATATTTATTTCCCACTGATTAACTATTCGCACCTTCTACCTCAGGAGCAGAAATACAACTTAGACATTGTTAATGACTTCGCGCTGAAGCGTTTGCCTGTAATAAGCCGTATAGCCGAGGACCAATTCCATACGGTCACAGATAACATCCACTGGACTCAGGAAACGGCGGGGCGAATATTCAAGCATTGGTGCAGTGAATTGAAATTGGATTTTTAACTCCTATTGAGCCTAATATGGGGGATCGCCCTTCAGACTTTACTCGGGCTCACTGTAGGGAGAAACAGTCTTCCATCTTCTGTTTACAGTCTTTCACTGATCCACCTAATAGTATTCAATTGGATTCTGATTTACCTACAGATGGGATACATGATTTGAAATCCCCTAAACACGGTTGGTGTGCTGAGGGGAGTAATATATTAAATTTATCAACCTTATTCCGACCCACTGCGCGACAAATAGAACTATTGGAGAAAGGGCTTTCTTACATTCCAACCCCAAATATACTAGATAGGGAGGAGTTATGGAGGGACATTTCCTTATATCACAGGAGGATTAAACTCTTGGACCATTTTGGTGGGGATAAAAAGGATGGGGACTGTAGGACTCGTTTTACGCTACCATCTAATTGGGAACCCACTTGGGGCCAGTTAGATGAGAGAGTGAGAAAGTTAATTGAAGCCGACTTGCGGGATTCTGCTGGATTCCGACTGTGGAGCAGGGGTACTGATGGTGTGGGAGGTGAGGATATGGAAGTGATTAGGGAACTTCAACAAAATAAAAACATTATTTTTAAACCAGCAGATAAGGGTTCCAAGATTGTGATTTTGGATAAACATCAATATGTTCTGGAAGCTAATAGACAGTTGGCTAATGGTAAATACTACAGAGCTATTGAGAACAGTATTCAACAGAACACACAACTCCAAGTTCGTAGTATCGTGAGTAAATTATATAATAAAAAATATATTACTGCAAAACAAAGGGATTTTTTATATGGCCCAGATGAACCTCGGAATAGACAGTTTTACCTTCTTCCGAAGATCCATAAAGATCCCCAGACGTGGACAGTACCAAACGTGATTCCGTCAGGGAGGCCCATTGTATCGGACTGTAGCAGTGCGACTTATAACATCTCCCTCTATATAGATCACTTTCTGGGACCTCTCTCGGTTAAACATCCTAGTTATCTGAAAGATACATATCACTTCCTGGAACTTATCAAACCAATACGATTACCAATAAATACGCAACTCTTCACAATTGATATTGAAAGTCTTTATACAAACATTAATACTGAATTAGGTTTAAGCACAATAAAAAATATCTTGGAACAGCATCCAGATCCCAAGAGACCGGACGCAGAACTCTTGCAGCTGTTGGAAATCTGTTTGAGGTGTAATGATTTTGAATTTGCGGGGAGACAATATTTACAGGTTCAGGGTACAGCTATGGGACATAGATATGCCCCTTCTTATGCTAACCTATATATGAGCCAATGGGAATGTGAGGCCCTGAGAAAGTGTCCGCATAAACCAACCTTCTATTTTAGGTTCTTAGATGACATCATAGGGGCGTGGCCCCATGGTGAACATAAATTCACTGAATTTATCAACATCTTGAATAGTCATCATCCCTCCATTAAAGTCAAATATGAAATACATCCAATACAGGTCAATTTCTTGGACACGACAGTATTTTTAGAACAACTGGGTCAAAATCTGAAAATTTCCACTAAGGTTTATTTTAAACCTACAGATTGCCATGCTCTCTTGCATAAGAGCAGCTACCATCCCAAACACACTTTTAAGGGTATCATAAAGTCCCAAATCATCAGGTTCTATAGAATTTCTTCAAAGGAATCAGATCTTCAGGATGCAATTGGCATATTATTCCGGAGCCTCAGGAAGAGGGGATATTCTAGTAGGTTCCTTAGAACAATTAAGAGCAGCACCCTTGCTGGACTAAACTCTAATGCAATGAGGGGAAATCAGACTCAAAATCAGATACAACAGGGAGAACAGAATAGACTTATGCCACTAGTTACCACTTACTCGCGTTCTCATCTACCATTGCATCATCAACTCAAAACAAACTTTAAGAAATACACCTCTGGTTTGATACGACTCCAAGACTGCAGAGTGATTTCAGCCCACAGGAGGAACAAGAATCTGAGAGATATGCTCGTCAGGGCCAAGTTGCCAGAACAGATGAGACGTATAAGATCGGGGAAACCCAATCATTGGGCCTTTAAACCGAAACGGTTCTTGTATAATCCTTATGGGAAAATAGGGGCACCCATCTTACAGAGAATGTCCCTAAACACGAGCAACATCGTTTATTGCATCTGTTGCGAAGAATGTTGTCTACTCTATGTGGGTGAAACAGGTCAAACTCTGTTGGAGAGGTTAAAACAACATATTTACAATATTGAGAGGAATGGACTGGACACTCCACTAGTATTGCATTTCCAAATTCACACATTACAACATCTGAGTATAACGGGACTTCAAACCTGTGCGACATGGACGGAGGGCCAGAGGAGGAGATATGAGAGATTGTGGATTTCCAGACTGCGAACTCAACATCCACGGGGCCTGAACGCAGTCTGAATTGCTCCCTTTCAATTGTATTGACAATTATTGCTGTTTTGTGAGACTCTTGACATGACAATAAAAGCTGGAGAGGTACATGCTGGGGCAAAAAAAAGAATATTGTGTCTTCAATTGAAATTTTCTTCTTCTAATGAGAGTGATAATAGACTGGTTTGCCACAAGGGGTGAGACATGAGTGACAGTGACCAGGCAGCTGTTGCCAGTGCACCGGACTCACAACAGTGACTGTACAAGATCAATAGGCCCCTAACCTAACCTAGCCAGATGCCAGAAGCCTGGGCACCTCACCCTGTTTCACCTCTAATCATTCTGTCCCCAGAAAAGCCACTTGAGGGAGACATTTAGCTTTTGATCATGTATAAGCACCATGTAAGAGTAACCGAAGGGGGATTACCTTAGACTTCAACATAAAATCATGGATATGAACTTCTGTGTGTGGTGTTTAACCCCTGGGAGCTCTAACTGGAATGTATAATGGAAGGAAACTGACTATAAGTGATGCCATTATTAAAGGAACAGGAAGCAAATAAACTTTATTTTTTTGGAAGGAGATACATACACACATGAATTCTTGTTATAGATTTAATTAAAAGGCAGCAAATAAGATAACATCTGGTACATGATAATGTACATATGAGTTGTATATGAAGTATGGAAAAAAGGAAAATAGAACCGCTTGTACCTGACTCTCCTGCCCTAAACCTAAAAGGCTTCTGGATTGGCCCTCCCTCCATGTCTCTGGCCTATTCCGACAGCACCATCAGAGGCTCTTTGATGTATGTGAAACACTAATTCGAATCCTGCCAATTGTTTTTTGAAAATAAACTGGTGATTCTCCCTCCCCAGATCTGTTATCCTAATCCTAACCATTTCAATCCCTAACCCTTTTGGTTTATTTCCCCTCCCATCCCACTCCCCTTTTCCTGAGGCTTTGGGGGCGGGACTTGGTTCCCACCCTCAAGACCTTAAATCATTGCATCTGTGCATCTCTCTCTGTGTATCCCTCTGAAGAAGCAGCATGTCCTGCGAAACGTAAGGGAGAAAAGACTGAATTGGGCCAAAACTTTAGACCTCAGCCCAGATTTCTAGCTTTAAGTTGCCAAATTTGGCTTTTGATTTTTTATCTAAATGATTTTAATCCTATACAGTTAAATAAATTGGATTTTAAATATGTCAGTATGAGGCTCTTTATCTTGCCGGCCTGCAAATTCCTCTCAGCCTAACAGAGAAGAAAAACCATTCTGAAAACAAGTGGATTAGGACGAGAAGGAACAAAAAAACTCTTTTTTGAACTTAAAGAAAGCAATAGAGACTTCCTCCTTGTGGGATTATTTCAAGCACAAATGTGACTGTGAGTGGGAACTAACCTTTTCCATCTGAGGACAGATTTTCCACTCCAGGACTACAGAGGCCTAGAGGTTTCCATATTTCTGGAAGAAGGCGGCTCAGGAACCCTTCAGACACATCCAGGTAGGCCTCCTACTGACTATGGCTTTTTCCAACAGGTCTGGAGCGGCCCACTTCAGCCGGACAGAGAGATTTGACACAGACACACAGACAAATACACACAATAGAAATAGGAACGGGAGGGAGCAGAGGGGGAGGGAAAAGAATAGAAATGGGATTCGATTTCCTAGACAAATTAAGCAATCTACTAATTATCAACCTCTGGATGTTCAAACTAGGCAGTTGACCAAACAATATTTTAAATTAATACAGGCAATTCATCATAAAGCAATCATAGACTCAGCTATTGCAAACAAAGATCCACCAAGAGGGATGGCAAAACAAGTGACTAAACTCACAAGTTTCATTAAACCAGCCTCACCTTCTGAGGAGGTTCAAAGGGCAGTAGAGAGAAACACTAAACAGTGGTTAGAGAACAACTTACTGGCGCTGCAAGAACATTATATTAATGTGATTACAAACTATGCCAACCTTGCCTTTAATGAAAATGCTCTTCGAATCGCAATTGCTTGGGCAGGAAAAAGATATAAGGCCAGACTAACTCAATCTACTGTGGAAACTATACAGAACTTCTTCTCAGGGGAGGGAGAATCACTTGATGGGTCAGTGTATGCAGAATCATTCCCCGATAGGTCACTGGAGGGAAACTCAACATCAGACTTTGACATAGATAGTGAAGGAGATTTTCCACCATTACAAAGACTAGAACGAGAACATCACCGGTCCCTCTACCCTAAAGTGATAGTTGAGAAGCAGATTAGACCAACGGCTGCGGCCTTAGATGATAGAGGGAGGAACAGCCAGGGCCTAGATAGGGTCCAGCCACCCCTACGGGACTCTCAGTCCACTCCGTATGGAGAGGAATTAACAACAGACCCTCACATGAATGGGCCATTAGAGGTGACCCGTAATCGAACCCTCTCCCCTATAATACCAATATCTACAATCAAGGAAAACAATTTGGCTGCACCCACCCAGGTCCATTCAGGGACATGTGAAGCTGATAGTAGCCAAAAGAGGTCTGTCTCTCCGCCTCCCACCCTACAGCCTTCACGACAAGGAGCTGTGGAGGAGAGAGATCAACAACATAGGGAGACAGAAAATAGACCCCCCTTTTCAACATTTGATAGTGACTTTACAACAGATATGGGTAATCGGATCGAAACAGCTGGTAAACTCAATAAAAGCGAGGGCAATATAAGATCAAATAAACATCATCCGAGATTCACAAAACTTACTAATGTATCTCTTCACCAGCCTACACAGGTTAGAAGCAATGTGGTGGTTTCTCAGAATGACCCGGATTTACAAATCCATGGCCTTGACCAGGAGAGTGGCACTCACCATCATCTTCTCTCTCATTCTACTGCCACAGCAGTAAAATACAGGTTACAGACTGAAGGGAGTGCCGCTGTAATGGACACAGGAACAGGAGAGCGAGACACCGCTAAAAGAGTAACGGGAAATAACAACAACATGATGATGCAGGGCCCGGTCAAGGGCAATAATGCCGACTGTGGGACACAAACGACCTCATCTGACCCAAAAATTACTCTTGTTGCGGGCTCCCTAAATGTGTCAGCGGCAACCTTACATCAAAAACTAAACAACTCAAATCAAATGACTGAGAGAGAGAAAGACAAATATGTACATTTTCCAAATACCCATAAGGCCCGAAAAGGGAGAAAGATCATGGATTGGCAATTTAAATGTAACAAACCAATTTGGTTTCTGGGGGATTCTAACCTCTATCGTATGCCACCACATTGCTCAGGAGAGATTCAGGTTGATAGTTATCCAGGCGCGTCGTTCTATCACTTTAATCAGATCTTGGAAAAAACCCCTCCGCATGCACTGGTGAAGCTGGTGGTGCTGTCGGTGGGTATTAATAATAGAGACCAGGACCCACATAAAACATCCATAAAACAACTTAGAATGCTCTACAGGAAGGCTCAGTCTGTTTTCCCCAATGCAAATATTTATTTCCCACTGATTAACTATTCGCACCTTCTACCTCAGGAGCAGAAATACAACTTAGACATTGTTAATGACTTCGCGCTGAAGCGTTTGCCTGTAATAAGCCGTATAGCCGAGGACCAATTCCATACGGTCACAGATAACATCCACTGGACTCAGGAAACGGCGGGGCGAATATTCAAGCATTGGTGCAGTGAATTGAAATTGGATTTTTAACTCCTATTGAGCCTAATATGGGGGATCGCCCTTCAGACTTTACTCGGGCTCACTGTAGGGAGAAACAGTCTTCCATCTTCTGTTTACAGTCTTTCACTGATCCACCTAATAGTATTCAATTGGATTCTGATTTACCTACAGATGGGATACATGATTTGAAATCCCCTAAACACGGTTGGTGTGCTGAGGGGAGTAATATATTAAATTTATCAACCTTATTCCGACCCACTGCGCGACAAATAGAACTATTGGAGAAAGGGCTTTCTTACATTCCAACCCCAAATATACTAGATAGGGAGGAGTTATGGAGGGACATTTCCTTATATCACAGGAGGATTAAACTCTTGGACCATTTTGGTGGGGATAAAAAGGATGGGGACTGTAGGACTCGTTTTACGCTACCATCTAATTGGGAACCCACTTGGGGCCAGTTAGATGAGAGAGTGAGAAAGTTAATTGAAGCCGACTTGCGGGATTCTGCTGGATTCCGACTGTGGAGCAGGGGTACTGATGGTGTGGGAGGTGAGGATATGGAAGTGATTAGGGAACTTCAACAAAATAAAAACATTATTTTTAAACCAGCAGATAAGGGTTCCAAGATTGTGATTTTGGATAAACATCAATATGTTCTGGAAGCTAATAGACAGTTGGCTAATGGTAAATACTACAGAGCTATTGAGAACAGTATTCAACAGAACACACAACTCCAAGTTCGTAGTATCGTGAGTAAATTATATAATAAAAAATATATTACTGCAAAACAAAGGGATTTTTTATATGGCCCAGATGAACCTCGGAATAGACAGTTTTACCTTCTTCCGAAGATCCATAAAGATCCCCAGACGTGGACAGTACCAAACGTGATTCCGTCAGGGAGGCCCATTGTATCGGACTGTAGCAGTGCGACTTATAACATCTCCCTCTATATAGATCACTTTCTGGGACCTCTCTCGGTTAAACATCCTAGTTATCTGAAAGATACATATCACTTCCTGGAACTTATCAAACCAATACGATTACCAATAAATACGCAACTCTTCACAATTGATATTGAAAGTCTTTATACAAACATTAATACTGAATTAGGTTTAAGCACAATAAAAAATATCTTGGAACAGCATCCAGATCCCAAGAGACCGGACGCAGAACTCTTGCAGCTGTTGGAAATCTGTTTGAGGTGTAATGATTTTGAATTTGCGGGGAGACAATATTTACAGGTTCAGGGTACAGCTATGGGACATAGATATGCCCCTTCTTATGCTAACCTATATATGAGCCAATGGGAATGTGAGGCCCTGAGAAAGTGTCCGCATAAACCAACCTTCTATTTTAGGTTCTTAGATGACATCATAGGGGCGTGGCCCCATGGTGAACATAAATTCACTGAATTTATCAACATCTTGAATAGTCATCATCCCTCCATTAAAGTCAAATATGAAATACATCCAATACAGGTCAATTTCTTGGACACGACAGTATTTTTAGAACAACTGGGTCAAAATCTGAAAATTTCCACTAAGGTTTATTTTAAACCTACAGATTGCCATGCTCTCTTGCATAAGAGCAGCTACCATCCCAAACACACTTTTAAGGGTATCATAAAGTCCCAAATCATCAGGTTCTATAGAATTTCTTCAAAGGAATCAGATCTTCAGGATGCAATTGGCATATTATTCCGGAGCCTCAGGAAGAGGGGATATTCTAGTAGGTTCCTTAGAACAATTAAGAGCAGCACCCTTGCTGGACTAAACTCTAATGCAATGAGGGGAAATCAGACTCAAAATCAGATACAACAGGGAGAACAGAATAGACTTATGCCACTAGTTACCACTTACTCGCGTTCTCATCTACCATTGCATCATCAACTCAAAACAAACTTTAAGAAATACACCTCTGGTTTGATACGACTCCAAGACTGCAGAGTGATTTCAGCCCACAGGAGGAACAAGAATCTGAGAGATATGCTCGTCAGGGCCAAGTTGCCAGAACAGATGAGACGTATAAGATCGGGGAAACCCAATCATTGGGCCTTTAAACCGAAACGGTTCTTGTATAATCCTTATGGGAAAATAGGGGCACCCATCTTACAGAGAATGTCCCTAAACACGAGCAACATCGTTTATTGCATCTGTTGCGAAGAATGTTGTCTACTCTATGTGGGTGAAACAGGTCAAACTCTGTTGGAGAGGTTAAAACAACATATTTACAATATTGAGAGGAATGGACTGGACACTCCACTAGTATTGCATTTCCAAATTCACACATTACAACATCTGAGTATAACGGGACTTCAAACCTGTGCGACATGGACGGAGGGCCAGAGGAGGAGATATGAGAGATTGTGGATTTCCAGACTGCGAACTCAACATCCACGGGGCCTGAACGCAGTCTGAATTGCTCCCTTTCAATTGTATTGACAATTATTGCTGTTTTGTGAGACTCTTGACATGACAATAAAAGCTGGAGAGGTACATGCTGGGGCAAAAAAAAGAATATTGTGTCTTCAATTGAAATTTTCTTCTTCTAATGAGAGTGATAATAGACTGGTTTGCCACAAGGGGTGAGACATGAGTGACAGTGACCAGGCAGCTGTTGCCAGTGCACCGGACTCACAACAGTGACTGTACAAGATCAATAGGCCCCTAACCTAACCTAGCCAGATGCCAGAAGCCTGGGCACCTCACCCTGTTTCACCTCTAATCATTCTGTCCCCAGAAAAGCCACTTGAGGGAGACATTTAGCTTTTGATCATGTATAAGCACCATGTAAGAGTAACCGAAGGGGGATTACCTTAGACTTCAACATAAAATCATGGATATGAACTTCTGTGTGTGGTGTTTAACCCCTGGGAGCTCTAACTGGAATGTATAATGGAAGGAAACTGACTATAAGTGATGCCATTATTAAAGGAACAGGAAGCAAATAAACTTTATTTTTTTGGAAGGAGATACATACACACATGAATTCTTGTTATAGATTTAATTAAAAGGCAGCAAATAAGATAACATCTGGTACATGATAATGTACATATGAGTTGTATATGAAGTATGGAAAAAAGGAAAATAGAACCGCTTGTACCTGACTCTCCTGCCCTAAACCTAAAAGGCTTCTGGATTGGCCCTCCCTCCATGTCTCTGGCCTATTCCGACAGCACCATCAGAGGCTCTTTGATGTATGTGAAACACTAATTCGAATCCTGCCAATTGTTTTTTGAAAATAAACTGGTGATTCTCCCTCCCCAGATCTGTTATCCTAATCCTAACCATTTCAATCCCTAACCCTTTTGGTTTATTTCCCCTCCCATCCCACTCCCCTTTTCCTGAGGCTTTGGGGGCGGGACTTGGTTCCCACCCTCAAGACCTTAAATCATTGCATCTGTGCATCTCTCTCTGTGTATCCCTCTGAAGAAGCAGCATGTCCTGCGAAACGTAAGGGAGAAAAGACTGAATTGGGCCAAAACTTTAGACCTCAGCCCAGATTTCTAGCTTTAAGTTGCCAAATTTGGCTTTTGATTTTTTATCTAAATGATTTTAATCCTATACAGTTAAATAAATTGGATTTTAAATATGTCAGTATGAGGCTCTTTATCTTGCCGGCCTGCAAATTCCTCTCAGCCTAACAGAGAAGAAAAACCATTCTGAAAACAAGTGGATTAGGACGAGAAGGAACAAAAAAACTCTTTTTTGAACTTAAAGAAAGCAATAGAGACTTCCTCCTTGTGGGATTATTTCAAGCACAAATGTGACTGTGAGTGGGAACTAACCTTTTCCATCTGAGGACAGATTTTCCACTCCAGGACTACAGAGGCCTAGAGGTTTCCATATTTCTGGAAGAAGGCGGCTCAGGAACCCTTCAGACACATCCAGGTAGGCCTCCTACTGACTATGGCTTTTTCCAACAGGTCTGGAGCGGCCCACTTCAGCCGGACAGAGAGATTTGACACAGACACACAGACAAATACACACAATAGAAATAGGAACGGGAGGGAGCAGAGGGGGAGGGAAAAGAATAGAAATGGGATTCGATTTCCTAGACAAATTAAGCAATCTACTAATTATCAACCTCTGGATGTTCAAACTAGGCAGTTGACCAAACAATATTTTAAATTAATACAGGCAATTCATCATAAAGCAATCATAGACTCAGCTATTGCAAACAAAGATCCACCAAGAGGGATGGCAAAACAAGTGACTAAACTCACAAGTTTCATTAAACCAGCCTCACCTTCTGAGGAGGTTCAAAGGGCAGTAGAGAGAAACACTAAACAGTGGTTAGAGAACAACTTACTGGCGCTGCAAGAACATTATATTAATGTGATTACAAACTATGCCAACCTTGCCTTTAATGAAAATGCTCTTCGAATCGCAATTGCTTGGGCAGGAAAAAGATATAAGGCCAGACTAACTCAATCTACTGTGGAAACTATACAGAACTTCTTCTCAGGGGAGGGAGAATCACTTGATGGGTCAGTGTATGCAGAATCATTCCCCGATAGGTCACTGGAGGGAAACTCAACATCAGACTTTGACATAGATAGTGAAGGAGATTTTCCACCATTACAAAGACTAGAACGAGAACATCACCGGTCCCTCTACCCTAAAGTGATAGTTGAGAAGCAGATTAGACCAACGGCTGCGGCCTTAGATGATAGAGGGAGGAACAGCCAGGGCCTAGATAGGGTCCAGCCACCCCTACGGGACTCTCAGTCCACTCCGTATGGAGAGGAATTAACAACAGACCCTCACATGAATGGGCCATTAGAGGTGACCCGTAATCGAACCCTCTCCCCTATAATACCAATATCTACAATCAAGGAAAACAATTTGGCTGCACCCACCCAGGTCCATTCAGGGACATGTGAAGCTGATAGTAGCCAAAAGAGGTCTGTCTCTCCGCCTCCCACCCTACAGCCTTCACGACAAGGAGCTGTGGAGGAGAGAGATCAACAACATAGGGAGACAGAAAATAGACCCCCCTTTTCAACATTTGATAGTGACTTTACAACAGATATGGGTAATCGGATCGAAACAGCTGGTAAACTCAATAAAAGCGAGGGCAATATAAGATCAAATAAACATCATCCGAGATTCACAAAACTTACTAATGTATCTCTTCACCAGCCTACACAGGTTAGAAGCAATGTGGTGGTTTCTCAGAATGACCCGGATTTACAAATCCATGGCCTTGACCAGGAGAGTGGCACTCACCATCATCTTCTCTCTCATTCTACTGCCACAGCAGTAAAATACAGGTTACAGACTGAAGGGAGTGCCGCTGTAATGGACACAGGAACAGGAGAGCGAGACACCGCTAAAAGAGTAACGGGAAATAACAACAACATGATGATGCAGGGCCCGGTCAAGGGCAATAATGCCGACTGTGGGACACAAACGACCTCATCTGACCCAAAAATTACTCTTGTTGCGGGCTCCCTAAATGTGTCAGCGGCAACCTTACATCAAAAACTAAACAACTCAAATCAAATGACTGAGAGAGAGAAAGACAAATATGTACATTTTCCAAATACCCATAAGGCCCGAAAAGGGAGAAAGATCATGGATTGGCAATTTAAATGTAACAAACCAATTTGGTTTCTGGGGGATTCTAACCTCTATCGTATGCCACCACATTGCTCAGGAGAGATTCAGGTTGATAGTTATCCAGGCGCGTCGTTCTATCACTTTAATCAGATCTTGGAAAAAACCCCTCCGCATGCACTGGTGAAGCTGGTGGTGCTGTCGGTGGGTATTAATAATAGAGACCAGGACCCACATAAAACATCCATAAAACAACTTAGAATGCTCTACAGGAAGGCTCAGTCTGTTTTCCCCAATGCAAATATTTATTTCCCACTGATTAACTATTCGCACCTTCTACCTCAGGAGCAGAAATACAACTTAGACATTGTTAATGACTTCGCGCTGAAGCGTTTGCCTGTAATAAGCCGTATAGCCGAGGACCAATTCCATACGGTCACAGATAACATCCACTGGACTCAGGAAACGGCGGGGCGAATATTCAAGCATTGGTGCAGTGAATTGAAATTGGATTTTTAACTCCTATTGAGCCTAATATGGGGGATCGCCCTTCAGACTTTACTCGGGCTCACTGTAGGGAGAAACAGTCTTCCATCTTCTGTTTACAGTCTTTCACTGATCCACCTAATAGTATTCAATTGGATTCTGATTTACCTACAGATGGGATACATGATTTGAAATCCCCTAAACACGGTTGGTGTGCTGAGGGGAGTAATATATTAAATTTATCAACCTTATTCCGACCCACTGCGCGACAAATAGAACTATTGGAGAAAGGGCTTTCTTACATTCCAACCCCAAATATATTAGATAGGGAGGAGTTATGGAGGGACATTTCCTTATATCACAGGAGGATTAAACTCTTGGACCATTTTGGTGGGGATAAAAAGGATGGGGACTGTAGGACTCGTTTTACGCTACCATCTAATTGGGAACCCACTTGGGGCCAGTTAGATGAGAGAGTGAGAAAGTTAATTGAAGCCGACTTGCGGGATTCTGCTGGATTCCGACTGTGGAGCAGGGGTACTGATGGTGTGGGAGGTGAGGATATGGAAGTGATTAGGGAACTTCAACAAAATAAAAACATTATTTTTAAACCAGCAGATAAGGGTTCCAAGATTGTGATTTTGGATAAACATCAATATGTTCTGGAAGCTAATAGACAGTTGGCTAATGGTAAATACTACAGAGCTATTGAGAACAGTATTCAACAGAACACACAACTCCAAGTTCGTAGTATCGTGAGTAAATTATATAATAAAAAATATATTACTGCAAAACAAAGGGATTTTTTATATGGCCCAGATGAACCTCGGAATAGACAGTTTTACCTTCTTCCGAAGATCCATAAAGATCCCCAGACGTGGACAGTACCAAACGTGATTCCGTCAGGGAGGCCCATTGTATCGGACTGTAGCAGTGCGACTTATAACATCTCCCTCTATATAGATCACTTTCTGGGACCTCTCTCGGTTAAACATCCTAGTTATCTGAAAGATACATATCACTTCCTGGAACTTATCAAACCAATACGATTACCAATAAATACGCAACTCTTCACAATTGATATTGAAAGTCTTTATACAAACATTAATACTGAATTAGGTTTAAGCACAATAAAAAATATCTTGGAACAGCATCCAGATCCCAAGAGACCGGACGCAGAACTCTTGCAGCTGTTGGAAATCTGTTTGAGGTGTAATGATTTTGAATTTGCGGGGAGACAATATTTACAGGTTCAGGGTACAGCTATGGGACATAGATATGCCCCTTCTTATGCTAACCTATATATGAGCCAATGGGAATGTGAGGCCCTGAGAAAGTGTCCGCATAAACCAACCTTCTATTTTAGGTTCTTAGATGACATCATAGGGGCGTGGCCCCATGGTGAACATAAATTCACTGAATTTATCAACATCTTGAATAGTCATCATCCCTCCATTAAAGTCAAATATGAAATACATCCAATACAGGTCAATTTCTTGGACACGACAGTATTTTTAGAACAACTGGGTCAAAATCTGAAAATTTCCACTAAGGTTTATTTTAAACCTACAGATTGCCATGCTCTCTTGCATAAGAGCAGCTACCATCCCAAACACACTTTTAAGGGTATCATAAAGTCCCAAATCATCAGGTTCTATAGAATTTCTTCAAAGGAATCAGATCTTCAGGATGCAATTGGCATATTATTCCGGAGCCTCAGGAAGAGGGGATATTCTAGTAGGTTCCTTAGAACAATTAAGAGCAGCACCCTTGCTGGACTAAACTCTAATGCAATGAGGGGAAATCAGACTCAAAATCAGATACAACAGGGAGAACAGAATAGACTTATGCCACTAGTTACCACTTACTCGCGTTCTCATCTACCATTGCATCATCAACTCAAAACAAACTTTAAGAAATACACCTCTGGTTTGATACGACTCCAAGACTGCAGAGTGATTTCAGCCCACAGGAGGAACAAGAATCTGAGAGATATGCTCGTCAGGGCCAAGTTGCCAGAACAGATGAGACGTATAAGATCGGGGAAACCCAATCATTGGGCCTTTAAACCGAAACGGTTCTTGTATAATCCTTATGGGAAAATAGGGGCACCCATCTTACAGAGAATGTCCCTAAACACGAGCAACATCGTTTATTGCATCTGTTGCGAAGAATGTTGTCTACTCTATGTGGGTGAAACAGGTCAAACTCTGTTGGAGAGGTTAAAACAACATATTTACAATATTGAGAGGAATGGACTGGACACTCCACTAGTATTGCATTTCCAAATTCACACATTACAACATCTGAGTATAACGGGACTTCAAACCTGTGCGACATGGACGGAGGGCCAGAGGAGGAGATATGAGAGATTGTGGATTTCCAGACTGCGAACTCAACATCCACGGGGCCTGAACGCAGTCTGAATTGCTCCCTTTCAATTGTATTGACAATTATTGCTGTTTTGTGAGACTCTTGACATGACAATAAAAGCTGGAGAGGTACATGCTGGGGCAAAAAAAAGAATATTGTGTCTTCAATTGAAATTTTCTTCTTCTAATGAGAGTGATAATAGACTGGTTTGCCACAAGGGGTGAGACATGAGTGACAGTGACCAGGCAGCTGTTGCCAGTGCACCGGACTCACAACAGTGACTGTACAAGATCAATAGGCCCCTAACCTAACCTAGCCAGATGCCAGAAGCCTGGGCACCTCACCCTGTTTCACCTCTAATCATTCTGTCCCCAGAAAAGCCACTTGAGGGAGACATTTAGCTTTTGATCATGTATAAGCACCATGTAAGAGTAACCGAAGGGGGATTACCTTAGACTTCAACATAAAATCATGGATATGAACTTCTGTGTGTGGTGTTTAACCCCTGGGAGCTCTAACTGGAATGTATAATGGAAGGAAACTGACTATAAGTGATGCCATTATTAAAGGAACAGGAAGCAAATAAACTTTATTTTTTTGGAAGGAGATACATACACACATGAATTCTTGTTATAGATTTAATTAAAAGGCAGCAAATAAGATAACATCTGGTACATGATAATGTACATATGAGTTGTATATGAAGTATGGAAAAAAGGAAAATAGAACCGCTTGTACCTGACTCTCCTGCCCTAAACCTAAAAGGCTTCTGGATTGGCCCTCCCTCCATGTCTCTGGCCTATTCCGACAGCACCATCAGAGGCTCTTTGATGTATGTGAAACACTAATTCGAATCCTGCCAATTGTTTTTTGAAAATAAACTGGTGATTCTCCCTCCCCAGATCTGTTATCCTAATCCTAACCATTTCAATCCCTAACCCTTTTGGTTTATTTCCCCTCCCATCCCACTCCCCTTTTCCTGAGGCTTTGGGGGCGGGACTTGGTTCCCACCCTCAAGACCTTAAATCATTGCATCTGTGCATCTCTCTCTGTGTATCCCTCTGAAGAAGCAGCATGTCCTGCGAAACGTAAGGGAGAAAAGACTGAATTGGGCCAAAACTTTAGACCTCAGCCCAGATTTCTAGCTTTAAGTTGCCAAATTTGGCTTTTGATTTTTTATCTAAATGATTTTAATCCTATACAGTTAAATAAATTGGATTTTAAATATGTCAGTATGAGGCTCTTTATCTTGCCGGCCTGCAAATTCCTCTCAGCCTAACAGAGAAGAAAAACCATTCTGAAAACAAGTGGATTAGGACGAGAAGGAACAAAAAAACTCTTTTTTGAACTTAAAGAAAGCAATAGAGACTTCCTCCTTGTGGGATTATTTCAAGCACAAATGTGACTGTGAGTGGGAACTAACCTTTTCCATCTGAGGACAGATTTTCCACTCCAGGACTACAGAGGCCTAGAGGTTTCCATATTTCTGGAAGAAGGCGGCTCAGGAACCCTTCAGACACATCCAGGTAGGCCTCCTACTGACTATGGCTTTTTCCAACAGGTCTGGAGCGGCCCACTTCAGCCGGACAGAGAGATTTGACACAGACACACAGACAAATACACACAATAGAAATAGGAACGGGAGGGAGCAGAGGGGGAGGGAAAAGAATAGAAATGGGATTCGATTTCCTAGACAAATTAAGCAATCTACTAATTATCAACCTCTGGATGTTCAAACTAGGCAGTTGACCAAACAATATTTTAAATTAATACAGGCAATTCATCATAAAGCAATCATAGACTCAGCTATTGCAAACAAAGATCCACCAAGAGGGATGGCAAAACAAGTGACTAAACTCACAAGTTTCATTAAACCAGCCTCACCTTCTGAGGAGGTTCAAAGGGCAGTAGAGAGAAACACTAAACAGTGGTTAGAGAACAACTTACTGGCGCTGCAAGAACATTATATTAATGTGATTACAAACTATGCCAACCTTGCCTTTAATGAAAATGCTCTTCGAATCGCAATTGCTTGGGCAGGAAAAAGATATAAGGCCAGACTAACTCAATCTACTGTGGAAACTATACAGAACTTCTTCTCAGGGGAGGGAGAATCACTTGATGGGTCAGTGTATGCAGAATCATTCCCCGATAGGTCACTGGAGGGAAACTCAACATCAGACTTTGACATAGATAGTGAAGGAGATTTTCCACCATTACAAAGACTAGAACGAGAACATCACCGGTCCCTCTACCCTAAAGTGATAGTTGAGAAGCAGATTAGACCAACGGCTGCGGCCTTAGATGATAGAGGGAGGAACAGCCAGGGCCTAGATAGGGTCCAGCCACCCCTACGGGACTCTCAGTCCACTCCGTATGGAGAGGAATTAACAACAGACCCTCACATGAATGGGCCATTAGAGGTGACCCGTAATCGAACCCTCTCCCCTATAATACCAATATCTACAATCAAGGAAAACAATTTGGCTGCACCCACCCAGGTCCATTCAGGGACATGTGAAGCTGATAGTAGCCAAAAGAGGTCTGTCTCTCCGCCTCCCACCCTACAGCCTTCACGACAAGGAGCTGTGGAGGAGAGAGATCAACAACATAGGGAGACAGAAAATAGACCCCCCTTTTCAACATTTGATAGTGACTTTACAACAGATATGGGTAATCGGATCGAAACAGCTGGTAAACTCAATAAAAGCGAGGGCAATATAAGATCAAATAAACATCATCCGAGATTCACAAAACTTACTAATGTATCTCTTCACCAGCCTACACAGGTTAGAAGCAATGTGGTGGTTTCTCAGAATGACCCGGATTTACAAATCCATGGCCTTGACCAGGAGAGTGGCACTCACCATCATCTTCTCTCTCATTCTACTGCCACAGCAGTAAAATACAGGTTACAGACTGAAGGGAGTGCCGCTGTAATGGACACAGGAACAGGAGAGCGAGACACCGCTAAAAGAGTAACGGGAAATAACAACAACATGATGATGCAGGGCCCGGTCAAGGGCAATAATGCCGACTGTGGGACACAAACGACCTCATCTGACCCAAAAATTACTCTTGTTGCGGGCTCCCTAAATGTGTCAGCGGCAACCTTACATCAAAAACTAAACAACTCAAATCAAATGACTGAGAGAGAGAAAGACAAATATGTACATTTTCCAAATACCCATAAGGCCCGAAAAGGGAGAAAGATCATGGATTGGCAATTTAAATGTAACAAACCAATTTGGTTTCTGGGGGATTCTAACCTCTATCGTATGCCACCACATTGCTCAGGAGAGATTCAGGTTGATAGTTATCCAGGCGCGTCGTTCTATCACTTTAATCAGATCTTGGAAAAAACCCCTCCGCATGCACTGGTGAAGCTGGTGGTGCTGTCGGTGGGTATTAATAATAGAGACCAGGACCCACATAAAACATCCATAAAACAACTTAGAATGCTCTACAGGAAGGCTCAGTCTGTTTTCCCCAATGCAAATATTTATTTCCCACTGATTAACTATTCGCACCTTCTACCTCAGGAGCAGAAATACAACTTAGACATTGTTAATGACTTCGCGCTGAAGCGTTTGCCTGTAATAAGCCGTATAGCCGAGGACCAATTCCATACGGTCACAGATAACATCCACTGGACTCAGGAAACGGCGGGGCGAATATTCAAGCATTGGTGCAGTGAATTGAAATTGGATTTTTAACTCCTATTGAGCCTAATATGGGGGATCGCCCTTCAGACTTTACTCGGGCTCACTGTAGGGAGAAACAGTCTTCCATCTTCTGTTTACAGTCTTTCACTGATCCACCTAATAGTATTCAATTGGATTCTGATTTACCTACAGATGGGATACATGATTTGAAATCCCCTAAACACGGTTGGTGTGCTGAGGGGAGTAATATATTAAATTTATCAACCTTATTCCGACCCACTGCGCGACAAATAGAACTATTGGAGAAAGGGCTTTCTTACATTCCAACCCCAAATATATTAGATAGGGAGGAGTTATGGAGGGACATTTCCTTATATCACAGGAGGATTAAACTCTTGGACCATTTTGGTGGGGATAAAAAGGATGGGGACTGTAGGACTCGTTTTACGCTACCATCTAATTGGGAACCCACTTGGGGCCAGTTAGATGAGAGAGTGAGAAAGTTAATTGAAGCCGACTTGCGGGATTCTGCTGGATTCCGACTGTGGAGCAGGGGTACTGATGGTGTGGGAGGTGAGGATATGGAAGTGATTAGGGAACTTCAACAAAATAAAAACATTATTTTTAAACCAGCAGATAAGGGTTCCAAGATTGTGATTTTGGATAAACATCAATATGTTCTGGAAGCTAATAGACAGTTGGCTAATGGTAAATACTACAGAGCTATTGAGAACAGTATTCAACAGAACACACAACTCCAAGTTCGTAGTATCGTGAGTAAATTATATAATAAAAAATATATTACTGCAAAACAAAGGGATTTTTTATATGGCCCAGATGAACCTCGGAATAGACAGTTTTACCTTCTTCCGAAGATCCATAAAGATCCCCAGACGTGGACAGTACCAAACGTGATTCCGTCAGGGAGGCCCATTGTATCGGACTGTAGCAGTGCGACTTATAACATCTCCCTCTATATAGATCACTTTCTGGGACCTCTCTCGGTTAAACATCCTAGTTATCTGAAAGATACATATCACTTCCTGGAACTTATCAAACCAATACGATTACCAATAAATACGCAACTCTTCACAATTGATATTGAAAGTCTTTATACAAACATTAATACTGAATTAGGTTTAAGCACAATAAAAAATATCTTGGAACAGCATCCAGATCCCAAGAGACCGGACGCAGAACTCTTGCAGCTGTTGGAAATCTGTTTGAGGTGTAATGATTTTGAATTTGCGGGGAGACAATATTTACAGGTTCAGGGTACAGCTATGGGACATAGATATGCCCCTTCTTATGCTAACCTATATATGAGCCAATGGGAATGTGAGGCCCTGAGAAAGTGTCCGCATAAACCAACCTTCTATTTTAGGTTCTTAGATGACATCATAGGGGCGTGGCCCCATGGTGAACATAAATTCACTGAATTTATCAACATCTTGAATAGTCATCATCCCTCCATTAAAGTCAAATATGAAATACATCCAATACAGGTCAATTTCTTGGACACGACAGTATTTTTAGAACAACTGGGTCAAAATCTGAAAATTTCCACTAAGGTTTATTTTAAACCTACAGATTGCCATGCTCTCTTGCATAAGAGCAGCTACCATCCCAAACACACTTTTAAGGGTATCATAAAGTCCCAAATCATCAGGTTCTATAGAATTTCTTCAAAGGAATCAGATCTTCAGGATGCAATTGGCATATTATTCCGGAGCCTCAGGAAGAGGGGATATTCTAGTAGGTTCCTTAGAACAATTAAGAGCAGCACCCTTGCTGGACTAAACTCTAATGCAATGAGGGGAAATCAGACTCAAAATCAGATACAACAGGGAGAACAGAATAGACTTATGCCACTAGTTACCACTTACTCGCGTTCTCATCTACCATTGCATCATCAACTCAAAACAAACTTTAAGAAATACACCTCTGGTTTGATACGACTCCAAGACTGCAGAGTGATTTCAGCCCACAGGAGGAACAAGAATCTGAGAGATATGCTCGTCAGGGCCAAGTTGCCAGAACAGATGAGACGTATAAGATCGGGGAAACCCAATCATTGGGCCTTTAAACCGAAACGGTTCTTGTATAATCCTTATGGGAAAATAGGGGCACCCATCTTACAGAGAATGTCCCTAAACACGAGCAACATCGTTTATTGCATCTGTTGCGAAGAATGTTGTCTACTCTATGTGGGTGAAACAGGTCAAACTCTGTTGGAGAGGTTAAAACAACATATTTACAATATTGAGAGGAATGGACTGGACACTCCACTAGTATTGCATTTCCAAATTCACACATTACAACATCTGAGTATAACGGGACTTCAAACCTGTGCGACATGGACGGAGGGCCAGAGGAGGAGATATGAGAGATTGTGGATTTCCAGACTGCGAACTCAACATCCACGGGGCCTGAACGCAGTCTGAATTGCTCCCTTTCAATTGTATTGACAATTATTGCTGTTTTGTGAGACTCTTGACATGACAATAAAAGCTGGAGAGGTACATGCTGGGGCAAAAAAAAAAAAAAAAAAAAAAAAAAAAAAAAAAAAAAAAAAAAAAAAAAAAAAAAGAATATTGTGTCTTCAATTGAAATTTTCTTCTTCTAATGAGAGTGATAATAGACTGGTTTGCCACAAGGGGTGAGACATGAGTGACAGTGACCAGGCAGCTGTTGCCAGTGCACCGGACTCACAACAGTGACTGTACAAGATCAATAGGCCCCTAACCTAACCCTAACCCTACCCTAACCCTAAATTAAAACAAAGAAATACTTACTTGTTGAAAACCTGTATAAAAGGAATAAGAAAGGTCGTACCTGACAGAGTCACATTAAGCCGGGCCAGTCTGAAGAAGGCACTACTCCGCCGAAACGTCACGTGGGCCCCGAGCTACTTCACCCAAGATATGGGCAATTTTTTGAACACCCGGGCAGGGTCTCCATCTCCCGGCCCCCATTGATGGACAGTGCACCCAGGACCCTTTAGGGGGACCTGCTTTACCTAATCCCTAACCAGCCCGTGCCTCGTGGGGGTGGGAGATGCCCCTGCCTGAGGTCCAGACCCTAACCCTAACCAGGGGGGGGTCTGAAACTTAAACCTTGAAAGGAAAAAAAACCCTAAGGGAAAACACCCTAGAGAAAAAATTAAATAAAAAAAAGTACTTACCTGTAAAAAATAATAAAAAAATACTTACCTGCCGCCAGAACCTGTATAAAAGGAAAGAGAGAAACACTTAAGGAAAAAACCTGTAAAGAAAGGAAACAGAGAAAAACTTAAAGAAAAAACCTGTAAAGAAAGGGACAAGAGAAAAAATTAAAACAAAGAAATACTTACTTGTTGAAAACCTGTATAAAAGGAATAAGAAAGGTCGTACCTGACAGAGTCACATTAAGCCGGGCCAGTCTGAAGAAGGCACTACTCCGCCGAAACGTCACGTGGGCCCCGAGCTACTTCACCCAAGATATGGGCAATTTTTTGAACACCCGGGCAGGGTCTCCATCTCCCGGCCCCCATTGATGGACAGTGCACCCAGGACCCTTTAGGGGGACCTGCTTTACCTAATCCCTAACCAGCCCGTGCCTCGTGGGGGTGGGAGATGCCCCTGCCTGAGGTCCAGACCCTAACCCTAACCAGGGGGGGGTCTGAAACTTAAACCTTGAAAGGAAAAAAAACCCTAAGGGAAAACACCCTAGAGAAAAAATTAAATAAAAAAAAGTACTTACCTGTAAAAAATAATAAAAAAATACTTACCTGCCGCCAGAACCTGTATAAAAGGAAAGAGAGAAACACTTAAGGAAAAAACCTGTAAAGAAAGGAAACAGAGAAAAACTTAAAGAAAAAACCTGTAAAGAAAGGGACAAGAGAAAAAATTAAAACAAAGAAATACTTACTTGTTGAAAACCTGTATAAAAGGAATAAGAAAGGTCGTACCTGACAGAGTCACATTAAGCCGGGCCAGTCTGAAGAAGGCACTACTCCGCCGAAACGTCACGTGGGCCCCGAGCTACTTCACCCAAGATATGGGCAATTTTTTGAACACCCGGGCAGGGTCTCCATCTCCCGGCCCCCATTGATGGACAGTGCACCCAGGACCCTTTAGGGGGACCTGCTTTACCTAATCCCTAACTCCAGACAGATTTGGTGTTTAACACTAAATCAGAGTTAACGTACCAACTCTCCAAAAAGAGTTAAATTAACACTCTCTGGTGTGGACCCATATAGACACTTTAATAGTGTTGAAATCAAATCCGACAGTGTTAATTTGGACATGCTGGATTTGCTGTGTACCGCTTATCGAAATGCCGTTTCACCCCAAGCCCCCCAAGGTGCATTTAGCGGCCGGTGAAGCGATTAGCTGCAGGCGTGGTTGGGTTCAGTGGGAGAACAGTTCCAGGTCAGATGCCACCCAGCGCCCAGACTTCCGGAAATGTGGAAATGCTTCCACACAAAAATAAACAAACACACAGTGAGACGGGGAGAAAAAAGGAGAGACCACACACATGCAAACACAACAGGCAGGTCGACCGGCGATGACTGGCCATGACAAAGACAGGAAAGTCCAAGAATGTACTTTAAGAAGCATGGAGAACTATTCCTGAAGACGACTTTCTTGTAAGAAAGAATTTATTTGGCCTAACTTAGCCCTTTTTTAAGAATCTAGTTCCCCTTCCTTAAGAATGACTTCTTGACTGCCACTCTTCCACTGATGGTCATACCGAATATTCACTTTTTGACTTTCTCAGTGAAATTTAAAGAACAGGTGTGGCTCAGCAGTTTTGCACAGTAGTTCTCACATAGTAAGCTCCAGCTGTTGCATGCCGAAACCTATTAAGACAAAGTCTGTGGAGTTTCTCAGTAACATCACAAGTAATATTTTCAATATATGACTATCACTACCTGCCGCTGCTGATTTACATTCAGTCAGTATCAGTAAAATGTTTCTCCTGTCTCCTAGTAAATGGAAAATTTAATTACCAATTGTTGTAAAAATGCAACCTTGAATGCATTTTTTTCATCTCCAGAACACTTCAAGTGGCAAACCAGTTTTTCAGCAGGAGTTTGGATGAAAGACAGACAATGCTATTTCAATATATGGTCTCTAAGTAGTAAATAAATAAACAACTTCGCAGTAGTTGACATTGTACTTCAATGGTGCATACCCAAACCCAAAATGAAGTCTTTTCATCCTCTTGATCCAGCCTTAATAAGGTGGATCAACTCCATAATCATCTTTCTAACATCTTCTGATTTACATGAATCAAACTCATAAACTCAGCAACATTTACTGTTGGCAGTAAATGTCATAAAAATCAATCAGTAAACACTTCCTGGCAAGAGGTTCAGGTATTTGAGGTCATTTCCAAGGAGTGATTGTCTGTCATAAGGCTGTATCTTTAAATGTATGTCAAAAAAGTCCTTGTCATTCATAAATCCGAGCGCTAACTGTATATGACAGGAAGTCTGAATAACATGGGATTTGAACACTTTCTGAAATCTTAAAAATAAACATACAAGAGTGGCTCATGGTCAAAGTAGATTATTAATTTTACTCATTTAATCCTTGAACTTCTCTGTTGGAAAAATTCTCTTATGAAGTGAGACACAGAGTAGCGAGTTCCAACATGTTTACTTTACTTGCAAGGAAGCAATACCATACACAACAAACATCTATGCCAGTGTTCACCGGGGCAATCCTGCAAGTGTCATTTCTACATGTCTTCCAAAGTTATCCTGGTAGATATATGTTTAGTTTAGTCACATGGTGTACTTGTATATGACTCTGACTGTGCTTTGGACAACAGATGGCAGAGGAGCCACATCAAAGCCTGAGAAAAGGACAAATAGTAAAGAGAGTTGCATAGCTTTAATTTCAGGGTGTGATGCATAAATTTAATACTTTTTCTATCATTTGCCTCCTGTTTATGCAACACTCCTTCATAATATTTACACAAATGCAGTGCACTGTGTTTTTCTACTACTACACCAGACCTCTCTCTCTCCTGTCTGGATTTTCAGTATAACTGTCATTGTTGCATTACACTTCATTACTGTCCATAGTGTCATCATAGGGCTGTAGACCGTCCTTTTAGTCATTCTCTTTCTGCCTCACTCGGTGATGCATGTAGGTGGTCTTGGTTAGAGCAGTGGAAGGGAGGGCAGGGAATGAAGCAGCATCCACAGGCAGTTAGCAAGGTCGCGACTGCAACTCCAACAAAGAGAAGACACACTACAACTCCATCCACCAAACCACAGTTCCATGTTTTTTGCTTTGAATGTGTCACTTATCCCTGAGTGCTCGGTCAATTCATCAGCAAGGCTAGTGAGCTATTCAAATGCTCAATTCACAGTGGCATCAGGTGTTGTGTTCTCTTCCAGTAACATGTTGTGTCAAATCATCAGAGAAGTTGAATGCAGGAGTTGTTCACAGAGCTCCTTCAATGCATCTCAAGTGTGATTCAGAAATCTCTGTTGATTGTGATGAAGATAATTAATCCAGTCTACATTTTTATTAACTGGCACGTGATTCTAACTGTGCCTGACTCAAACCTCCAGCTACAGGGGAGTTGGAGGTTTCAGTCAGGCACAGCCCTAGTTCTCTCTAGTTCACAACTATTGTTGCGTGGAAGTGTGGGATTTGTTATGCATCGTGCAGGTTTACACTGTGTCAGATGTAACCAGGTCTTTCGCTCAGCTAATTTTACTGCAGTAGGTGTGGAGAGGAATACCTGATATGGTTGTTTGCACCTGGGGTGTGACCAATGTTCCCTCTAAGCTGCGCGCGTGAGCACTGCTGGCACGGTCTCTGCGCACAGAAAATCTGCATTGCGCACAAATAATATCTAACCTGAATTGAAATTAAAACTTTAACAATTCTGTTTTCCAGTGTTAGTCAGTGACTTCCTGCTCCTGTATGGGATCAGAACGATGCCACCTTATCCCATAGTCCAGCCAATGATGCGATTCACATTCATATATACGCAGCTAATCAATGTCGTTGACTGACAGCGTCCTTATGTGCCGACACCGGTGTTTTAGCGAGCAAAGTGGCGTGGCTGATGAGGAGTGAAGCCAAGTTAATTCAATTCAATTCTATTTTATTTATATAGCGCCAAATCACAACAAAAGTCGCCTCAAGGCGCTTCATAGATACGTTAATGACAACGTGTACAACCATTGGAGATGTGAGCAGGACAGACGGAACAACTGTGAGGACTTTATACCAGTTTTTAAATTGTGTTGATCGGCCACGTAAAACCAGAGTTATGATAAAATATCTGCAATGTTTGGTTTTCTTCCTGAACACTGTCGTTGTTTATATTTACTGCAGGAAGAAACGGTAAAAACTGCGTTTTATAAGGAAAACGCTCGAAAGCCTGTGAGCAAAAACAGCCCCCCTCCCTCAGCCTTTCCTATTGGTGGAAAAATGTACCATGTCGACCAATGAAAGAATTACATGGCAACATAGCATTTAGATGTTTAGGACGGGGGAGGTTTTAGGAGAGACGGCGTGTTTGAGATGTGAGAGATTTGCGACGTTTTGCACAAATCTTGTGTAGTTAGTGTGTAGTGTAGTCAATAGTTTTGTTGTGTGTCAGAACAATGAGGCGACTGCTGAGTGTTACAGGTGTTACAGCAGTGATACATCTGCTGCTGTCAGGCCTGCAGGTATCAGGCTGTTCTCCTTCATCTCATAGTGGACAGAAATTATTTTTTGGAGTGGCACAAATAATTTGTGTGGCATCAGATTTGATGCAGAACAGCTCATTGTTCTGTAAGTAGTTTGAAATGTTTGTTTAAAAACACCTTGGCTGCTTTTTCAGGTAAACAGCTGCAAAAAACTTTGTTTGCATAACTCAGTTACTTTTTTGAAGAAGTAACTAATTAATTGCCCAACATTGGTCATTATTTACTGTATTTGCAGACAGAGTTACAGACTCTCTCCCAGACCACAGACTCATAATACAGTCAGAGCTTTATAAAAAAAAAAAAAGCAAACAAAAGAAAGTTGTGTTTTCAAAGTTGGAGTTCAAGTTATTTTTACTTCCAATCCGGTTGTTCAGTCTGACGTCACTAGCCGTGTCTGGGTCTAAACTCCGCTGCAGGTCCATATATCAAACAATCACTATGGCATTACTGAGAGTTGAAAAACTGTCTAAAGTCTTTCATCTTTAATAAAATGATCAGCGTTCTGCTCTACCAGGTGTAACAATTGAGTTTAACATCCAGGCATCCATGAAAACGGAATTTATGACATTTAACGGAGTTAGAAGTTAGCAGGGAGTTAGCTCGCTAGCTTCTATCTAAATACAATATAGCATGTCCTGACTGCGGGGTTTTGGAAACAAATTAAAACGTACAGCTCTGCTATCACTTCCAGCATAAATGAAGACAGAAAACTAAATAGCAGTGACGTTTGTAGGGTTACTGAAGTTGGGCTAGCTGGTATATAATGATGTGCTACGTGACCGCTAGCGACACAGCTATGTTAGCATAATATAAACAAGCTAACTTTTTTTCCACTCGATAAAAGTTAATGTGAGTGTTCTCGGTGGTCAGGAACAAATGTAATCGCATGGCAGGATGCTGTAAAAGGACCAAACTTCAGCCAGGAGAACAACTGAGATAATCCATCCACAATACGAGGTTAGTCATTCATATACTGCTGCATGGGCTGGGCTGTAGTTACATCCTAAGGTTTTAAAAACTGAGCTTAAATAAATGATTAGCGGTAATAAAAGCCGAGGGAGGTCAACAGTGGTCGCTGACTGTTTTAGGAGCTTTTTGAGATCAAATAGAAGAAAATACATAACATTAAACATGTTAACAACACAAAAGCCATATTAAACGCAGACTACTTTAGACCCGGAAGTAGGATTCGTCGCGTCATCACTGAACAACCGGATAGTGTTAACATGCTACACAGGTCATGAACAAGTGTTTTTTTTAATTTTCATTGTAAGTGGGATAAAGCACTTAGTCTAACATAAATGTAAATGCTGTTATTTGATTCTTTTAATAAACCATGTAAGTTGGATGGATTACTCACAACCTCACAACCTATCAAAATACTGATATGATTTAATGATAGATTTCTGTAATTTTGCACCTTTGTTTCTTTTACCTGGCTTCTACATATGTGGACATCACATTTTAGGTTGTCTAGACCACAATACAAAATTTTAATAATAATAATAATAATAATAATAATACATTTTATTTGAGGGCACCTTTCAAAAACCCAAGGTCACCTTACAAAAGAACAACATTAATAAAAGGAACAGTAGTCATAAAATATATAATAAGTTAAAATTGCAAAACAGAGCTTGACAACGTGGGAGAACGTTCAGTGTTAATGGAAAAACTGTGGGATTTGGTTAAGATAGATGGTGTAAAAGTAAAACTTCAGTTTTATTACTGTTTAGTTTGAGAAAATTGGAGGAGAACCAGGATCTAATCTCAATAAGACAGTTTGAGAGGGAGGAAGGTGGGAGGGATGAACTGGGTTTAGAAGAAAGGTAGAGGAGTTGAGGGGTAGAGGAGTTGGCCGTCTGACTGCGGTCTGGAGTGTGGGGCCTCCCTGCTGCTGCGGAGTCGGGGCGGTCTGCCTCCCCCCACCGCAGGGAAAAGGGTAACACCACCTGGGTCTGGGTGCAGTTCCCCCCTCCAGGGGCAAGGGTACCTAGACCCGGTTCGTAGAGTACGCTTGGGGAGTGTGATTGTGTGTACAGCGTCTCTTTATGTCTGTCTCCACGTTGGTTGAGTGTGGAGTAAGTGCATATGAGAGCATGAGGGTGGGAATGGATGTTTGTATATGTGTGAGCCTGTATGTCTGTGTCTATATGTCAGGTTGGGTGTCAGGCGCCACCTCTCTGGGGACATCTCAGGCCCTCCAAGGTTTGGAGGCCTATCTCCCCCCACCACCACTTCCCCTGCCAGTGGCGGACTCCCTCAGACATCGGTGCGTTGGTGGTTCTTTGTGTCCGGGGATGGGCGTCCAGGTACACACCGGTTCACTCCTTGGCGGCCGCTTATCGGGGCCTGGAGCCTGGGGCTCGCTCGGGCCACTTCGGAGGTGGGGTGTCCCCGGCCTCTCGGCCTGGGGCTCGGTCACTCAGGCACAGCTGGCTGCCGGCGGAGCTCACGGGCGCGTCACTGCAACTCCCCCTGGCTTCTGCTCCGTGGCCCTAACCCCTAACCCTTACGGTAAGGCTGGGATGGTCAATTTGGTAAAGTAAATCCGTTGTGCATCTTTGTTTGCCTTTAGACAACAATTCTGATGCAAAAGAGTCAAATGGGATAGGCAAAAAAAAAAAAAAAAAGAAGAAGAAAGGTAGAGCTGGGTGTCATCGGCATAACAATGAAAATTTATATATATATATATATTATATTTTTAGAACATATGACCAAGAGGGAGCATGTTGTTGAAATTCGTTCGATTTGGGTAAGAGAAGAAAGCAGGCTGAGTCCGGGTAGGTGTCAAAAATAGTGATCTTTATTTTACACACTTTGTGCAGAGTGTGGGAAGAAAACTTGCAATACAATTCTTCTGTAAATGGACCGCTCCCCATCCTTATATTACCGTGATGACGTCACAGTTAGATCTTTACTGGAAATGATAACAGTTCCCTACACTCAAAAAGTTCTCCTTATATAGACATCAACTGCTACTTTTAGAGAAAAACAAGTGTGTATTACGTTGTGCAGTTTTGTGAAAGTGTATCTATCAGAGAGACTGTCCTAAGACGACCTTCCTGTTCTTAATAAGTGTGTGTGTGTGAACGTGCGTGTTTTACATAACTATGTGCATGTTGTTATAGGCCTGAGTACGTGCAAGTGAGTGTAAAAAGTCCGGCTGGACCCACCGGTCCAAGTGGTGTGACTGCAATGATGTGCAACAACTTAAACAGATAGAAAGAATGATACAGAACATCAATAGACTGATTAAAGTGATGATAATCTGTATACATTAATATTTGCTCAGATTAACATAGATGTAATTCAAAGATTATTCTGTCAACTGATTCAACAATGGTAAATGATTAATCAATGATAATTCTGATTATAACTGTGACCATAAGAATACAAAATAAAATATCTCTTGTCCACACTCCTCCTCTTTGGCCATCGGCCAACCTTTACCCACATTTGTTTCACTCCTCCGTCCAGGCGGCCTCTCGCAACGGCATCATATACCCTGGACCAGCTGAACCAGCTGGACCAGAGTCTAGGGCCCTGCTTACCAGTTTTACCAACACCTGCCTTACCAGAGGAATGAGACAACACCCGATCATCAATATACCTAGAAAAACTATAAGAGAAAACATGGCAGACATAAACACACTCTTCCATTGCCCAAAGACAGACGTGATCCAGTCTCCCAGCCCCGTGTTCACGCCTGATTGCTCATGCATGGTTCTAGATAACGTTTTCAGATTCTCAAGCGCCCGAGTGACCGTTCCGTCCGGAGCAGTATTGTTGGGAATAAAGGTGCAGCACATATCTCCAAACATTGCGCATACCCCACCTTTCTCAGCCAACAACATGTCCAGAGCCATTCGATTTTGGATTCCCATTAAAGACGTCGGACCTAATTGTTCCGCAAGGCCTTCCACTGCGTCCCTAGTGAGATTAGAGAGTCTCAACACATTATAATGAACATAGTTAATGCGATCAACATTTTTATTTGGAGTTATCCATAAAAACACACTTTCAAAGCCGGCCGCTATCTGATTAACTAACTTATACTCATCTGGAACTCCCCTGGGAACTCCTATTGAAATAATCCAGGTTGGCGAGTCCCATCTTGGATCATACCTGTGCATACCCCTTGTGCTTCTCCTACGTCTGGCTGTCGACACATCCGTGCCCTGCTGTGGAACTGTCTCTAGCCTACTTCCTATAAGCATTAACGGTGCACCTAGGCGCACCAGAGCACATGTTCCCACACTCCCCAGGGGAACCTGCACCAAAAGGGTGTACTGCCCACAATAATAATATAGCCCACCTCTCGCCCAGGTGCCTATGATTGTGTTTGGGTCACTTACATTATTGGTAGTCCTGCCTGGGATCGTCCTCTGACACCAGCTTGGATCAATCCTTCCTACTGTATATTTCACGCTGTCTGTAGAGAACTCAAAACATGTATAATTATCTCGTTTAGGTGTGAATGAACCTGGTTGTGTACGTTTATCAATTGGCGGATATAAGCCTGACAAAGTGGTGCAGTTACCTGTGTTCACCGCCTCTCTAGTTAATCTCAGCATACAATTATAACCCCACTCATCCTCTGGATACAGAGGAGCGGGTTCAGTAAACAGACGAGGTCGAGCTGTAGCACAAGCAACACAATCAACCACTTCCTGCTCTTTAGCATTTTGAGCCACCCAATCTAACCAAAGATTCCTATCACCGAAACCTGTGGCACGCTCTATTAACTCTTGAGGTTTTAATCTAGTGTAATCTGCGGCAACAAGCCATTTCTCTGGTGCGTCCTTGTAGGTGACTATCTCTAGGGGATCCATTTGCTCTGTGAGATCCACTGCAGCGTCGTTCCCTATCAGTTTAGATCTGGGATTGAATAAATTCACCCGAATTACCCCTGCTGGATCTGTCCCTGTTCTATCTACCCCTATGACTAGATAAAACGCACCCCCTTCATACCCCGCTTCAGGGAGTTTGCTCCATGGTCCTAGGGAAAGAGTGACAGGGTTATTTGTAACAGAATAATCTCTCTGAATGGCTATCCCTTCAAGGGCCGGTGGCACTGTTGGCTGCCATCCTACTCCTGTCCACGCAACCACATCCTGCCAAGAACACCACTGATCCGTTATATAAGTATAAATTTCTGCATTCATTGATGGACCCCACACCGACTTGGGGTAACAAACCATGGGGTGATAACAAACCCACACATCATACGTTTTCCAGCTGCTACCGTCTCCTGAGCATTTAATTACCTCACACAAATCAAATGAGAACGCCGTCGTGGACCCATTAACATAGCCAAACTCGACTCCGCCACTGGCTTTGAGACACTCATCATTCCCACCTGAACCAACCTCGCGCTTGAATTTTTTCGACGACTTGATCGGTTTGGACTCTGGAGCGGATAGACCTCTGCGTCTGGGCAATTCACCTGTCTGCCAAAAAACAAACAAACACGTTATAACACTTATTAACCCCAACATCCCCGTTATTATCCAATTTTCCCACAGCTTCATGATGCTCCCAGGCTCTTTTTACTTTTACTTTAAACTTCGTGATAAGAATATAAAGTTATGAGTATAAAAGTATGTGATTAACGTACAAAACTATTACGAGTCCTTTAAACTATCAATTACTTTAGACTAGAGCCCTAGCCTATTAGGAGCCTAGAATGAATTAATACTTGACGTGTGACGCTCCTCTTCTTTCTTCGCCTCCACCAGGTGGACTACTGGGGAGGACCGGTGCACAGGGGGAGAGGATTATTCTGCCTCTATGGTCCCCCTGTGTTGGTTGGGGTGGAGCTTAGCTCCAGCAAGCTCTCGTCCGCGACTGCACACTGAGACCAATGAAACCAGGTCTCCCCTTTCCCCTTCAGACAGACCGCACTGGTTGTTCGGGCAGTTACTTAGAATGGTCCGGTCCACCTCGGGTCTCTCCACTTTCGCTTAATGACCTTCAGCCACACCGCCTTGGCGTCGGGGACGGACCTGTCCTCCGCTTTCACCCCCTCTCCAACCTGTTGTGTGAAACTAGACACAAGAGCTTTTAACATTCAATATGTTTTCTGTTACTTTTTATACTTTCTTCCGCCGGGACTGTTGTCCAAGGACCTGGAAACTGTCGTCCTGTCAACAGCTCATATGGTGTGAAACCTGTGGATTGATTAACACAACATCTTATTATCATCAATGCAATTGGCAGGGCTGCTACCCAATTTAGCCCCGTGTTTTTAGCGATTTTATTCTTCAGGTTTAGATTAATTCTTTCTACCTTTCCCTGCGACTGGGGGTGATATGGTTAAATGGCCTGTATTTATATAGCGCTTTACTAGTCCCTAAGGACCCCAAAGCGCTTTACATATCCAGTCATCCACCCATTCACACACACATTTACACACTGGTGATGGCAAGCTACATTGTAGCCACAGCCACCCTGGGGCGCACTATACAGTGCCAAATCTATGTTGCAACCCCAGCTTCTGTTCTACCTCTGCCAAATCTTTGTTTTTGAAATGAGTCCCATTGTCTGACCTAATTCTCTTAGGAAAACCATGCCGGGGGATGTAATGATTGATTAAACACTTAATCACACTTTTTGCATCCTCTCTCTTCGTTGGCCATGCCTCAGGCCAGCCCGTCAGAGCATCTACACTTACCAGTAGATATCGAACTCCTCCTGGCCCTGGATCTATCATGTCAGTGAAATCAATGACAATCTCTTCCCCTGGTCTTTCTGGAATGGGGAACTTACCTGCCTCTGGTTTAATCACTGGCTTCGGGTTGTGCCTCCCACAGATCAGACACGTCCTGGCCTTCTCCTTGATCATATCCTTCAAAAAGGGATGCCACCAATGGCACAGATGTCTCCCCATCTGGGCGACGCCTACATGGCCAAGCCCATGCGCTTCGGCAATCTTCTGTTTTGCCAAGTTGGCTGTCAACACTGGTCGTCCGTCAGGTCCTCGCCAGAGACCTCCTTCTTCCCAGGCTCGTCGACTCTTCCAGACCCCCTTCTCTTCCGGGGCGGCCTCCTCTTGGGCCTTCCTGGCTTCCTGTAACATGTTGACTGCTGGTTCTTCCTTCACAGTTATTTGTCATTTTTAATTAACGATTTAATCACTGAGCACAGCCTTGATTTTATGTTTTTAACTGAAACTTGGTTGGACCAAAGTAACAGTGGAGCTGTTCTCATCGAGACGACCCCTCCTAACTACAGTTTTATCAGTGAGGCTAGGGTGAGCAGGAGAGGAGTAGGGGTTGCTGTCTTATTTAATGAATCATTTCAATGTAAGCAGCTATCTCCTGGAAGTTTTCAGTCTTTTGAATATGTGGCTTTACAGCTGAAGGCCCCATCCAAAGTTGTGTTTCTTAATGTTTACAGGCCTCCCAAATACTGCACAGACTTTTTTAATGACCTCAGTGAACTGCTGTCTGTGATCTGTGTTGATTTCGACTGTGTAATTATTGTTGGGGATTTTAACATCCATGTGGACAACCCTCAGGACAAAGGGACTAAAGACCTGAGTAACACTCTGGGCAACTTTGGGCTGACTCAGCATGTAACAGAGGCCACACATAATAGAGGACACACTCTTGACCTACTGATCTCCAAGAGCCTGAGCATTTCAAACATTACTGTGTCTGATGTGGGCTTATCTGATCATTACTGTGTTTTCTTTGAAAGTAAAATCTCAGCCCACACAAATATATCAACAGCAGTGATCACAAAACGGTGTATAACTGAACACAGTAGTGAGATCTTTAACCAGGTCTTCCCATTAACACCTGACCTGTCCAAAGGTTCAGTCAATGAGCTCGTCAATAGCTTTAATGCAAAAATGTTAAATGTAATGGATACTATTGCCCCCATTAAGGTGAAGGTTATCTCTGGAAGGAAAAAGTCTCCATGGAGAAACTCCACACTAGTGAAAAATGAAAAAAGAGAGTGTAGGAAAGCTGAGCGCAGATGGAGAAAAACAAACCTCACAGGTTCATTATGACATCTATAAAGAGAAACTTCACAATTATAATTTACAACTGAGGAGTGCAAGAAGGTCCTACTTCTCTGACATGATCACTAAAAACAGCCATAATGCTCGGGTCTTATTTTCTACAGTTGACAGGCTAACAAACCCTCCTGCGCCAGTGGCAGCTGAACTTCATTCAACCATGGCCTGCAATGACTTTGCCAAATTCTTCACAGACAAAATCCAAAAGATTAGACAAGCAGTTGGTACATCAACAGCAGATCCAGGATATGTACTGTGTCCACCGAAAAACTGTTTAAACACCATCAAACAGTTTCACCCGATTAACAGCAAAGACCTGGAGGACATCTTAGGTCAACTGAACTCCTCCTCCTGCTGTTTAGATGTCCTGCCAACAAGTTTTTTCAAAAAGGTCTCAAAGACTTTAGAGTCAGACCTGTTACAGATCGTCAACTTTTCCTTAATGTCAGGTGTGTTTCCAGAACCACTAAAAACTGCTGTAATCAAACCTATACTGAAAAATGACAATCTTGACAAGACACAAATGAAAAACTACAGGCCGATCTCAAATCTCCCATTTTTAAGTAAGATCATTGAAAAAGCAGTTTCTCAACAGCTCAATTACTTCTTAAAACAGAATAACTGCTACGATGCCTTCCAGTCAGGTTTTAGACAGAACCACATGGCACCTGACTACTTAGCTGATCTCCTCTGTCTGTACAGCCCTCAGAGAGCACTAAGATCATCGGGCCAACTGCTCTTGGTGCAACCTAGGTCTCGGCTTAAGACCAGAGGAGACCGTGCCTTTGCCGTTGCTGCACCCAGGCTATGGAATACTCTCCCTCTTCATATTCGCGCGTCAGATTCCATTCAGTCTTTTAAATCACGTTTAAAAACGTATTTGTTTGATCTGGCATTTAAGGCGAATTAGGGTAATTTACATCTGGCTCTGTATTTAGATTATGTAATTATCTTATATTTTATATATTTGTAATTTATATTTTATTGTGATTTTATTTGTACTGCGATTTTACTGGAAAGCACTTTGGTGTACTTTGGTCTTAAAAATGTGCTATATAAATAAATTTTGATTGATTGATTGAACCACAGCACTGAAACCACTCTGACAAAAGTGTTTAATGACATATGTCTGAACACAGACAGTGGAAAAATGTCAGTCCTAGTTTTACTGGATCTCAGTGCAGCATTTGATACAGTTGACCACAACATATTACTCAAACGACTGGAGAACTGGGCAGGTCTTTCAGGAACTGTACTAAACTGGTTCAAAACATACTTAGAAAACAGGAAATACTTTGTATCAATAGGTAACTTCACATCCGAGCAGACAAGTATCACATGTGGAGTTCCCCAAGGTTCTATCTTGGGACCCCCTCTGTTTAACATTTACATGCTCCCACTGGCACAGATTATAAAGAACAACAAAATAAACTACCACAGCTATGCAGATGACAGACAAATATATATCACAATGTCACCAGGAGACCGAGGCCCTGTACAGGCTCTTGGTAAATGCATTGAGGAAATCAATGACTGGTTGTGCCACAATTTTCTCCAACTAAACAAAAACAAAACTGAAGTAATAGTCTTTGGCGCCAAAGAAAAACGATTACAGGTCACCAGAGAACTTCAATCTATACATCTAAAAACCACAAACCAGGCGAGAAATTTGGGTGTAGTGATGGATGCAGACCTAAACTTAGAAAAACACATTAAGACAATAACAAAATCAGCTTACTATCACCTCAAGAATATTTCAAGGATAAAAGATCTGATGTCTCAACAGGACCTGGAAAAACTAGTCCACGCATTCATCTTTAGTAGGCTTGATTACTGTAACAGCATCTTTACAGGTCTACCTAAAAAATCAGTCAGACAACTACAGCTCATTCAGAACTCTGCTGCTCGAGTCCTCACTAAGACCAAAAAAGTGGACCACATCAGTCCAGCTCTGAGGTCTTTACACTGGCTGCCTGTCCGTCAGAGGATAGACTTTAAAGTTCTGATGCTGGTCTATAAAGCTCTGAATGGTTTAGGACCATGCATTCAGCTTTTATGCTCCTTATATCTGGAACAAACTCCCAGAAAGCCTCAGATCAGCTGAAACACTCAGTTTATTTAAATCCAGGTTGAAGACTCACCTATTCTCAGCTGCATTTGAATAAAGCACCAAATCCACACTTTTAAGCTTAAATTTCAAAACTTACACTAACTACTGATTTTATCTACTGTTCTGATTTTATCTGTTTTGATTTTATATACTGTTTTGTTTGTTTGTTTGTTTGTTTGTTAAGTGGGTTTAGAGCTCTGGGTAATAATAATAATAATAATAAATTTTATTTATGAGCGCCTTTCAAGTCACCCAAGGACACTTTACAATAGGATAAAACAATTAGTAAAACAATGGCAGAATAGACCCCCAGCTGGGTCTAGACTGGGTCTAGAGAGTATTTTAAATTCAGGGAATTTAAAATAGAAAGTAGCTCGTCCACAGAAGGACTGGTAGCTCCCCTTACGATAAGGTTATTTTTACCAGTGAAACCAATATAACATCTCCACATTCACAAATATACATTTCTGACATTCAAAAACAAAACAAAAACAAATCAGCGACCAATATAGCCACCTTTCTTTGCAAGGACACTCAAAAGCCTGCCATCCATGGATTCTGTCAGTGTTTTGATCTGTTCACCATCAACATTGCGTGCAGCAGCAACCACAGCCTCCCAGACGCTGTTCAGAGAGGTGTACTGTTTTCCCTCCTTGTAAACCTCACATTTGATGATGGACCACAGGTTCTCAATGGGGTTCAGATCAGGTGAACAAGGTGGCCATGTCATTAGTTTTTTTTCTTTTATACCCTTTCTTGCCAGCCACGCTGTGGAGTACTTGGACGTGTGATGGAGCATTGTCCTGCATGAAAATCATGTTTTTCTTGAAGGATGCAGACTTCTTCCTGTACCACTGCTTGAAGAAGGTGTCTTCCAGAAACTGGCAGTAGGACTGGGAGTTGAGCTTGACTCCATCCTCAACCCGAAAAGGCCCCACAAGCTCATCTTTGATGATACCAGCCCAAACCAGTACTCCACCTCCACCTTGCTGGCGTCTGAGTCAGACTGGAGCTCTCTGCCCATTACCAATCCAGCCACGGGCCCATCCATCTGGCCCATCAAGACTCACTCTCGTTTCATCAGTCCATAAAACCTTAGAAAAATCCATCTTGAGATATTTCTTGGCCCAGTCTTGATGTTTCAGCTTGTGTCTTGTTCAGTGGTGGTCGTCTTTCAGCCTTTCTTACCTTGGCCATGTCTCTGAGTATTGCACACCTTGTGCTTTTGGGCACTCCAGTGATGTTGCAGCTCTGAAATATGGCCAAACTGGTGGCAAGTGGCATCTTGGCAGCTGCACGCTTGACTTTTCTCAGTTCATGGGCAGTTATTTTGCGCCTTGGTTTTTCTACACGCTTCTTGCGACCCTGTTGACTATTTTGAATGAAACGCTTGATTGTTCGATGATCACGCTTCAGAAGCTTTGCAATTTTGAGACTGCTGCATCCCTCTGCAAGATATCTCACTATTTTTGACTTTTCTGAGCCTGTCAAGTCCTTCTTTTGACCCATTTTGCCAAAGGAAAGGAAGTTGCCTAATAATTATGCACACCTGATATAGGGTGTTGATGTCATTAGACCACACCCCTTCTCATTACAGAGATGCACATCACCTAATATGCTTAATTGGTAGTAGGCTTTCGAGCCTATACAGCTTGGAGTAAGACAACATGCATGAAGAGGATGATGTGGACAAAATACTCATTTGCCTAATAATTCTGCACTCCCTGTAGACACTTTTGTTTCTGAGCTTCTTAATTCAATTCAATTTAATTCAAAACTAGAGCTCTCCAGTAAACTAGTGACCAATGGCTTAAGGTTGTTAATGTCCAAAAAGATCATGGTGAAGGTAGTGGATGAGAGATAATTGTCAAAGAACACTACCTGTATATGTCTCTTGTGTGGGTCTACAGCCTGGATTACGCTCCAGCAGTAATCCCATAGCTGGGTGAGCGATCTCTCCTCCGTGGCAACTCCTGAGTTTGCTGGGTCCATGGTGGTTGGTGGGATCATTCTGTCACGGTCTGGCTGGCAGACCGTGGGGATGTGGGGAAAGGAGGACCCAAAACGCAGACTCTGCGATGCAAACAGTGCTCTTTATTTACAGTGAAAAGCTGTAAACACAGTAACTCCCCGTTGCTCCCTTGAACCCCGTGTGCGTGCTTCCCTCCGACGTCTGTGCTCGTGCTCGTGCTCCCCGCTGTTGTGTTACCGCACACCCCGTGCGTGCTGCCTTCCTGGACCACTCTTCCTCCTGCAGGGAAACCATAGAAGCAGCCGTCAACACTAACCCTCGGCAGGCATATACGAACAGCACACACATATGCTGACACACACACTAACTAACTAACTAACTAACTAACTAACTTTTTTTTTTTTTTTTTGCCTGTCCCGTTTGGCTCTTTTGCCATCAGAATTGTTGTCTAAAGGCAAAGAAAGATGCCCAACGGATTTACTTTACCAAATTGACCATCCCAGCCTTGCCGTAATGGTCCATTTGATTCACCTTTTATTGTTTATTTTATTTTCACTTACTGAATATGGGACAGACTTGACTGGAGGAAAGAAGGGGAGAAAGAAAGAGGGAAAGAGAAACAGCTGAGAAGAGGGACGGGGGAGAAGGGCAAAAACCAAAAACCAACAGAGTGAGCAGAAAAAGAAAGGAAAAAAAAATGCATATATCAGTCACCTGGGTCACCTGCTGAGAAAGAAAAAAGAAAACAAGCAGAAGAGAACAAGAGTAATAGAATAAACAACATCACAATGATATATGGGAATATGACAGTAAATACTAAATATTACACATTATTGTGCAGCACATAAGATCAACACAACACAGTGTGCTTTGAGGTAGGAGCCAAAAAGGGTGTAGTTTGTGGGTGTGATCACCCGTGGTACACCTGTGAGCATGGACGCGCTTGTTTTTTGTTTTTTAAAAGGTTCCTTCATGTAATGATCTGCTAGAGGGTGTGGGGGGGCCACAGCCCCGTCCTCCAGGGCATGAAGCAGGTATGGAGGAGATCAAAACTCCAGACATCCAGAGGCCCTCAGAACACAAGAGACCAAGGAAGACCAACAGAGGGGCAGCCGCGCCACTGTCCCAGAAAGAGCTGAGGAGAGTCCCAGATGAGGGCTCACTCAGCAGCCGCGGAGCAGAAACCAGGGGGAGTTGCAGTGACGCGCCCATGAGCTCCGCCGGCAGCCAGCTGTGCCTGAGTGACCGAGCCCCAGGCCGAGAGGCCGGGGGCACCCCACCTCCGAAGTGGGCCGAGCAAGCCCCAGGCTCCAGGCCCCGATAAGTGGCCGCCAAGGAGTGAGCCGGTGTGTACCTGGACGCCCATCCCCGGACACAAAGAACCACCAACGCACCGATGTCTGAGGGAGTCCGCCACTGGCAGGGGAAGTGGTGGTAGGGGGAGATAGGCCTCCATACCTTGGAGGGCCTAAGATGTCCCCAGAGAGGTGGCGCCTGACACCCAACCTGACATATAGACACAGACATACAGGCTCACACATATACAAACATCCATTCCCACCCTCATGCTCTCATATGCACTTACTCCACACTCAACCAACGTGGAGACAGACATAAAGAGACGCTGTACACACGATCACACTCCCCAAGCGTACTCTAAGCCCCGGGTCTAGGTACCCTTGCCCCTGGAGGGGGGGAACTGCACCCAGACCCAGGTGGTGTTACCCTTTTCCCTGCGGTGGGGGGAGGCAGACTGCCCCGACTCCGCAGCAGCAGGGAGGCCCCACATTCCAGACCGCAGTCGGACGGCCAACTCCTCCTCCTAGCCCCCCCGCTCCAGCAGGCCGCAGAGAATGGGGGTGAGAGAAGACTCCAAACCTCCCTCCACCCGCTCATTGTAGTGTTGATGCATGTGTGTTCTAAGGTGCATTTAAAACCCAGGAGGGCATGGAGCTACCTGCCAGAGAGCAGCAGGTAAGCGCATGGTCCCTCCTGTTGGCCCTCAATGTCTACGTGTATTTAACATTGAGAGAAAAGAAAAGAAAAGAAAAAAGAATTTAAAAAAAAAAAAAAAAAAAAAAAAAAAGGAAACCAGTTAAGGTGCTCATTATCCATCTATGTCAGGCATTGTTTTCTTATAAAACACACAAGAGACAAACAAAAGAAGATGCAAACACTTTCACAGATGCATTGCTGTGCAGGCACACATAAACAGGCCTGATCAATATGAGCAGAATTCCGACTCGCATGCTTGCAGGATTGATCCCGCCCGTATTTTTACGCACAGATTCAGAGTGCATGTGGGCGTCGGACATCTGGCTTCTCTGCTAAAGTATCACTGCGAGCTGACCTGCTCATTTCTTAATTTCAAGTCTGTTTGCCCAGATGGTGACAGAGTAATTTAGACTCCATGCAAGTTTCAGCTTGCACTTCATTTGTTTGGCATAATTAGGTGGTACGTGGAGCATTTTTCCACACCATTATATTATTGTCAAATGAATAGCAGTGCATGGGTGTAATTATTGTAAACAAGCAAAACCACACTTGGGAGGAGTGGTAGCACATACCTTATTAGTGTTAGATCGCTTTATTCAGACTGCCTGGTGCATCCTGCACTACCTCCATTACTGGCATGTAGACAATAACAACTGTTCCAGCCTGTCAGCACTTACCAACAACTTAAATAAACGGTAAATGGACTGGTAAAAAAAAAAAAACAAAAAAAAAAAACATTGAGAGGTGGGCAACGACGCCAGGGGTGGGGTGTACGCCCATCCCGGACCCACCCAGGGGCAGCCAGGCTACCAGGTCAGTAACCCACATCCGTCAGCACAGACCCTCTCCTAGTCCCGCTGCATGCAGCCGCGAGGAAACAGTCACCTGAGAGCCCACAGAGCCCCTAACCGGACATGACCGCTACCCCGGGTTGAGCCCCCCAAGGAAGATGCCTCCGGGGAACCCCCCGACGCCCTAAGCCTGTCCCTACCCCCACACCACTCACAACAGTGAAGGCGGGACCAAACTATGACCCCCCACCCCCACTAGGTGATGGAGCTGATCAAAGGAGCCCAGAGCAATTGATCTGATGTGGTGGCAGAGGCTGTATCAAGACTAATGTAATCTAATAGATAATTTCTATATTGGTTAGAATTAAGATTATTTTTATTTTTCCAGTTCATGAGGACTGTTTTCTTGGCTATGCATAGGGCAGTGAAAACCATATGGGCGATATTCTTTTCTGAAGTGACATTATCTAAGCTGCCCAACAAACACACTAAGGGGGAAGTTGGAATGTTACATTTCAGACACTTTGATAAGTCTTCACATATCTTGCGCCAAAACTTCTGAACTGGTGGACAGAACCAAAGAGTGTGGATATAATTGTCCGGTGAATTGGTTTGGCAGTGTGAGCAGTTGTTGGTAGACGTAAAGCCCATCTTGAACATCCGATGACCTGTATAGTGCACTCTATGTAATATTTTGTATTGAATTAATTGAAGACTGGGATTTCTAATTAGATGAAAGGTTTTTAAGCAAATCTGAGACCAGAAGTTTAGGTCTAAGTTAACTGATAAATCTGCTTCCCATTTTGCAATAGGAAGTGATATTGATTCATCTGTTTTAGAAAGCATTCTGTATATTTTGGATAGTAATTTGGGGGTTTTAAGAGTAAGAAATTGAACCACACTTGGTGGTGTTTGTAGTTCAACTTGACCCGGTTTAAATTTCTTTTTTACTATGGATTTAATTTGTTGATATTCTAAAAATCTTTTCTTGTTGATCCCATATTGTGTAACTAGTCTGTCAAATGAAATAAATTCTGTTCCTTCTAGTATATGTTCTAAATATTTGATTCCTTTATCACTCCAATCTGAAAAGTTTATCATATTATTGTTTTGTAATATGTCAGGGTTGTTCCAGATAGGTGTACGTTTGCATGGGATTAATGAAGACGCCGTCAATTTTAGAAACTCCCACCATGCTGTCAGAGAAGAGCTGATGTTGATGCTTTTAAAGCATTCATGTCGTTGGATGTTTGAGCTGATAAATGGTAGGTCTGAGATCTCTAGATTATTGCAGAGTGCTTGTTCTACATCTAGCCAAGGTTCATCTAAGAGGGTATGTTTTAGCCATCCTGAGATAAACTGAAGCCTGTTTGCTAAGAAGTAGTGCTGAAAGTTAGGCAGTTCTAGTCCTCCTTTATCTTTGGTCTTTTGTAGTGTTTTTAAGCTTATACGTGGGGGTTTATTTTTCCAAAGGAATTTGGACATACATGAATCTAGAGATCTGAACCAATCTTGTGGCGGTTTAGTTGGGATCATTGAGAATAAATAATTTATTTTTGGTAAGACCATCATTTTTATAGCGGCAACCCTTCCCATGAGCGATATGGGTAGACATTTCCATCTAGCCAGATCATCTTCTACCTTCTTTAAAAGTGGGATATGGTTTAATTTAGTTAGATCTGCAAGCTTGGGAGAAACATTAATACCTAAATATTTTATATTTCCCGATTGCAGTGGTGTAGAAGAGGAATTATGGAGGGAGCAATTAATCGGTAGAACTGTAGATTTTGACCAGTTAATTGAGTAATCTGATATTCTTGCAAAAGAGTTTATCAATTCAATCACCCCAGAGATATTGGTTTGTGAATTTTGGAGAAAGAGTAACACATCATCCGCATAAAGGCTGATTTTATGTTCCACGTTCTTGCATTTTATGCCCTTAATTACTGAATTCTGTCTAATTGCTGCTGCTAGTGGTTCAATAAAAATTGCAAACAGTGAAGGGGAGAGTGGGCATCCCTGCCTGGTGCCCCTCAAGAGACAGAAGCTGGAGGATGTCTGGTCATTTGTTCTAACACAAGCTGTTGGGGAATTATATAATATTTTTAACCAGTTTATGAAAGAGGATCCAAAACCAAATTTGTGTAAAGTTGCAAATAGAAATTTCCAGTTAACTCTGTCAAATGCTTTTTCTGCGTCTAAAGAGAATATTGTAGTTTCTAGGTTTTTACTGTATGAGTAGTCTATCAAATTAAGTAATCTACGTGTATTTGTTGATGAGTGCCTACCTTTTATGAAACCAGTTTGGTCAGGATGAATTAAGAGGGGGGTTATTTTCTCCAGTCTCTTTGAGAGAGCTTTGCAGATTATTTTAAGGTCTACGTTTATAAGGGATATTGGACGATAGCTTGAGGGATATACAGGGTCTTTGCCTGGTTTTAGCAGGAGATTAATGTTTGCAGAATTCATATTTGATGGAAGTCTGCCCTTTTCTTTAATTTCCAACAACGTTCTGTAGAAAACTGGTGCTAGAATCGACCAGAATTCTTTGTAGAATTCTGCAGGAAAGCCGTCTGGACCTGGAGCCTTATTATTGGGCATACTTATCAGAGCTTCCTGGAGTTCACCTGGTGTCAGTGGTGAATCCAGTGCCATTGCTTGAGTGTCCAATAATTTTGGAAGAGTTATGTTGTCCAAAAACTGATCAATTTCTTTTTTAGATGGGTTTATTTGTGGTGAATACAACGTTTTATAGAAATCCCTGAAAATGTTGTTTATTTGTATCGGATCATATATTGTGTTCCCAGATGAATCTTGAACAGCACATATAGTTGTTTTTTCTTTATTTATTTTTAGCTGGTTTGCTAGAAATTGACCGGATTTATTACCATGTTCATAATTTTGTAGGCGTAGTCTTTGTACTAAGAATTTTGTTTTTTTATCAATTATCTCATTTAATTCTAGTTTTGTTTTGCGTATTTTGTTCAATGTTTCCTGATCTTGGTGGGACGCGTAGGCTTCTTCTAGTGATTTGATGTTTTTTTCTAATTCCTGAATATTTTTGTTTTCTTTTTTCTTTTTATGTGATGAGAAAGAAATTATTTTACCTCTCATCACAGCTTTCCCTGCTTCCCATAGAACAGAAGCTGATGTTTCGGGAGTGTCATTATAGTCCAAATATGAAGTCCACTCTTTTTAAAAATATTTAATAAAGTCTTCATCTTTAAGTAGTGATATATTAAATCTCCAGTTTTTTCTTGGCGTAGTATTATTCTTGTGCATTAGTGTTAAAGATACAGGACCATGATCGCTGACAGCTATAGGGTGAATCTCAGTGTCTGAAATGTCGTTCAGCAGTGAGCTGCTGACCAAAAAATAATCCAGACGAGAGTAGGAGTGATGGACATGTGAGAAAAAAGTATATTCCTTACTGGTGGGGTGAAGGGAGTGCCATGCATCGCAAAGACCAAAGTCGCTCATATACTGTTTGATTATATTTGTGGACTGCCAATTACGCTGAGTTCCCGCTGTATTGAGCCTATCCATGTCTTCATTTAGTCCAAGGTTGAGGTCGCCTCCAAGAACAAGTGTGCCATCTAAGTGTTCAGAGTGCACTGAAAAAACCGTGAAAGAATGAGGGATCATCAACATTTGGACCATATACACTTGCAATACATAGCTTTTTATCAAGTATAGATAGTTTAATGATTAAGAATCTGCCCTCTGGATCTATAACTGTATCGAGTACTGTGAAATTAATATTTTTATGTATTAAAATTGCTACTCCCCTTTGTCTAGAATTATAACAAGCTGAGAACACATTGGGAAACTCAGGTGTTTTAAGTTCATTCGAACCTCTAAGAGGTCTGTGGGTCTCTTGTAAAAGGACAACATCTGCCTGTAGTTTTTTGAGTTGGTTAAATATTTTTAACCTCTTTACTCTGGAGCCAGCTCCATTTATATTCCATGTAATGAACCTCAGTGTACCCATAGATGTTTGTGTATAACTAGGGATGTATGCTGTGTGCGTCGCTTAGCCAGGTGGAGAGAATACGTCACTTGTTCATAAATAAAGAGAAGTTGAGAGAGAAAAAAAAAATGTGTGGCGAGATGCTCCCTGAGTCTGACTTTGTGTATGCATAGTTACTAATATGAGTAGGCTTGGCTTAAGTGTGTGTATCCTAAACGACTGTGTGCGCTGTCTGACTGATGTAAATGTGCTGCCGTTGAGCGCATGGTGCGTATGTGTCGAAATAAAGGATGTTTGTGGATGAGCATCGAAGCAGGTGATCGAGGCAGTGAAAGGAATAAAGAAAGAAACCAAGGACAGGGGTGAGCAGCATAAAACCAAGAGGGGGGAAAAGAGAGGGAAAAAAAAAACGAGAAGAAAAAAAAAAAAAAACAAAACGTAAACATTCCAATTAAATCACTGACGGAGAGTGACGGTGTTAATTCTGCTATGAAATCACACTTTAAGATGCGATTTGATGCTGGTAAGTTAAACAGATGTTAATGCAAGTTAGTGTAAGTGGATAGGGAAAGGGTGCAGCTGATTCTTATCTGGTGTGAGGTTAATCATGAGTGATGTATCTTATCATCTTTTAATTTTTACCGTTTGTACCTGTTAGGAGCATGTTAGTAAAAAGCTAATGAAGAGACTCTCCAATGTCAAAAGTCCAAGGAAGGGCAAAAAACCTCCTGCGAAGAAGCCAAGAAAGGATGGGAATGAAAGCGTTGCAAAAAGTGACAGCAGTGGGGAGTCCAGTGCATCAACTATTATTCTAGATAAATCACCAGTTAGATCGATGGGCACCCCAGTGCACCACCAGGATGGCAGTGATGAAGAATGTAAGTATAATATAATGCACCCTCTTATTACAGCCTGAGTGTAAATGTGGTTTGGATGATACTTTTTGTTTTTTTGTTAAAAATTCTGCTAACAATGGAACACAACTACTTCACTGTTTATCTTGGAATCTTTGTGTTCCATTTAATAGTGACAACTTCACAGGATTAATGAACAATTTTAAGATAGGTGGTTAGTTAATTTGTTGATCTAATTTACAGAAATATTTTGGTATTTTTGTATTATTGTTTTGCACCAATAACAGATATATAAAGCCTTACTGTGGCAGTAAATGATTTACACACCTCTGCTCTGTGTGTTTAGCTGGTTCAGCTGACTTCTTTGACAGCCAAAAAACCCAGGCACGACACTACAAGACACTTCAAGAAATATACAAGACCAAAAAACCGAACAAAGCTGCTGTTACCCAACCTGAACCTGAAGTTTGAGTCTAGAAGACAATTCATTAACTCTGATGCTATAAAGGAGCAGGACAGAGCAGTGAAGATACTAGAGGCATATCCTTGTTTCAGAGAACTGGACTATGTAAGCAGCACTTATTTCTTTTAGCCATCCTGTTATTCCTTTGGGGACATTTTGATATGATTTTCAAATTTCTTAAATACTGGCCCTCATGTTTAAATTGTTATCACTTATCGTCAAGACCAGATACAGAGCTAGACAGATCTGTCTCAGTTGGGTTTCTGTCTGTATTTTTCAGGTCCTTGATGAGCTGCGGAGAATTATTCAACCATCCAACTTGAAATACATTTCTGAGATGAAGGATAGATGGGAAATCTTCTACTCGAAGGTGCAGTTTTATGGTGTCATGAAGAAAGTTATGAAGCCGCCAAAAACTTTGGATGGAGGTAATGCTACAGTATCTTGATTTGTCTACATTTATGCTTTGCAGATTACATTATTTGCAATGCTTAATGGTGTTGCCCTGTCTTATTTTTCTTTTTTCAAACCAGTGGAACATGCAGCAGCTGTGTTCAGAGCCCTTCCCGTGCTTTTCCCTTCCAGCACAGTACCACCTAAGAAGCTGGGCATCTGTAGTGAGGCTTTTTTCCATGTCCTAAAGGTAAGGCTGCAATATTCTATGTGTATATATTGTTGAATTTTGCAGTTACTCATGTTTTCATTTTATATATTTTACTGTGGAGTCAGTCAAATATTCTTAAAGTTCAGATCCCCATAACATGTTGATGTTAATAAAACCTACAAAAAAAGTTGATCTATTTTAAACTGTAATGCAACTCAAAAATTGTGTTTCTTACGGTCTTGTTCTAATCCTCTTTTTTTTCTGTCATGTAGACTTCAGAAGACCCTGAAGGCTACCTGCGTCAGCGACCCCTGGCTTGTCCAGTTCTGCTTGTCTCTGAAGGCAACTGCATGATAGCTGTTGGAACCACACCGGTGAGCACTTTTGACCGGAAGGATCTTACCAAGATGGCGCTGGAGTGACGGCAGCCTTTCCAAGTAGCTCTGCAACACCGCACCTTTTTTGTTAACTTTAACTTTTTTAGACTAGGCTTTTCAAACTTTTTTTCACCTTCCTCTACTTATACCTCTTAGATATAGCGATACAAGATGGATAATGCACTTTTCAAAACTTCTGGAACCAGCTCCTTCATCTATTCGAGAGTGGAGCTGCTGGCACTAAGAACAAAGGGACAGACCGGCATGCGACACAACATCCCGGCCGAGCTAAAGAGGAGCTACAGAGGCTGCAAAGCTGGAGCGAGGAGAGTGGATCACCGGAGGCGATTCAAACCATCAATCCCGACAGTGATCATGGGCAACGTGAACTCGTTACAGAATAAGATTGACGAACTGTGCGCTCTGAACAACCACAGACTATACCGTGAGTGCAGCTTGTTTATCTTCACGGAGACGTGGCTAACCGAGCTAACGCCGCAGGCTAACGTAGACCTATGCGGTTTCACATCCGTGAGAGCCGATAGGAACACGCAGGCCAGCGGAAAAAGCAGAGGTGGGGGACTCATTGTCTATGTTAACAACAGATACTGTAACCCTGGACACGTCTCCGTTAAAGTTTCGGTATGCCGTCCGGACCTGGAGCTGCTAGCTGTTAGCTTGCGGCCATATTATCTACCTCGGGAGTTCAGTCATGTGATCTGTGTGTGTGTTTACATCCCTCCGAGGGCCGACCCAACAGCTGCCTGTGAGAAAATACACAGTCACAGCAAGACTTCAGACACAAAACCCCGAGGCTTTCATTATTATATCTGGAGACTTTAACCATGCCACACTGGACTCTACTCTGGCTGCTTTTCACCAGTTTGTGAATTGTCCCACAAGGAGCAACAGGACAATTGACCTACTGTATGCTAATGTGAGAGATGCATACAGAGCCACCCCCCTCCCCCCACTAGGGAAGTCAGACCACAACCTGGTTTACCTACAGCCACAATACACACCCCTCGTCCAAAGGCAGCCTGTCACAACACGCTCCATCCGGAGATGGACCCCAGAAAAGGAGGATGCTCTGAGAGACTGCTATGACACCACAGACTGGGATGTGCTCCTGAGCCCACATGGTGAGGACATAGAGGGGGCGACACACTGTCTTACAGACTACCTCAACTTTTGTGTGGACACAGTCGCCCCTGCTAAGACGGTACGGTGTTATCCTAATAACAAACCTTGGGTAACACAGGAAGTCAAAGCTGTCCTCAACATGAAGAAGAAGGCTTTCAGGAGCAAAGTGAAGGAGGAGATGAAAGCAGCACAGCGGGAGGTGAAACGCTGCCTGAGGGAAGCAAAGGACACCTACAGGAGGAAGGTGGAGCAGAAGTTGGAGAGGAACAATATGAGGGAGGTCTGGAATGGTGTGAAAACCATCACAGGCCACAACACCAAGAAAAGCACAGTGGGGGGGACTGTGGAGAAGGCAAACGAACTCAACAACTTCTTCAACAGGTTTGACCAGCCCACAACCCCCCCACCCTCACCCTCACCTTCACTACAGAGTCCTCTCCCCACTCTCCTGCCTCCCTCGCTTCCCCCCCTTCCTGACACCATGACACCCCCCTCCTCCAATCCCTCTCTCAGCAGCAAGACATCCCCCCCCCTCCCCTCCTCCCAAACATCTCCCAGTGTCACAGTGGATCAGGTCAGGAGGCAACTGAGGAAGCTTCACCCCAGAAAGGCAGCAGGCCCAGACAAGGTGTGTCCTAGGATGCTTAAGGCGTGTGCTGCTGAACTTGGGGAGCCGCTACAACGAGTCTTCAACCTCAGTCTGCGACTGGGGAGAGTGCCCGCCCTATGGAAGACATCCTGCATCGTCCCGGTCCCCAAAAAGAACCGGCCCAATGAGCTGAATGACTTCCGACCGGTGGCACTGACGTCACATCTTATGAAGACTCTAGAGCGGCTCTTCCTCAACCTCCTCCGACCACAGGTACAACATGCCCAGGACCCACTACAGTTTGCATACAAGGCGGGTGTCGGAGTGGAGGATGCCATCCTGTACCTCCTACACAGAGCCCACTCACACCTGGATGGGGGAAAAGGCACGGTCAGGATCCTGTTTCTTGACTTTTCCAGTGCCTTTAATACCATCCGGCCCTGTATGCTTCAGGAAAAACTGAACAGGATGGAGGTGGACCCCTGCCTGGTGGCCTGGATCTCCGACTACCTCACCGACAGACCACAGTACGTCAGGCTGAAGGACATCACGTCTGACACTGTGGTCAGCAGCACAGGAGCACCACAGGGAACTGTGCTGTCCCCTCTTCTCTTCACCCTGTACACCTCTGACTTCTGCTACAACTCTGAATTATGCCATATTCAGAAGTTTGCAGATGACACGGCCATCATGGGGTGTATCTGGGATGATCAGGAAGAGGAGTACAGAAGTCTGGTGAGGAACTTTGTCGCATGGAGTCACACAAACCACCTGCAACTCAACACCTCAAAGACTAAGGAACTGGTTGTGGACTTCGGGAGGTCCAGAGAAGGTCCACTGCCGGTTCAGATAGAGGGGGAGGAGGTGGAGGTGGTCAACAAGTACAAGTACCTCGGGCTGTGGGTGGACAATAAACTGGACTGGTCATGCAACACAGAGCACCTGTATAAAAAAGCCCAAAGCCGACTGTACTTCCTCAGGAGGCTGAGGTCTTTTAACATCTGCAGGAAGCTCCTGAGGATGTTTTACCAGTCGGTGGTTGCTGGAGTACTTTTCTATGCTGTGGTGTGCTGGGGGAGCAGCACAGCAAAGAAGGACTCATCCAGGCTGGAGAAATTGATCAGGAGGGCTAGCTCTGTGGTCGGCATGAAGCTGGACACTCTGGTGACAGTGGCAGAGAAAAGGACATTAAAGAAACTGATGGACATTATGAACAATGCTGGGCATCCTCTGCACACGGCCATAAACAACCAGAAGAGTCTGTTCAGTGACAGGTTGCTTCTCCCCAAGACAAGAACTAACAGACTTAAAAACTCCTTTGTCCCACACGCCATCAGACTGTTTAACTCCTCTCTGGAGGGGAGAGGGAGGGGAAACAGGAGGACAAAGGAGGGGGGAACAACTAAGCTGTAGTGCCTCTTCACCTCACTGTACAATACCTTGTGCAATACTTTTTGTAAATAGTCAACAGTGCAATAGACTCAATACTTGAAATGTGCAATTCACTTGTATTTTTATTTTTTATTCCTATTTATTCTATTTATCCCCTTTGTATATTTTATTTATATTTGTTTCTGTATTTATATATGTGTGTGTGTGTGTGTGTGTGTGTATATATATATATATATATATATTTATATATATATAACAATTCTGTAACTGTAACTTCGGTCGTTGCTGTGCTTTTTTTTGGAAATCGAATTTCCCAGAGGAACCCACCCGAGGGATTAATAAAGTTCTATCTTATCTTATCTTATCTTAATGAGGGACTGCTCTATCTGATGGCATATTACTATGCCCTCCACCTCACATATCCAAAGTGCATTTCCACGCTGCTGTCTGTCTTGCAAACTGAAATACTCAAAGACTCCATCCATGACCGAGATTCAACCCCCTCTTACAAGAAGGCGCTTGGTGAGTGGAAGTCATTCATTGAGTGAGTCTCTCAGATGACAGACTCCATCTGCCTTGTTTATCAGACTCAGTGTTGGTCAGTGAGGTTGTTTTTTTTCTCTCTAGAAAAGTTGTTCAAATGTAAAACACATGTTTGTTTGTGTGGTCGTTAAACTTGTTCTTCTAAAATGTTATGTAATATAGGATTTGAAATAGTGATTGTTTTAAGCTTCAGCAAAATTTATTTTTGATACACGCCATGAGTGTGTTATACTGTTATTATTCATGTTAAGAGTATCTGGAATATGCACTTCTTATATTGGCCATGTTACACAGTACCCTGCTGAAATGTATAATTTTAGACATGATTCTCCTGGAACAGACCTCAGTGAGTTACTGACCCATTGCTGTGTCAATAAAAGCGCAAAATCTAAGAGTGCTTTTGCTGTCTTAATTTAAGATGAATTCCCTTATTTTTAGTAGCTTTTTGAAGAGATGGTGTCTTATTCTCAGGAATTTTTGCTGATTATTGTTCTCAGAGTCGAAACATAATTCTTATAGTTAGCTGAATCAAGAAAGAAACAATTCAGTTTTAAGAAAATTTGTCCTATAGTAAGGTGTTTTTTTATGTGAAAAATCTAAATTAAGGTGTCGAATCTTAAAGTAAGCAAATAATTCTTGAAAACAGCTTGTTCAAGAAAGCATAATACTCATTTTAGGTACAGATTTTCTAAATATCAAAGTATCTTTTACTTATAATAAGTCATATTTTCTTAAAATAAGCATACATTTTAGACAATTTTGTCTAGTTAAAAGGCATACGGCAGTTAGATTAATTTGCTAGTTTTAAGAATTCTAATCAAGCAACTTTTGCTTACCCCATTGGTAGATTTTTTGCTCAAAACAAGAAAATTTTGTCAGATTTAAGAATATTTGGCTTGTTTCAAGTATAGCTGTTTTTGCAGTGTAGCGGCCATCCAGGTCTTTATGTCTTTAAGACATTCCTGCAGTTTAACTCATTGGTGTGTGTTATCTGGCTTCATGGACAGATAGAGCTGGGTGTCATCTGCATAGCAGTGAAAATGTATGCTGTCTTCTAATGATGCTGCCTAAGGGAAGCATGTATAATGTAAACAGAATTGGTCCTAGCACTGAATCCTGTGGAACTCCATAATTAACCTCAGTGTGTGAAGAGGACTCTCCATTTACATGCACAAACTGGAGTCTATTAGATAGATATGATACAAACCACTGCAGCACAGTACCTGTAATACCTACAGCATGTTCTAATTGCTCTAATAGGATATTATGGTCGACAGTATCGAATGCTGCACTGAGGTCTAGCAGGACAAGCACAGAGATGAGTCCACTGTCAGAGGCCATAAGAAGATCATTTGTAACCTTCACTAAAGCTGTTTCTGTGCTGTGATGAGCTCTGAAACCTGACTGAAACTCTTCAAATAAGCCATTCCTCTGCAGATGATCTGTTAGCTGTTTGACAACTACTCTTTCAAGGATGTTTGATATGAAAGGAAGGTTGGAGATTGGCCTATAATTAGCTAAGACTGCTGGGTCTAGAGATGGCTTTTTGAGTAAAGGTTTAACTACAGCCAGCTTGAAGGCCTGTGGTACATAGCTGATTATTAGAGATAGGTTGATCATATTTAAGATCGAAGAATTAATTAATAGCAGGACTTCTTTGAGCAGTTTTGCAGGAATGGGGTCTAAAAGACACGTTGATGGTTTGGAGAAAGTAATTATTGAAGTTAACTCAGAAAGATCAATTGGAGAAAAAGAGTCTAACTTAACATCAATGGTACTAAGAGTAGCTGTAGATAATATAACATCTGTGGGATCATTAGTGGTAATTTTTTCTCTAATGATAAAAATTTTATTTGTGAAGAAGTTCATGAAGTCATTACTAGTTAACGTTAAAGGGATGGTTGGCTCAACAGAGCTCTGACTGTTTGTCAGCCTGGTGTTACGGATTCAAGTATTGGGGATGGATACAAGAGGAAAAACCAAAGTAACAACACTGGTCCGGCCGGGTTGAGTCAAACGATGATTTTAATGATCACACGCGTGGGAGATGGACACCGTACGCAGACAGCATCAGATCTCAAAATGGTGGAGCATTGATCAAACTCTTTCAAAAAACACTCTTCCCACACTCTGCACAAAGTGTGTAAAATAAAGATCACTATTTTTGACACCTACCCGGACTCAGCCTGCTTTCTTCTCTTACCCAAATCGAACGAATTTCAACAACATGCTCCCTCTTGGTCATATGTTCTGAAAATATAATATAAATCTTCACTGTTATGCCGATGACACCCAGCTCTACCTTTCTTCTTCCTTTTTTTTTTTTTTTTTTTTGCCTTTCCCGTTTGGCTCTTTTGCGTCAGAATTGTTGTCTAAAGGCAAACAAAGATGCACAACGGATTTACTTCACCAAATTGACCATCCCAGCCTTGCCGTAACGGTCCATTTGATTCACCTTTTATTGTTTATTTTATCAAATCAAATCAAATCACTTTTATTGTCACATCACATGTGCAGGTACATTGGTACAGCACATGTGAGTGAAATTCTTGTGTGCGAGCTTCACAAGCAACAGAGTTGTGCAAAATACAATAATGTAAACAAGCAAAATACAAGAATGGCTACATCTGAAACTAATAAATTGTCACGGTCCGGGGCAGCGGCCGTGTGGAGAGTGGAAGGAGGACCCAAAACGCAGCACTTATTCAGGTGTGAGGGTGATTTATTGATAATATCAAACACAAAGTGGAGATGGCAAACAGAACTAAGGACGAACTAAACTGGGATAAACTACACAGAGGAGTGGCAAACCTGAACATGAAGGGAGAACAGCAGGGAGAACAGCAGGGAGAGCACGCAGAGGATTACACCAGGTATGAACACAGACGACGCGACGAGGAGCAGAGGAAATCACACACTATAAGTACACAAAGAGACACTGGGAAATCACACACAGGTGGTGGAAACAGCTGGACCTGATTAACCTGACGAGACAGGGGAACACTAACACCAGGGACCAACAGAGGGAGCACAAACCCAGAACCCAGTGTCTAAAATCCCAAACACAAACCATCCCAAAACAGCCATGAATAATAATGAAAGTAATAACAATAAAGAACATAAACATAAAGTCACTGAGTCATGGTCGCAGGACCATGACAGTACCCCCCCCCCCTCAAGGGCTGGCCCCCGACAGCCACAGAAACACACCACCAGATCCGGGCGGGCGGCAGGGGGCCCAGGACGGAGGGACCGGGCCAAGACCAAAGACGGAGGCCCCAGAGTCCCAAACAAATGTTCACAAAAAAAAACTCACAGGGGAGCAGAGTCCAAAACACAGTTCAGGTGGCCGGCCAGGGGCCCGATAACACAGGAGGCCAGGATGGGACAGTTCAGGAGGCCGGCCACGAAGAAGGCCGTGGAGGCGCACAAAAGGTTCAGGAGGCCGGCCGTGTGGAAGGCAACGGCGGCCACTCAGGCGAAGAGGGTCCGGAGGCCGGCCGTGCGGAAGGCAACGGCGGCCGCTCAGGCAATGGCGGTCCGGGGGCCGGCCGTGCGGAAGGCAACGGCGGCCGCTCAGGCGAAGAGGGTCCGGGGGCCGGCCGTGCGGAAGGCAACGGCGGCCGCTCAGGTGACGGCGCCCGGCCAGTAGCCTAGCCAGCGGTCCAGAAAACGGCCGTTTAGCTCCAGACCCAAACGAGGCTGGGCCAGGCGAGGCTGAGGGCACGGAAGCCGGGACCGCAGCAGGCGGAGATGATGAAGCAGACACGGAGGCTGGACCAGACGAGGATGCAGACACAAAGGCTGGACCAGGCGAGGATGCAGACACGAAGGCTGGACCAGACGAGGATGCAGACACGGAGGCTGGACCAGACGATGATGCAGACACGAAGGCTGGACCAGGCGATGCTGACGCTGTAGCTGAAGCTGGGCCAGGTGAGGATGAAGCTGGACCAGAATCAGGCGAGGCTGAAGCCAAGGATGAAGCCGGACCAGGCGTGGATGAAACCGGGCCAGGCGTGGATGAAACCGTAGCTGAAGCTGGGCCAGGTGAGGATGAAGCTGGACCAGAATCAGGCGAGGCTGAAGCCGAGGATGAAGCCGGACCAGGCGTGGATGACGCTGGACCGGGCGAGGATGAAACCGGACCGGGCGAGGATGAAACCGGGCCAGGCGATGAGGAAACCGGGCCAGGCGATGATGAAGCTGTAGCCGAAGCTGGGCCAGGCGAAGCTGACGCTGAAGCTGGGCCAGGTGAGGATGAAGCTGGACCAGAATCAGGCGAGGCTGAAGCCGAGGATGAAGCCGGACCAGGCGTGGATGAAACCGGGCCAGGCGTGGATGAAACCGGGCCAGGCGATGATGAAGCCGGGCCAGGCGATGATGAAGCCGGGCCGGGCGAGGATGAGGATGAAGCCGGGCCAGGCGTGGATGAAGCCGGGCCGGGCGAGGATGAAGCCGGGCCAGGCGAGGATGAAGCCGGGCCAGGCGTGGATGAAGCCGGGCCAGGCGTGGATGCGCCCTCAGGCTGAGGTGTGGCCGTAGCAGGCGGTAGCACTGCCGGTGGTGGTACTGCAGGAGGCGGCGCTGCAGCCACAGGTGGAGAAGCAGCCACCGGTGGAGAAGCAGCCACAGGTGGAGAAGCAGCCACAGGAGGCCGGACGGGCTCCTCGGGCCCCCCAGCCGACGTGGCAGCCGGTGTGGCAAGAGGCCGGACGGGCTCCTCGGGCCCCCGAGCAGGCGAAGCAGGAGGCTGGACGGGCTCCTCGGGCCCCCCAGCAGGCGAAGCAGGAGGCTGGATGGGCTCCTCGGGCCCCCCAGCAAAAACAGCCGCAGAACCAGCGGGCACCGGGGCCCCCGGCACACACAAAACAAAACCAGGAGGCACGTGGGCCTCTGGCACACATGAAACAAAACTAGGAGGCACGTGGGCCTCTGGCACACATGAAACAAAACTAGGAGGCACGTAGGCCTCTGGCGCACGTGAAACAAAACCAGTAGGCACGTGGACCTCGGGCGCACGTGCGGAGGGCTGCAGCTGCGCAGAGCACTGACCCTGCTCAGGCAGCGACAGCCCGGTGCAGTTCACAGCTGGCATCTTGGCCTCCGGGGGTCCAGAGTAAGCTGAGGGCAGTAACCCAGCCTCTGGGGAAGCCCCGGAGTGAGCAACCGTCTCTAGCGTTGCCAGCGTTTGAGGAGCAGGTCCGTTGAAAAGCAGTTCATCTCCCTGCTTAGAAACAGCAGTGGAAAAACAGTGTGCATGTTGTGACTCAGCCATTAACTGAACTATGGGTTGTAGCGATGCTAGCGGTGGTGGTGGCTGAGTGGCTAACTGGAGCGGTGGCAGAACAGGTAATTGTGTCCGTAAGGAGGCTAACGGTTGAGCTGCAGACCCGAAAGCTTGTGGCTGGACACAGAACTGAGCTGGAGAATGGCGATACAGTCCTGGCTCGGAGGGAGCGGCAGAGACAGAGTCTGTCGGTTTTCCAGAGGGTTTGTACACGCCCACTTGCGAAGGATCTGTTACCACGAAGGTAGGCAAGCGATCCATACAGTCTCCCATCCCGCTCTGAATTGCCCCAGAAAACAAAGTCCCGGAAACTGGGGAAAGCAATGCATCCTGCTGACTCACCGCATCGGGCTGCTCGAAAGTGAATGCAGACGGGGGGTGTAGTCCGAGGTCCAAAAGAAGAAACTCCTGCTCCCACGAACAGAGCGAGCCCAGAAGCCATGGGAGACCGGTCACCAGACGCTGTAGCCGCCTCTCTATAGCGCGCTGGGACGTGCCACCCGGGTTTTCCAGCCACAGGTCGATGAGCTCCTGTGTGGCATCGATTAGATTCTCCCGTAGCTCCTTGGACGGGTTAAGCGCTGCTGGGTCCATTTCATGGTCGCGTCGTACTGTCACGGTCCGGGGCAGCGGCCGTGTGGAGAGTGGAAGGAGGACCCAAAACGCAGCACTTATTCAGGTGTGAGGGTGATTTATTGATAATATCAAACACAAAGTGGAGATGGCAAACAGAACTAAGGACGAACTAAACTGGGATAAACTACACAGAGGAGTGGCAAACCTGAACATGAAGGGAGAACAGCAGGGAGAACAGCAGGGAGAGCACGCAGAGGATTACACCAGGTATGAACACAGACGACGCGACGAGGAGCAGAGGAAATCACACACTATAAGTACACAAAGAGACACTGGGAAATCACACACAGGTGGGGGAAACAGCTGGACCTGATTAACCTGACGAGACAGGGGAACACTAACACCAGGGACCAACAGAGGGAGCACAAACCCAGAACCCAGTGTCTAAAATCCCAAACACAAACCATCCCAAAACAGCCATGAATAATAATGAAAGTAATAACAATAAAGAACATAAACATAAAGTCACTGAGTCATGGTCGCAGGACCATGACATAAATATATATACAATATATAATAGTATATGCATTTCTGGATGTGTATACTAAATATTTTTCTACGTGTGTGTGTGTGTGTGTGTACACATATTTTACAAATTAAATAGAGTAAACAATAAATAAAATATATAAAATAAAATAAAATATACAGAGTGAGACATGTGCAAAACAGTGGCGTTACTGTACAGTATGGAGTGCATAATGTTAAAGTTCCAGTAGTGAAGCTGAGGTGTCTATGAAGTGTTCAGCAGTCTGATGGCCTGATGGAAAAAGCTGTCTCTCAGTCTGCTGGTACGGGACCGGATGCTGCAGAACCTCCTTCCTGATGGAAGTAGTCTGAACAGTTTATGGCTGGGGTGACTGGAGTCCTTGATGATCCTGCCCGCTTTCCTCAGGCACCGCTTCCTGTAGATGTCTTGGAGGGAGGGAAGCTCACCTCCAATTATCCGTTCAGAGCACCGCACTACTCGCTGGAGAGCTTTGCAGTTGTAGGCGGTGCTGTTGCCATACCAGGTGGTGATGCATCCAGTGAGGATGCTCTCAATGGCACAGTGATAGAAGGTCCTGAGGATGCGGGGGCTCATGCCGAATCTTTTCAGTCTCCTGAGAAAGAAGAGGCGCTGCTGCGCCTTCTTCACTGTTTTGTTTGTGTGTACTGACCACGTAAGATCCTCAGCCAGATGTACACCAAGGAACCGGAAGCTGCTCACTCTCTCCACAGCAGCGCCGTTGATGGTGATGGGGGTGTGTACTTCTCTGCACCTCCGGAAGTCCACTATCAACTCCTTTGTCTTTGCGACGTTGAGGGTGAGATGGTTGTCTTGACACCAGTGGGTCAGGGGGCTGACCTCCTCCCTGTAAGCTGTCTCATCACTGTTGGTGATAAGACCCACCACTGTAGTGTCGTCCGCAAACTTCACAATGATGTTGGAGTTGTTAGTGGCTGTGCAGTCGTAGGTGTAGAGTGAGTACAGGAGAGGGCTCAGTACACACCCCTGTGGAGCACCAGTGTTCAGTGTGATGGGGGATGAGGTGATGCTGCCCAGTCTGACCACCTGGCGTCTGTCAGACAGGAAGCTAAGGATCCAGCTGCAGAGGGAGCTGCTCAGTCCTAGATCCTGCAGTTTCCTGTCCAGCTTCGAGGGAACGATGGTATTGAATGCTGAGCTGTAATCTACAAACAGCATTCTCACATACGTGTCTCTCTTCTCCAGGTGTGACAGGGCAGTGTGTAGTGTCAGGGCTATGGCATCATCAGTGGACCTGTTGTGGCGGTATGCGAACTGTAGAGGGTTCAGTGAGTCGGGTAGTGCAGAGCAGATGAAGTCCCTGACCAGCTTCTCGAAGCATTTGCTTACGATGGGGGTCAGGGCTACAGGTCGCCAGTCGTTCAATGAGGAGATGGTGGAGGATTTGGGTACAGGGACGATGGTGGCCATTTTGAAGCAGGCTGGGACTACAGACAGAGAGAGGGAAAGGTTGAAGATGTGCGTGAACACTCCAGCCAGCTGAGCCGCGCATGACTTGAGGACGCGGCCGGGAATCCCGTCCGGACCAGTAGCTTTGCGTGCGTTCACCTTCCTGAAGCACCTCCGCACATCCTCCTCAGACACAGTGTGCGCACTGACGTCATCCGCGGTGCGCACACTGTCCGGTCTCATGGTGTTCGCTGTGTCGAATCTAGCGTAGAATACGTTTAGATCCTCACACAGAGAGGCCGTGGTCTGCGGTGTGCTGGTTTTCCCTCTGAAGTCTGTGATCGTGTTTAGTCCCTGCCACATACTCCGAGGGTTGTCAAACTGTTGCTCCACCCTGTCCCTGTACTCACGTTTGGCTGCTTTGATCGTCTTCCGGAGTTGGTATTTTCACTTACTGAATACGGGACAGACTTGACTGGGGGAAAGAAGAAGAGAAAGAAAGAGGGAAAGAGAAACAGCTGAGAAGAGGGACGGGGGAGAAGGGCAAAAAACAAAAACCAACAGAACGGGCAGAAAAAGAAAAAAAAAGAAAAAAAATGCATATATCAATCACCTGGATCACCTGCTGAGAAAGAAAAAAGAAAACAAGCAGAAGAGAACAAGAGTAATAGAATAAACAACATCACAATGATATATGGGAATATGACAGTAAATACTAAATATTAAACATTATTGTGCAGCACATAAGATCGACAGCACACAGTGTGCTTTGAGGTAGGAGCCAAAAAGGGTGTCGTTTGTGGGTGTGATCACCCGTGTGTACACCTGTGAGCATGGACGCGCTTGTTTTTTTTAAAAGGTTCCTTCATGTAATGATCTGCTAGAGGGTGTGGGGGGGCCATAGCCCCGTCCTCCAGGGCATGAAGCAGGTATGGAGGAGATCAAAACTCCAGACATCCAGAGGCCCTCAGAACACAAGAGACCAAGGAAGACCAACAGAGGGGCAGCTGCGCCACTGTCCCGGAAAGAGCTGAGGAGAGTCCCAGATGAGGGCTCACTCAGCAGCCGCGGAGCAGAAGCCAGGGGGAGTTGCAGTGACGCGCCCATGAGCTCCGCCGGCAGCCAGCTGCGCCTGAGTGACCGAGCCCCAGGCCGAGAGGCCGGGGGCACCCCACCTCCGAAGTGGCCCGAGCGAGCCCCAGGCTCCAGGCCCCGATAAGCGGCCGCCAAGGAGTGAGCCGGTGTGTACCTGGACGCCCATCCCCGGACACAAAGAACCACCAACGCACCGATGTCTGAGGGGGTCCGCCACTGGCAGGGGAAGTGGTGGTGGGGGGAGATAGGCCTCCAAACCTTGGAGGGCCTGAGATGTCCCCAGAGAGGTGGCGCCTGACACCCAACCTGACATATAGACACAGACATACAGGCACACACAGATACAAACATCCATTCCCACCCTCATGCTCTCATATGCACTTACTCCACACTCAACCAACGTGGAGACAGACATAAAGAGACGTTGTACACACGATCACACTCCCCAAGTGTACTCTACAAACCGGGTCTAGGTGCCCCCGCCCCTGGAGGGGGGAACTGCACCCAGACCCAGGTGGTGTTTCCCTTTTCCCTGCGGTGGGGGGAGGCAGACCGCCCCGACTCCGCAGCAGCAGGAAGGCTCCACACTCCAGACCGCAGTCGGACGGCCAACTCCTCCTCCTAGTCCTAGCCCCCCTGCTCCAGCAGGTCGCAGAGAATGGGGGTGAGAGAAGACTCCAAACCTCCCTCCACCCGCTCATTGTAATGTTGATGCATGTGTGTTCTAAGGTGCATTTAAAACCCAGGAGGGCTTGGAGCTACCTGCCAGAGAGCAGCAGGTAAGCGCATGGTCCCTCCTGCTAGCCCTCAATGTCTACGTGTATTTAAAATTGAGAGGTGGGCAACGATGCCAGGGGTGGGGTGTACACCCTGATGGTACTTTGGACTCCGTGTATCGTGCCCACCCCCAAGATCCTATATGTATGTGTAATGAGAGTGTGAGTAATGTGAATGTCTAAGTTGTGAGACCCCCTTCTTAAAGATGGGGTACCGGAGGAAATCCCCTAGCAAAATTGTATAGAGGCGTGTCAACCAAGACAGCCCTATAACATCCAGAGTCTTCAGGAAACCTCATCCACCCCAGGTGCTCTACACTGTAAACCCTAAAGTACAATGGGCTGAAAAGTTTTATAATCATAGAAATCAAAAGTAGCAACCAAGTCAAAACACCGTAAAAAAAAATAAAAAAAAATAAACAGATTCAACTTTTACTTAAGTGATCTTTATTAGAATAGAAAGTTATGAGTAAATAAAACCTTTGTGTCAAAGTTATTAAGTTAAGAGACTTGATGACATCATGGCGTACATTCGTGAACCTGAACTACATACTCTGAAAAGTTTTCAAGATGGCGGAGGTCTGAAGCAAAGCGAAGTGAAGAAAAGCAAAGCAAGAAGATATGTAAGTAAAATGAAAGACAACGTTTTCTGTTTGTTTTTTTATTCTTTGAGCTGCTGTCGATTGTTACCAGAGGAATGTTGCGTCCGTGTTGAGTCATTTCAGTTGAAAAACTGAAGTGTTTTGTCGACGAGTCGGTGCACATTTTGGAGCTAACTGCTCACTATTTTAATACAAGCCTAAATTGAGACTAAAATGCCAGTGGCAGCCACGTACCAGCTGTTGGGAATTATTATTGCCAGTGGTTTACTTATTTTCACCATAAGCTTTGTGATATGGTAATTGTTACATTTTGGCGAAATATGTTTTACATATTAACCTAATAACCGCCGCGGTGTAAATGTGGGCTAAGCTAGCTGTCTCATGGTAACGTGAGTTGTGGTTTTTCTTTTCATTTGAACAGCTTGAAGTGGGATTTGAGCATTAAACAAAGTTATCGCCAAGCTCCGAGGTAAGTTTTTTTTTTTATTGCATTTGAATATTCTTGTATTATTTGTGTACTGAAGAAGACAAAATAAAGGTCGGCAAAATTATATATGAATCCCTCCCGGGCCAAGTAACCATTCACCTATGTCGAGCACATTTGGCTTGAATGCATAAAAAATACACAAAATGTGACATAATAAGCCAAATGGGGTCCTGTCTTAGGTTCCATTGTCTGCAAATCTGAAACAGAAGCATGCGTATTAAAAAAGGAGCACGGGAGTTCCAGTGTTTACAAAATTAAGAGCTGTGCTGGTCAATAATCCAAATGTGCAGACAATATAACCTAACTAGAAAGCAATGTTATGTGGCAGAGCACATTAACTCCAACAATTGTATACTCCAGCACATCCTGTTGCAAATAAATATTGAACTCCCCTTTGCTGGTCTTAAGTTGTAACGGCTGTGTCATTCCTGACCTTAGCTGAAAATGTCATCCAATCACATGCTGTCATTTTTGTGTAAATTGCTAACAAATACACACAAACCAATGCTGCAGAAAACGTTCCTTCCCTGTTGGAATTTCTAATAATTAAGCATCTTTTTTCCGTGTAACTATTAAATCTGTGTTTTTAATTCAAAACTGTTTTTGTCCTTTGCAGATCGAAAAATCACCAGAGCCAGACATCAGCAACACCTCTGTTGGTATTCTGACCATTGTCAACAGTATGAGCCCAACGCACTTCAGTCCGGTCAATGCAGCAGTTGTAGTGGAAGATGAGCTTGTGATAGGCGACATTCCCAAGTGGGCTGATGCATTTGTCTTGTTGTTCCGATTGTTTTATGTCTTGCATCTGGTTAACACATTCACATTCATCCAGAAACTACTGATGGGCCTTGAGGATGGTAAACAGTTGAAACCATGTCTTCTTCGCCTCAAAAACAATCTTTTACTGCCAGAGTAGCACGTACAGGTGCTGGCACTATACTGCTGGCAAAATTCAAACTGTTCCAATGAAGTTGATGCCTCACATGACTAGTTGTACTAAACTGTAGTAAAGTTTCATACAAAGTTCTGTAGGTTTAGGACATCTGCTTCTATCTGTTCCCCATAGCCTGAGTACCATTGATGTTAAGTTAGACTCTTTTTCTCCAATTGCTCTTTCTGAGTTAACTTCAATAATTACTTCCTCCAAACCTTTAGACCCCATTCCTACAAAACTGCTCAAAGAAGTCCTGCCATTAATTAATTCTTCGATCTTAAATATGATCAACCTATCTCTAATAATCGGCTATGCACCACAGACCTTCAAGCTGGCTGTAGTTAAACCTTTACTGAAAAAGCCATCTCTTGTCATGGTCCTGGGCCATGTTGGCCCAGTATTCTTAGTTTTTGTGCGTTTTGTATTTTATTCCCTAGTTATGCCTTGGTTCCTAGGTTATTTAGTTAAGATGTTCCTTATTTGGTTACCTCCTGTGTGCCCCTGTGTATCTGAGCCCTCGTCTCTCCTTGTGTTTTATTCCATGTTTTCCCCAGCCTGTTATGTCTGTGTTCTCCCCGTGCTCTCTCTCCTCCTGTCTGAACCTCTGTGTGCTTCCTGTTTTACTTTGACAGTCTCTCGTCAGTATGCGTCATGTTGTGTTCACTCCTGCCCTGTCTCGTTATGATTATCTGTGTCAGCTGTGTTCCCCGTGTGCTCCCACTTCCCTCATTAACCCTCTGTGTATTTATGTGCATGTCTCCATCAGGTCAGTGTCGCGTTGTCAATGTCTCCTCCCCGAACCTGTGTGTCTTTCTGTGTTCCCTCGGTCTTCTGTTAGTATTCCCAGTTTAGTTCTGTTTCGTTGTGAACCCTGCAATAAAGCAGTGATTTTGAGTTCAGTTCCTGCCTCCGTGAGTTTTGCGTTTGGGTCCTCATCTGCCTCCACACAGCCAGTTCATGACATCTCTAGACCCAGCAGTCTTAGCTAATTATAGGCCAATCTCCAACCTTCCTTTCATATCAAAGATCCTTGAAAGAGTAGTTGTCAAACAGCTAACAGATCATCTGCAGAGGAATGGCTTATTTGAAGAGTTTCAGTCAGGTTTCAGAGCTCATCACAGCACAGAAACAGCTTTAGTGAAGGTTACAAATGATCTTCTTATGGCCTCTGACAGTGGACTCATCTCTGTGCTTGTCCTGCTAGACCTCAGTGCAGCGTTCGATACTGTCGACCATAATATCCTATTAGAGCGATTAGAACATGCTGTAGGTATTACAGGTACTGTGCTGCAATGGTTTGTATCATATCTATCTAATAGACTCCAATTTGTGCATGTAAATGGAGAGTCCTCTTCACACACTGAGGTTAATTATGGAGTTCCACAGGGTTCAGTGCTAGGACCAATTCTGTTTACATTATACATGCTTCCCTTAGGCAGTATCATTAGAAAACATAGCATACATTTTCACTGCTATGCAGATGACACCCAGCTCTATCTGTCCATGAAGCCAGATAACACACACCAATGAGTTAAACTGCAGGAATGTCTTAAAGACATAAAGACCTGGATGGCCGCTAACTTTCTGCTTCTTATTTCAGATCAAACTGAGGTTATTGTACTCGGCCCTGAAAATCTTAGAAATATGGTATCTAACCAGATTCTTACTCTGGATGGCATTACCTTGGCCTCCAGTAACGCTGTGAGGAACCTTGAAATCATTTTTGACCAGGATATGTCCTTCAACGCACATATTAAACAAATATGTAAGACTGCTTCCTTCCATTTGTGCAACATCTCTAAAATTAGAAACTATCCTGTCTCAGAGTGACGCTGAATGAATGAATATGAATGAATATTTTTTATTGTCATTGTCACAGGTACAATGAAATTGAAAGATGTCTCTGGTCAGTGCAACATCACAAAAGATAAATACTTAAAAACTATAATTAAATACTTAAAAACTATAATGATAGGATATAAAAGATAGAAATACATATAAAATACAGTATTCTCATACCGTAGATACACCCAAGCAATCCAGGCCTAAGGCCCCATACAGACACTCAACATACGACCTAGTTGATATATCACTCAAACAATCAATCACTCAATCAATTTGTTAGCGCATCCAACAAAACATGTCTGAAAGCATTCCAACATCAAGGGCACAAATGACAACAGGGGCAATGAAAGTCATCTACTTTTAGTAGCATTGAGACATGATATTGCAATTGGGTAGAAACTGTGTTTGAGTCTGTTAGTCCTTGTGTATGTTGTTCTATACCGTTTACCTGAAGGCAGCAGTTCGAACATGGAGTGTCCAGGGTGTGAGGTGTCCTTTATGATGTTATGGGCTCTTTTGAGGCAGCGGGAACTGTGTAGGTCTTTCAGTTTGAGGAGAGGGCAGCCGATTGTCCTTTGGGCAGCGTTGATTACTCCCTGGAGTGCTTTCCTCTGAGCCACTGTGCAGCTAGCGTACCATATGCCTATGCAGTACGTTAGTATGCTTTCGATGGAGGCTCTGTAGAAAGACACCAGCAGTCTCTGTGTGATGTTGTTCTTTCTAAGCACTCTCAGAAAGTACAGTCTGTGTTGTGTCTTTTTCAGTAGCTCAGAGGTATTCACACTCCAGGATAGGTTTCCCTCTATGCTGACTCCCAAGAAGCGGAAGTCTGCCACCCTCTCCACACAGTCGTCGCTGATGATTAGTGGTTGGATTTCTGTCTTGTGTTTTCTGTAGTCAATTATGAGTTCTTTGGTCTTTTTCGTGTTTAGGAGAAGGTTGTTATCCTTGCACCATGAAGACAGCCGCTCCACCTCATCTCTGTAGGCAGACTCATCTCCCCCAGATATGAGCCCCACCACAGTAGTGTCATCTGCGAACTTTACAATGGTGTTGCTCTGGTGGGCGGGGGTGCAGTCGTGTGTATAAAGCGAGTAGAGCAGTGGACTAAGCACGCAGCCCTGTGGCGACCCAGTGCTTAGATTTAGGGCTGGAGATGTGTAACATCCCACTCTCACTCTCTGTCTGCGGTCGGTGAGGAAGCTATTGATCCACTTACAGGTGCTGTGAGGAAGCCCTAGGTCTTTTAGCTTGGCGTCCAGTTTGTATGGAAGAATGGTGTTAAATGCCGAGCTATAATCCACAAAGAGCATACGCACATACAGTGGGGCAAAAAAGTATTTAGTCAGCCACCGATTGTGCAAGTTCCCCCACCTAAAATGATGACAGAGGTCAGTAATTTGCACCAGAGGTACACTTCAACTGTGAGAGACAGAATGTGAAAAAAAAAATCCATGAATCCACATGGTAGGATTTGTAAAGAATTTATTCGTAAATCAGGGTGGAAAATAAGTATTTGGTCAATAACAAAAATACAACTCAATACTTTGTAACATAACCTTTGTTGGCAATAACAGAGGTCAAACGTTTACTATAGGTCTTTACCAGGTTTGCACACACAGTAGCTGGTATTTTGGCCCATTCCTCCATGCAGATCTTCTCGAGAGCAGTGATGTTTTGGGGCTGTCGCCGAGCAACACGGACTTTCAACTCCCGCCACAGATTTTCTATGGGGTTGAGGTCTGGAGACTGGCTAGGCCACTCCAGGACTTTCAAATGCTTCTTACGGAGCCACTCCTTTGTTGCCCGGGCGGTGTGTTTTGGATCATTGTCATGTTGGAAGACCCAGCCTCGTTTCGTCTTCAAAGTTCTCACTGATGGAAGGAGGTTTTGGCTCAAAATCTCACGATACATGGCCCCATTCATTCTGTCCTTAACACGGATCAGTCGTCCTGTCCCCTTGGCAGAAAAACAGCCCCATAGCATGATGTTTCCACCCCCATGCTTCACAGTAGGTATGGTGTTCTTGGGATGCAACTCAGTATTCTTCTTCCTCCAAACACGACGAGTTGAGTTTATACCAAAAAGTTCTACTTTGGTTTCATCTGACCACATGACATTCTCCCAATCCTCTGCTGTATCATCCATGTGCTCTCTGGCAAACTTCAGACGGGCCTGGACATGCACTGGCTTCAGCAGCGGAGCACGTCTGGCACTGCGGGATTTGATTCCCTGCCGTTGTAGTGTGTTACTGATGGTGACCTTTGTTACTTTGGTCCCAGCTCTCTGCAGGTCATTCACCAGGTCCCCCCGTGTGGTTCTGGGATCTTTGCTCACCGTTCTCATGATCATTTTGACCCCACAGGATGAGATCTTGCGTGGAGCCCCAGATCGAGGGAGATTATCAGTGGTCTTGTATGTCTTCCATTTTCTGATGATTGCTCCCACAGTTGATTTTTTCACACCAAGCTGCTTGCCTATTGTAGATTCACTCTTCCCAGTCTGGTGCAGGTCTACAATACTTTTCCTGGTGTCCTTCGAAAGCTCTTTGGTCTTGGCCATGGCGGAGTTTGGAGTCTGACTGTTTGAGGCTGTGGACAGGTGTCTTTTATACAGATGATGAGTTCAAACAGGTGCCATTCATACAGGTAACGAGTGGGGGACACAAAAGCTTCTTACAGAAGACGTTACAGGTCTGTGAGAGCCAGAGATTTTCCTTGTTTGAGGTGACCAAATACTTATTTTCCACCCTGATTTACGAATAAATTCTTTACAAATCCTACCATGTGGATTCATGGATTTTTTTTTCACATTCTGTCTCTCACAGTTGAAGTGTACCTCTGGTGCAAATTACTGACCTCTGTCATCATTTTAGGTGGGGGAACTTGCACAATCGGTGGCTGACTAAATACTTTTTTGCCCCACTGTAGCTTCCTTGCCTCTCCAGATGTGATAATGCTACATTGAGTGCTGTTGCTATGGCGTCCTCTGTCGATCGGTTTGCTCTGTAGGCAAACTGGTGTGGGTCAAGGCTGCTGGGTAGGGCTGCTGTGATGTGGTAACGCACAAGTTTCTCAAAGCACTTCATCACCACCGGGGTTAGTGCCACTGGTCTATAGTCATTTAGGCTAGAGGTATGAGGTTTCTTGGGCAAGGGTATTATGGTGGAGGTCTTGAGGCAGGGTGGGACCTTTGACTGTTCAAGGGATTGGTTAAAAATCCTGGTGAAAATATAGGCAAGCTGGTCTGCGCAGTCTCTCAGCACACGTCCTGGTACGCCATCTGGGCCGGCTGCCTTCCTCGGGTTAACAGCCCGCAGGGTGCGCCTCACTTCATGCTCCTCCAGAGTGATGATGGTACTGCTGATGTGGGCTGTATGGTGTAGCTGTTCCTCTGAGGCATAGGGTGCAGTGACCTCAAAGCGTGTGAAGAAGATGTTCAGCTCCTCCGCCAATGCTGGGTCACCTTCAGCCATACCTGATTTGGACTTGTAGTTTGTCAGCTGCTGGACACCCTGCCACACCAGCCGGCTGTTCTTACTCTCCAGGTGGTTCTCGATCTTCTTCCTATAGTCCGCCTTGGCCTTCTTAATGCCTTTTTTCAGGTTGGCTCTAGCCCTGCTGTAGCTCTCCCTGCTTCCGGACCTGAAGGCGCTGTTCCTCTCTTTTAACAGCTGCTGGACTTCCCGGGTCATCCATGGCTTTTGGTTGGTGTAAACCCGGATCTGCTTGTCTACTGTGACAGTGTCTATACAGTGTTTGATGTAACAGAGGACACTGTTTGTGAACATTTCCAGGTCTTGATGTTGGAAAATATTCCAGTTGGTTCTGTCAAAGCAGTCCTGTAGCTGTTGAAAAGCGCCCTCTGGCCATGTTGTTACGGTTTTAGTGATGGTCGACGCAGTTTTCCTGATTGGGGCATATGCAGGAATTAGGAGCAGGGATAAATGGTCAGATTGGCCCAGATGTGGTAAGGGTCTTGCCCTGTAGCCCTTCTTGATGTTGGAATAGACTTTCTCTAAGGTGTTAGCCCCTCTCGTGGCACACTTCACATGCTGGTGGAAATTAGGGATAGCTGTTTTTAAATCCACCTGATTAAAATCACCCGCTATAATGTGCACTGCGTCAGGATATTTATTGAGTTTATTGTTGATGTTCGTGTGCAAAAGCGCTAGTGCCACGTTAGTATTTGCATCTGGCGGTATGTAAACAGTTGTTATTACCACAACAGTGAACTCCCGTGGAAGATAGATGGGCCTGCATTTGACAGTCAGATATTCTATGTCCGGAGAACAGTGTGTTAGTACACCAGCTGTTATTCACGTATATGCAGATTCCCCCTCCTTTTCTCTTACCGGAATTGTTTGTTCTATGGTACGCTAGCTGCACAGTGGCTCAGAAAAACTAGTTCATGCATTTATTACTTCCAGGCTGGACTACTGTAATTCATTATTATCAGGAAGTCCTAAAAACTCCCTGAAAAGCCTTCAGCTAATCCAAAATGCTGCAGCAAGAGTCCTGACAGGGACTAGAAAGAGAGAGCAGATTTCTCCTGTTTTGGCTTCCCTTCATTGGCTTCCTGTTAAATCCAGAACTGAATTCAAAATCCTGCTCCTCACATACAAGGTCTTAAATAATCAGGCCCCATCTTATCTTAATGACCTTGTAGTACCATATCACCCTATTAGAGCACTTCGCTCTCGCTCTGCAGGCCTACTTGTTGTTCCTAGAGTATTTAAAAGTAGAATGGGAGGGAGAGCCTTCAGTTTTCAGGCCCCTCTTCTGTGGAACCAGCTTCCAGTTTGGATTCAGGAGACAGACACTATCTCTTCTTTCAAGATTAGGCTTCAAACTTTCCTTTTTGCTAAAGCATATAGTTAGGGCTGGACCAGGTGACCCTGAATCCTCCCTTAGTTATGCTGCAATAGACATAGGCTGCCGGGGGATTCACATGATGCATTGAGTTTTTCCTTTCCAGTCACCTTTCTCACTCACTATGTATTAACAGACCTCTCTGCATTGAATCATATCTGTTATTAATCTCTGTCTCTCTTTCACAGCATGTCTTTTATCCTGTCTTCCTTCTCTCACCCCAACCGGTCGCAGCAGATGGCCACCCCTCCCTGAGCCTGGTTCTGCCGGAGGTTTCTTCCGGTTAAAAGGGAGTTTTTCCTTCCCACTGTTGCCAAAGTGCTTGCTCATAGGGGGTCATATGATTGTTGGGTTTTTCTCTGTATCTATGAAGCGCCTTGAGGCGACTTATGTTGTGATTTGGCGCTATATAAATAAAATTGAATTGAATTGAATTGAATATTCCAGTCAACGCTGAGAGACCTTAACCAAGAAGTCAGAGGTCAGCTGATGCTATGAGCAGGAAATGAACCAAGGGAGAGGTTCACTCGACTCAATCTCAAAGAAAATATGCTGGTATTTGTTGATGTTGATGGTACAATAATAATATATATAAATATATATATACACATTACACATACATACACATACATACACAACGCTGTGTAAACCAACTATAAATAACTAATCTAAACTTATATACATAAAAATACAGAAATGAAATCAGGTGGAATGAATATTACAGAATGTACATAAGGTGCAGTTGCAGTCTGGCAGTGGGAGCAGTGTGACAGGTCAACTGTTTAGAAGGGAGATGGCGAGGGGAAAGAAACTGTTCCTATGTCGGGGGGTCCTGGTCTGCAGGCTTCTGTACCGTCTGCCAGGCGGCAGCAGATCAAAGAGTCTGTGACCAGGGTGCGAGGGGTCTGTGATGATTTTACCTGCCCGTTTCCTGGTTCTTGAGAGGTACAGATCCTGGATGGAGGGCAGGGGGCGCCGATGATCCTTTCTGCTGCCCGTACAGTTCGCTGCAGTCTGTTCCTGTCCTGTTTAGTGGCTGCACCATACCAGACTGTGATGGAGGAGCACAGGACAGACTCAATGACCGCAGTGTAGAACTGGATCAGCAGCTCCTGTGGAAGACTGTACTTCCCCAGTTGTCTCAGGAAGTACATCCTCTGCTGGGTCTTTTTGAGGATGGAGTTGATGTTGGTCTCCCACTTCAGGTCCTGGGAGATGGTGGTACCCAGGAACTTGAAGGTCTTCACAGTCAACACAGGGCTGTCTGATATGGTGAGGGGGAGCAGAGTCTACAGTTTTAAGAGTGTTCAGCTCCAGATTGTGCTGACTGCACCAGAGTACCAGCTGCTCAACTTCCTGCCGGTATGCAGACTCATCACCATCCTGAATGAGGTCAATGACAGTGGTGTCATCTGCAAACTTTAGGAGTTTAACAGCCGAGTTCTTGGAGGTGCAGTCGTTAGTGTAGAGGGAGAACAGTAGTGGTGAGAGGACACATCCTTGAGGGGCACCAATACTGAGGGACCGAGTTTCAGAGGTGATCTCCCCCAGCCTCACTTGTTGCTTTCTGTCTGTCAGGAAGCTGGTGATCCACTGACAGGTAGCTGGTGATACGCTGAGCTGGGAGAGTTTGGAGGAGAGAAGTTCAGGCACAATGGTGTTAAAAGCTGAACTAAAGTCCACAAACAGGACCCTGGCATAAGTTCCCGGGTGGTTGAGGTGTTCCCGGGCGGTAGGCAAGCTGCAGAGGGTCCAGCTGGTGGCCTGTAATGTCCTTCAGATGGGCTAACACCAGTCGTTCGAAGGATTTCATGACCACAGACGTCAAGGCGACAGGTCTGTAGTCATTCAGTCCTGTGATGGTGGGTTTCTTGGGAACAGGGGTGATGGTGGAGCGTTTGAAGCAGGAGGGAACTTCACACAGCTCCAGGGATCTGTTGAAGATACGAGTAAAGATGGGAGCCAGCTGTTCAGGTTTTGAGGCAGGAGGGTGAGACACCGTCTGGTCCGGGGGCTTTCCTGGGCTTCTGTTTCTGGAATAGTCGGCTTACATCCTCAGTGTGTATTCTGAGTTTCAGGGAGGAGGAAAGGGGGGTGAGAGGTGTGGTGGAGGTCGTTGAGTCTGGATTGGACAGGGTGGTGGTGGTCGTTGAGTCTTGATTGGGGAGGGTGGTGGTGGTCGTTGGGTCTGGATTGGGAGGGTGGGGGTGGTCGTTGAGTCTGGATTGGGGAGGGGGAGGGTGAAGGGGGGAAAAGTGGAAGGTGTGTTGGGGGTCAGTGTCTGAAGCAATGTCTCTGGGGAGGGGAGGGTGAGGCGTGGGAGTCTGTCCATCTCAAACCTGCAGTAGAAAGTGTTTAACTCGTTGGCCAGGTCTTTGTTTGCTTCAATAGTGGGTGGGGGGCGTCTGTAGCTGGTGATTTCCTGCAGGCCCCTCCACACTGATGCTGGGTCGTTGGCTGAAAGCCGTCCTTCCAGCTTCTGGGAGTAGATCCTTTTAGCTGCTTTGATCTCCTTGGTCAGTGTGTTCCTGGCTTGCTTGTACAGGACCTTGTCACCACTTCTGTAGGCGTCCTCCTTGGCCTTACGAAGATGTTGGAGTTTAGGAGTGAACCATGGTTTATTGTTGTTGTATGTGCAAAAGGTCTTTGTTGGCACACACACGTCTTCACAAAAACTGATGTATGATGTCACAATGTCCGTCAGCTCATCCAGGTTATCAGATGCAGCTTCAAAAACAGTCCAATCAGTGCAGTCGAAACAGTCCTGCAGTTCCTGCTTTGCTGCGTTAGTCCACTTCTTCACAGTTTTGACTACAGGCTTCGCACGTTTGAGTTTTTGCCTATAAACTGAAATAAGATGGACCATGCAGTGATCAGAATGTCCCAAAGCTGCCCGGGGCACAGAGCGATAGGCATCTTTTAGAGTGGTGTAACAGTGATCCAGTAAGATGTTGTCCCTGGTGGGGCAGACTATATGCTGTCTGTATTTAGGGAGTTCGTGGTTTAGGTTTGCTCTGTTAAAATCCCCAAGAATAATTGTAAAGGAGTCCGGGAATTTCCTCTCCAGGGTAGTAATCTGGTCAGCCAGCTCGCACAGTGCGTTGTTCGCGTTGGCCTGTGGAGGGATGTAAACTCCAACCAGCATGAAGGAAGAAAACTCCCGCAGTGAATAAAACGGTTTACAATTAATGAAAAAACTTTCCAAGTGTGGGCTGCAGTGTTTCTGTAACACTGTGACATCAGTACACCAACCTTCATTAACGTAGAAGCAGACTCCACCACCTTTTGTTTTCCCTGAGAGCTCTGTTTTGCGGTCCGCCCGGTGAAGTTGGAAGCCTGGCAGATTTAAGACAGCGTCTGGGACTCACTCACTGTGCCAGGTTTCAGTGAAGCAGAGGGCAGCAGAGCGTGCAAAGTCCTTGTTAGTCCGGTTTAAGAGCAGTAATTCATCGACTTTGTTTGGAAGAGAGCGGAGATTCGCGAGGTGAATGGAAGGGAGTGCCGTGTGGAATCCTCGCCGACGTAGTTTCACCAGCGCACCAGCGCGACTCCCCCGTCTACGTCTTCTCCAGGAGCCACAGAGAGCTGCTGCGCCTCCAACTAAAATCTCCAAAAAACTTTCCGGGTTTGTGAAAAATGGATAAGAACTATAGTGAGACGACTGCCTGATGTTTAGCAGTTGATCTCTGGAGAAAGTGATGTGGTCTGAGTGACCAAAAGCGCAGAAAATAAACAGAAACAAGAAAAGTGCGAGAGAGCGCAGTACCAAGGCTGCCATCCACGGCGCAATCTTGAAAATATCAGTGTTATTTTGTACTGTCCTGCCCAAACTAAAGATCTGCTGAAGTGTTGGAAATGATTTAGATGTTTATGATTGGAAATTGGAAATTGGAAATAATTTAGATGTTTATTTTGGACGATACAGCAGAAGATCAAACACACACATCCATACATATGCAATAATACTAAGTGCAATAATCCTTTCTGTCATCGTTGTATTTTTACTCAGTTGTATATAGCATTTGTATTTGTGTTCTATTTTTATCTTATTGTATATTTATTTTATTTTATTCTACTGTATATAGTATTTTATTTTATTCTATTCTGTACAGTTGTGTACTGTATTTATTCTTATTGTATCCTAATTTTTGCCTCATAACTTTTGCACTGTCCACTTCCTGCTGTGACAAAACAAATTTCCCACGTGTGGGACTAATAAAGGTTATCTTATCTTATCTTATCTTAAGATCAGACATGAAAGTGGAGATAACACAGAAGACCTGCAGCAAAGGGTCAGAGGTCAGACTGGGCCACTGGATTCAACAATGAGCCAATGATCATCAAGTAGTGACTAAAGCAGAGCCCTGACGTTCTGACATTTATCACACAGTTAGAACAAATGTCTGCTGATGACTTCATCTCATGAAATGACTGATAGATGTCAGTTCATTAATCAGCTGAGCTGCTGCTGCTGATCTTCATCGTGCACAGAAACATTCAGCTTGTTTCAATCAGTAAATAACTCCCACTACTCTCATTTTGAACTGTTCCCACTCAAAATGCTGTGAGAACAATGATCATTGTAGGACTTCACAAACATCACGTGTTGTTTTCCACATGTAAGATCAGCAAACATACAGAAACTTCCTGTTGCCACACACGGCCTCTAAAATCTCTTCCACGGTTTCTGTCTGAAGTCCACTCTCTGTGCCTGATCCACAGGAAACAACAAGATCTTATTAACATGGTTTTCAATGTGTCTCCTCACAAAAAGTCCAACCAATGAACAAATGTGTATAATTGTTGAGGCCGAACAAAAGCATGACACATTTCTCTGTTTCTATAAACTGGAGTCAAACACAAATATGAAGAGTTTCATTGACAGACTCCAAAATGCCCCCGCAGTGAATCAAAGGGAAATCCTACAGTGTGGCCAGAGAATCGTAATGGCTCCAACATCAACACATCCACAATGTTGGATCCAGTTCTACCTCACAGAGTTACTAAGACACACCCTCTGCCAGCATTACAACAGCTCCACCTGCTCCACCTGCCTCCTCAGCATCTGTACACCTGAAGAGGAAAGAAAGGCTCCAACAGCTCAAATCTACAAAGGATTCATGAAGTTTCATCCAACAATAACATGTTTGCCTTCCACAGTGTGCTGTTAGACACCACTGTACCTCTGCCATTTCAAAAAGAGCAGCTTGGTAACATTTTGGCTCCAAACACTTTGTGTTTAAGTTCCTAATCTTTGTTTTCTTTGTGAAGCCGACAACATCTGGAGCTTTTTGACTCATAGAAACATAATTTTGTTCTTTAGATGACAGCAGATTGGGACTGAATAATCAATCACTATCAAACCAATAAAGACAAACATGCTGATTTTACAGGAACTTTGTTGGAGAAGCTGTAAAGACATGAAACTGGTGGAGATCCCAAACCAGTTGATAGTGCTGGTTATTCCAAATAAAGCTGTTTTCATGTGAGATGAAATGACTTTCTGTCCTGATATATAATAAAGATGTTAGTTGTTTTTGAGCCCCTGTATTAAAAGTAGATCCAGTTTAAAGTCAGCTTGAGTTTGATGTCTTTATGTCAAAGCTGCTCATGATGTTGAGCTGCTGATAGAATAAAAACAGCGAAAAATCTGCCTCAATATAAAAGCATGTAGTCCAGACTTAAATGTAGCCTATTGTTAGCTGAGGTCCACACACAGTGTTTGACAGTGTAAACTGTGTGAAAGGGCTGCTGGTGGAGCTCACTAGGATGAGCAGGTGACCATGTGCCACGAGGTGGAGAGCAGCTGGCCTGGGTTTGATTCTGACCCTGGTCACACCCCCTTTCTCTCTCCCTCTGCTTTGCTGTCACTTATCTTCACTACTCTGTCCAATAAAGCTGAAAAAGGCCCCAAATCAAAGAAATCTGCCTGCAGCCTCTGAAATGTCTTCTGTTTCCTTCCAGAGGCCGACGGCTTTTTCACCGTCAGCCCATCAGACAGTCCAGCAGCATTTATGATGATGTCATGATTTTGAAGAGACTGCTATGGTGGCCTCCCATGACCCCCAGCCTCCTTTACACTGAGATGCAGACATTTGAAAACATTCAGCAGACAACTGAATAATAGTACAACACAACAGTCTCTATACAGACACACACTTGACCTTTCATATAGTCAAAGGAGTCAATCAAACACAGCTAGTTGAGTCATTTCTTTTGTGAGTCTATAACTATAAAGACACATCTCCTGGATGCACTGGTACGCATCTTCAGTGATGTATCCTAAGGTCATCAGGTGTTTTGGGTCTCACAACATCATACACCCTCGCCCAGGCGACCCAGCCAGGGGTGATCAGGCCCCGACTTGCGTACCAGTAGCTACCCACGGATCAGCCCTCTTGATCCACAGCCACCTTGTGGCTTTCTCTGCCGCTTCACTCACAGCCTGGATGGCCCTCTTCTTGGCTGCTCCAGCCACGCCCAGCCGGCCTAGGACTTTGCAGAGTGATCGTCCTGCAAAGCCCCTACAACCCACTTCTATGGGCTCATAGAAAGTCTTCCAGCCCCTTCCCCTGCACTCCTGCACTAGTTCCTGGTACTTTCCTCGTTTCCTTTCATTGGCCTCCTCAATCCGCTCTTCCCAGGGCACTGTGAGTTCCAGCATGATCAGCTGTTTTGAGGCCTCAGAAATAATTATCATGTCTGGCCGGAGTGATGTTTTTGCAATGTTCTGAGGGAACTTTAGTTGTTTACCCAGGTCAGCCTGTAGCTGCCAATCAGAGGCTGTGTTGAGGAGGCCAGTTGTCAAATGTGGGCGCACCTGGGGTTTCTCTCCAGCCTTAATAAAAGAGATTGCCTTCCTCGGAGCATGATGATGCTTGCTGGTGCTGATTGCTGAGGCAATCTTTTCAGCAACTACTCTGAGCACCTGGTCGTGCCGCCAACGATACCGACCATCGGCCAGGGCCCTTGGGCAGCTGCTAAGGAGGTGTTCTAGGGTCCCTCTTCCAAAGCACAGGGGACAGGCAGGTGTCTCGCTCTTTCCCCACAGATGGAGGTTTGCTGGGCTTGGCAGAGTGTCGTAAACTGCCTGCACTAGGAATCGGATCCGGTGGAAGTCTGCCTGCATGATGTTTGCCCAGGTGACCTTGCACTGCAAGGTGCTCTCCCACCTTGTCCATGCTCCCTGCCGCTTAAGGCCTACAGCTCTACTTACTCGCTCCTCCTCCACACCTGCTCGGACCTCTTCCTGGAGTAGCAGGTGTCTCTCCTTTCCCTGTGCCCTGCTGACCGGGACTTTGGGACGTACCCCAAGCCTGCTCCCCCTGTTGCTAAGACCCCCAGCAGTGTTTTCTACCTTAGGCGTGACTCCGCCACCTCAACTGCCTTCTCAGCCTTCCACTTTCTTCCTGTCCTTACCTCAATACCTGCTGATGCCACCTTGCAGTCTTTAGAATCTCTGTACTGTAGGGCTTCTCGTGTACGAGCCACCTTGAATTCTTCTGTGAGACCACTGAAGGGTAACTGCACGCTGTTGCTTGCCCCATACAAGGCAGCGCTGGTGAGACTGCGGGGAAGTCCCAGCCACTTACGAAGAAAGCCACTGATCTTTCTTTCAAGGGATTCCACAGTAGTTATTGGAACTGTATAGACAAGCAAGGGCCACAGGATTCGGGGCAGGATGGAATGCTGGTAGATCCAGGCTTTAAATCTTCCAGGCAGGCCGGACTTATCCACCTTAATGAGCCACGCTCCCAGCTCCTCATTTGCCTTCTGAATAGCAGTAGAGTCTTTCAGGCTGGAGTCAAAGAGTTTCCCCAAGCTCTTAACTGGCTGTTCCGTTATGGATGGAATAATGGTTCCTGAAATTGAGAACCGGAACTTGTCCGTCACCTTGCCCTTCTTCAGTACCATCGATCGTGACTTGGAAGGTTTAAAACTCATCCTTGCCCATGAGATGAGTCTCTCAAGACCTTGCAAGATCCACCTACACTCAGGAACTGATGATGTTGTAATGGTGAGGTCATCCATATAGGCTCTGATAGGGGGCTGACGAACACCTGACCTTGTTAACGGCCCTCTGCACTCTACCTCCGCAGCCTTTACCACCATGTTCATTGCCAGGGCAAAGAGCGTAACTGAGATGGTACAGCCTGTTATTATACCTTTCCCGAGTCGGTGCCAGTCTGAAGTAACTGCCCTAGAAGTCTAAAGTGAATCTAGTATTTGAAAGTCCACTTCCTGTATTTGTTGTTGAAGACTTCTTCAGCTTCTTCTCAAGGACATCAGCTGCTTGTTTGGCAGCAGAGGCAGTTAAGAAGCTTCCTGAAAAACACTGAACAGTGAGTTCACTGTGGCATATGACAAATTCAGCTTTCTATGTGCAAATGTGTCTGTGTCAACCTTTCAAATGCTGTTGAATCCAAAACATCAGCAGCTCCTTGGCTGCTCACTTCATGCACTTCTGTCTTTGTGACAGTCCAATGACATCACAGCTGTTTCCACCCCCAGTGTCTCAGGACTGGACACCTTTAAACATGTCAAGGATCAAACAGCCGTCCAGCTAAACATACATGAAACTATCAAAGCTGACAATCATTCCAATAACATCTAATGGTACATATATATAGACACAGGACTACAAGTAAATGGCTCTCAGCATCTGGCTGTGGTAACAAATGAGTCCCTGTTTGTGTTCACATTGTGTGCATGTTTTAGACGTGCGTCACATGTAGAAACACAAAAATCCCACAATGACACAAAGATGTGTTTGACACAACTGTGCAGCTGTCAGTTGTTTTTTAATGATTCATTGAAGCTCTTCTAACATTCTGGAGACAATCAGTACATGAATCTGTTCAACACGACAACAATTTGACTTCAATGTGAACGTTTGCCATTAAATAACCTTCTTCATCCAGCTGACAAGCATTCTTCATCCTATGATATTAACAGTTCCTCCTGTTGATGACAAACCTCTGACAAGATCTGCTTGAGTAGCTTTTTCATGTGAAGCTCTCTGAGCTCAGGGCTAAGTTGCTGTGTTTCATCTTTAAGAGCTGCTGCCTCCTCGCCATCCTTGTTCTTCTCTTCTTCTCCTAATGACATCATTTCTGCTTCATATCTTTCACTGGGCCTACAAACAGATTAAGAGTAGATCTACTGCTGTTCACTGTTTGTGTCAATATGGAGAAAGATGCAAAGACAAACACAGCACATACACAGAAATGTAGACAGGATGTGCAGCCAGTGCAGTAAATGGTCTAAATATCAGCTCTTTAGAAAATGATCCTCATGAACATGAAACTAACATCAGATGAGAAACACAGCTTCCTTGTTTCATGTCCAATTACAATAAATGAATTCAATTCAATTTTATTTATATAGCGCCAAATCACAACAAAAGTCGCCTCAAGGCGCTTTATATTGTACAGTAGATACAGAGAAAAACCCAACAATCATATGACCCCCTATGAGCAAGCACTTTGGCAACAGTGGGAAGGAAAAACTCCCGTTTAACAGGAAGAAACCTCCGGCAGAACCAGGCTCAGGGAGGGGCGGGGCTATCTGCTGCGACCGGTTGGGGTGAGAGAAGGAAGACAGGATAAAAGACATGCTCTGGAAGAGAGACAGAGGTTAATAAAAGATATGATTCAATGCAGAGAGGTCTATTAACACATAGTGAGTGAGAAAGGTGACTGGAAAGGAAAAACTCAATGCATCATGGGAATCCCCAGCAGCCTACGTCTATTGCAGCATAACTAAGGGAGGATTCAGGGTCACCTGGTCCAGCCCTAACTATATGCTTTAGCAAAAAGGAAAGTTTGAAGCCTAATCTTGAAATTCTTGTCTCCCGAATCCAAACTGGAAGTTGGTTCCACAGAAGAGGGGCCTGAAAACTGAAGGCTCTGCCTCTCATTCTACAGGGTGGGCCATTTATATGGATACACTGTAATAACATGGGAATGGTTGGTGATATTAAAGTCCTGTTTGTGGCACATATTTCTCCTGTTTTGGCTTCCCTTCATTGGCTTCCTGTTAAATCCAGAATTGAGTTCAAAATCCTGCTCCTCACATACAAGGTCTTAAATAATCAGGCCCCATCTTATCTTAATGACCTTGTAGTACCATATCACCCTATTAGAGCACTCCACTCTTGCTCTGCAGGCCTACTTGTTGTTCCTAGAATATTTAAAAGTACAGGGTGGGCCATTTATATGGATACACCGTAATAACATGGGAATGGTTGGTGATATTAAAGTCCTGTTTGTGGCACATTAGTGAGGGGGCAAACTCCTCAAAATGGGTGGTGACCATGGTGGCCATTTAGAAGTCGGCCATCTTGGATACAACTTTTGTTTTTTCAATAGGAAGAGGGCCATGTGACACATCAAACTTATTGGTAATGTCACAAGAAACCCTAAGACCCTAACCCTAAGACCCTAACCCTAAGACAACAGAAGTGCTCCAGGATGCTAGGGCGCAGTGTTGAGCTTTTGTTACCTAGTGGCTACACAAGCCAGCAAGTACCAACGACTGGATTTGGTGTGTGGTAGTAACAGGTAAATGAACATTTTTTTAAAAATTATTTGAATATATATGAGTGCTTGTGTATAAATACACAAACAATACACATATGCTTTCAATTGTGTAATTTAAGTGATCTAGGTAGCTCTGTTTTGGAAGTTCAGTTAACGCTAGAAATGTGTTTTGGAGTTTATACGTCTTTAGTGGCCACTGCATATATTTATATATAAACATATATAAATAAAACCACTTTTTTTTACATTAGTTTTTCCTTTTGTGCATAATTTTAGATTGTTGTTAATAATAAATTAGTTAAAGCAACAAAACAACCTGAAGAGCCGGTTCGGAGCCGAAAGAGCCGGCTCTTTTTAGTGAGCCGAACCGAAAGAGCCAGTTCTCTAAAAAGAGACTGAAATCCCATCACTATCTCACATTCTTATGACTTCAGCCCCCTTTCCAAAGTCATAAAACCTAAACATCCACATTCTTTCTTTCTCTCGGTGAGCCTAAGTTACGACCTTGGCTTCCTGTCCTGTTCTGTTCTTTTCAAATCAGACAAATAAGGCCATGACTCTCTAAAAACAGTATTTGTTATAAATCAGCAGTATAATGCATCATAAAACAATATCATTCATTCACAATAAATCACCAGTCTAATGTAATACAAATCAGTTTAATAAATGTAATAGTTATCACCTTCTTCTAAGTCAGGAGAATAATGCAAACTAAAACTACATAATAATTTCACAATCTTTGATTAGGGGTATAACGTGGCATAAAATAATATAATAATCTCACAGGGTGGACAACAAACTGGACTTGTCATGCAACACAGAGCACCTGTATAAAAAAGGCCAAAGCCGACTGTACTTCCTCAGGAGGCTGAGGTCTTTTAACATCTGCAGGAAGCTCCTGAGGATGTTTTATCAGTGGGTGGTTGCTGGAGTACTTTTCTATGCTGTGGTGTGCTGGGGGAGCAACACAGCAAAGAAGGACTCATCCAGGCTGGAGAAACTGATCAGGAAGGTTGGCTCTGTGGTCGGCATGAAGCTGGACACTCTGGTGACAGTGGCAGAGAAAAGCACACTAAAAAAACTGCTGGACATTATGGACAATGCTGGGCATCCTCTGCACACGGCCATAAACAACCAGAGGAGTCTGTTCAGTGACAGGTTGCTTCTCCCAAAGACAAGAACCAACAGACTTAAAAACTCCTTTGTCCCACACGCCATCAGACTGTTTAACTCCTCTCTGGAGGGGAGAGGGAAGGGAAACAGGTGGACAAAGGAGGGGGGAACAACTAAGCTGTAGTGCCTTTTCACTGTGCAATACTTTTTGCTAATATTCAACGGTGCAATAGACTTCAATAATTGAAATGTGCAATTCCCTTGTATTCTTATTCCTATTTATTGTATTTATCCCTTTGGTATACTCTTTATTTATATATTTCCTGTTTTACTTTGAAGGTCTCTGTCTTATCTCAGTGTGTTCAGTTTACGCTTCCTTTTGTCTCGTCAGTTCTGATTTGCCCCAGCTGTGTTTCCCTCCTGTTATTCATTCCCTGATTGCTCCCTCTTTGTATTTAAGCCCTGTGTTTCTCTGTGTCCGTGTCGTGATCTACCGTTTATTTTGCTGTGTGTTTTGTCAATCCGCTGGTGTTAGTTTATTTTTTGACCTTTTTTCCCAGTTATGTTATGTTTGAGTTCAGCATTAAAGCTGTTTTGGTTTAAGTTCTGTCTCCGGAGTCTGCACCTTGGGTCCTATTCCTGTCTGCACACAGCCACACCTAACAGAAGATCGCGACCAGAACATGGACCCAGCAGCACTCGCCCCGTCTGAAGAGCTCAGGGAGGATATAATTTATTCAGTGGATAAATTATGTGACCTGTGGCTGAATCATTCTGGGGAGGAATTTCAGCGTGCTGTAGCGAACCGGCTACAGCGACTGGTTTCTGGTCTCCCCTGGCTTTTGGACTCACTTCACCCACTCATACAGGAGTTTTTCCTTAATGAGCTTGATCTGCATCCCCCTGTTGCTACCGCTCACCTACCCAACTCGGAGAAAGATGTGCTGCCCAGCCCACCGGACTTGGAGTTGCCCGGCCCATTGGAGCCATCACCGAGGAGGAAGCGGCGGCCGCGCCACCGGCGTGTCACCCCACAGCTGGACCCCGGGATGTCAAAACAACCGGCTGTGGTGAGCAAAAAGGACACTTTTTCTTTTTCTTCGGGCCATGGGACTATTTATTCTGGGGCTATATTTTTTGCATCAGCTGCTCAGCCACGGGGTCACTTAGCTGCACAGCCGTCTGTCTCCGCTGGAGGGTCCGAGGGGCCGGTTCAGCCACCTGTTTCCGCTGGAGGGTCCGAGGGGCCCGTTCAGCCACCTGTCTCCGCTGGAGGGTCCGAGGAACCGCTTCAGCTGTGTCTTCCTGCTGGAGGATCCGAGGGGCCAGTTCAGCCACCTGTTTCCGCTGGAGGGTCCGAGGGGCCCGTTCAGCCACCTGTTTCCGCTGGAGGGTCCGAGGGGCCCGTTCAGCCACCTGTCTCCGCTGGAGGGTCCGAGGGGCCCGTTCAGCCACCTGTCTCCGCTGGAGGGTCCGAGGGGCCCGTTCAGCCACCTGTTTCCGCTGGAGGGTCCGAGGGGCCCGTTCAGCCACCTGTTTCCGCTGGAAGGTCCGAGGGGCCCGTTCAGCCACCTGTCTCCGCTGGAGGGTCCGAGGGGCCCGTTCAGCCGTCTCTTCCTGCTGGGGGATCCGAGGGGCCCGTTCAGCCGTCTCTTCCTGCTGGGGGATCCGAGGGGCCCGTTCAGCCTCTTGCCTCGTCAGCTGGGGGTCCGGGAGGACCCAGCCAGCACGTCCCAGTGTCTGCTGATGGTTCTGGCGAGGCCGTTCAGCCACCACCGGCTCCACCGCCTGGTCCGGCCTCAGCCTCTGCAGCTCCGCCTGGTCCGGCCTCCGAGTGTTCAGCTTCGTCTGCTCCTGAGGTCTCCATGCTGTCTGTTCCTGCACGTCCTGTCCAAAAATTGTTGATTGAGCATTTATACACCGAGTATTGTCCTTCCTTCAGCCCAAAGATCGAAAGAATTGGGAGGATTTAACAAGACCAATCTCACCCTCACATGATGGTGAGGATAGACACGAGCTCTGTGATGAGGATTGAATGTCTCAGTTGGGAAATTGAAGAACTCAGAAGACAGCAGTGCCTACACAGAGAGACAGAGTAGAAAAAACACAATTTGTCATTCATTACATGAATTAAAACTTGATGAATGACTAAAAGTTCAATCATTTGAGTGTGGAATCATTTATAAAATAAACAGGATTTAAAATTAATTAACTGCATTAAAAGCACTGACATGAATTTGAATGGGGTGATCCTGGCTCAAGAGTTGGGAGTTCCCCTTGTAATCGGAAGGTTGCTGGTTCTATCCCCGGCTTGGACACTCTCGGTCGTTGTGTCCTTGGGCAAGACACTTCACCCGTTGCCTACTGGTGGGGGTCAGAGGGCCCGGTGGCGCCAGTGTTCAGCAGCCTCGCCTCTGTCAGTGCGCCCCAGGGTGGCTGTAGCTACAATGTAGATGCCATCACCTGTGTGTGAATGTGTGTGTGTGTGAATGGGGGGATGACTGAATGTAGAGTAAAGCACTTGGGGGTCCATAGAGACTAAGTAAAGCGCTATACTCTAAGGAGCTTGGAAAGAAAAGCGTCTGGACTTCTTTAAGTTGCTTGAAGACGTTTCATCTCTCATCCGAGAAGCTTCTTCAGTTCTAAGGTCAAATGGTGGAGAGTCCCAGATTTAAACTCAGTGGGAGCTTGCCCCCAAAGAGGGACAAAGGACCCCCTGATGATCCTCTACCTAATCACAGCCGAGGTGTGAAAATGGGTGTGGGTCACAATCAGCCAGGGTTTCAGGGGAGCTCATTGTGAAACCTGGCCCCACCCTATCATGTGATTTCCTTAGGTCCGATGGCCCAGGATGTGAGTGGGCGTTAAGGCATCTGGGAAGGGTTCTCAAAACTGGATTATAGATGGCAGACAGTTGGTGTCATAAACCACCGACTCTGTTCAAAGATGGTCACTCACAGTGGACATAGATGCTTCTTTCTCTCCTCTTTCAAACCATCTGTCCTCTCTGTCCAATATGTCAACATTGGCATCCTCGAGGACAGATGGTTTGAAAGAGGAGTGAAAGAAGCCACCTTCACAGACATAAAGCGCTATACAAATATAGGCCACTTACCATTTACATGCACTTATGGACACACTTATGTTCGAAAATTGTGTTTGTTATTGAAAAATCTGTCCAGTAACAGAACACCACTCAGCCTCAAATCAGGCAGGCTGTTCATTCCAATCACTTCCCTCCAGGATCTTGCCACTGTTGCAAATATGATGTCTCCCAGTAGGACGCCCGAGTCCCCAGGTGGATAATCCACAAACACCTCACCCAGGGACTCCAAGAAGGTTGGGTACTCTGAATTATCAATGGGCGCATAAGTGCAGATGACAATCAGGGCGTGTTCCCCAACCTTAAAGCACAAGGAACTTCTTCCTTCTTGTCCACCAGGAAAAAAGGTACAGACAGAAACCTGAGGTGATACCAAGATACCCACTCCAGCCTGCCACCTCTCACTTAGGGCAACTCCAGACTGGGACAAAGTTCAGCCCCTCTCTAGCAGTCTGGTTCTAGAACCCAAATATATCTAGCTGGTACCACTCAACCTCACGCACTAACTCAGGCTCTTACCCCGCCAGAGAGGTGACATTTCATGTCCCTTTGCTAAGTCATAGTAATCGGGTATCCTTATCCCATATGGAGTGAACTGTTCCTTTGATTTCATACTCATATGGGGTCTTTTGTCTCGCTATTTGTCTGGTTCCTCAACCAGGACCAATTTGCCATGGGAGACCCTTGCTCCCTGGTACAACATAGCGCCTAGGATACCTGGGACACACAAAACCCTCCACTGTGATAAGGTAGAAATTCAGGGAGGAGAACACATGTTTTTTCTCTTTTACCTTTCATTTAGTTTTGGCAATAAATTCATCATGTAAATCTCTAATAAACTATGAAAAAAAACCCCAGCATGTCACGCAGTTTGTGTGTCCATTCTGCTGTTATCCTTGTGTGCTGTACTGCATGGGGATGCTGCACTCACTCAGAGGTCAGAGGTCATGTACAGTAACCACACTGACACCAAGAGGAGAAAAACAGCTGGCAGCAAAGGCAGGGAGGTGTCCATTTCAGCTTAACAGAAGAGGAATATAAAGATAGTGAAGGTCACAGTTTGAATCGGTCATATTTCATTCAATATAGTCGTGTACTGACAGATCCAGGATCAGTCCAAATCATCATCAGTTAGGTATGGATTGAAGTATATTTGTGAAAATGTTGGACTGTTCCTTTATCAGTGTCTAACAGTGTGTATATGAGAGCCATGTAATGTCCATGTGTGCATGCTGACTGTGCTGGTCTGACCCCCCCTCCTCCTTTCAGGGTGGAGCCTGCTGGAGTCCAATGGTTGAGACCAGGTCTGAGGAAGTGTAAGTGTGTTTTTAATGGGATTCATGAAAACAAAGCAGCACACATTCAACCATCTTCATCATTCACATCTCTGATGTCAGGAGTCATCATCAAAGTGTCAATCAATGAACAGACGATGGATCAATAACTGCAGCTGAATTGTGTTAGAATAGAATAGAATAGAATAGAATAGAATAATCCTTTAATTGTCCCACAAGGGGAAATTTGGTTGTAACAGCAGGGGGAAAGACACATATACAAACAAACAGTACACAGGACACAGAAACATACACAATTTTTCTTACATATTTACATTTGGACAATGGACAATGGTTACTATAAACACAGTACTGTACAGTGTTTGTTCTCTCCATCAGATTCCTGTCAACTCACAATCAACACAAACACCATAGGCAGAAAACTCAAAATGTCCAACAACAACAGGAAGGTGACACGTGAAGGATATCAGTCATATCCTGATCATCCAGACAGATTTAATATCTATTCTCAGCTGCTGTGTAGAAATGGTCTGACTGGTCGCTGTTACTGGGAGGTCGAGTGGAGAGGAGACGTTTATATATCAGTGAGTTACAGAAGAATCAGAAGGAAAGGACACAGTGCTGACTGTGAGTTTGGAGAGAAAAATCAGTCCTGGAGTCTGTACTGCACTGAGGATGGTCCTGTTCGTGTCTGGCACAATAAGAGATCAACATCCATCTCCTCCTCCTCCTCCTCCTCCTCCTCTGTTTCTAACAGTGTATGTGGACTGTCCTGCTGGCACTCTGTCCTTCTATAGAGTCTCCTCTGACACTCTGATCCACCTCCACACTTTCAACACCACATTCACTCAAATTCTTTATCCTGGGTTTAGGTTCCGGTCTCGTGGTGCCTCAGTGTCCCTGTGCTGAGTTGAGTGTAAAGAGTGTCTTCTGTTAGAGAAACACTCTGACTGTTGAACAGATAGTTCAGTCTGTACATGTCTGTCTCTTTCACTCACAAACACGTTTTCAGATTCATGGATTCAATCAGTTGATGTTTGAAACTGTTCTAAATAATTCCTTGTAATCCTCTTCCTCTTCAGTCCTTTAAAGATGGAAGCTCCCATTATTCCAGGATCCACATGTTGTTTTTCTGTCTTTTTCAACTCAAAGCTTCACAGTGAATCTCAGTATGTTTTGTTTCTCTGAAGCTCAGTTCACAACCAGCTCCTCTGCATTTTCAACAAGTCTGAGCTCATTAAAATGAATCCAAATGTTTGTTTCTCTTTCTTAATGGGATGTTTCCAAACTCTCCACATGCTCTTACTGTTTCATTCATTGTTGGAAGCTCATCATTTGAAAATGTTTCAGCCATATAAGCTGAAAATATTGGCTCAATAGTTTTGAATGCAGTTCTAACCAGTGTGCTGGGTTTTTAAAAATACGTGGCTGCTGCCTGATGTTGGGCCCACAGAGGAAGACGACTCACTCACTCTTCTTAACTTCCTCCTTAAACATGTGGAAGGAGAGCAAAGTGCTGCCAGACTCTTATTTCTGACAGGAACAGAAGAAACCACACCAAACTGTCCCAGTTACTCATCTTTCACCATTTTATACTAAAAACACTCAACTAATATTTCTAATATGGAAACAAATAAGCCCACATTAATGTAAGCATTTATGAAATAATAATAATAATGATTTCCTCCTGATCTAATTTCCATAGCAGAGAAAACTGTGGTGTATATTGAGGTGGAGGGTGTGGTCTATGGCTCAGGTGTAGAGTGAGGGTGGGGTCCTGTGTGCACCACAGCAGCATGCTGGGACTGCTGAGGGTGGAGGAGGCAGTGATGATGACATCAGAGCTGCAGCAAAGCAGTCAGCTGCACAGAGACCAGTGAATACAATACAATATATAGCACAATATTGAATGACAGAGACACGCTGTGTGAGCTTCCACAGATACGGTAAATCTGTGGAAGCTGCCAGCATATTGGTAAATAGCCTTTACTGAACATGATTTAGAAAAGGGTTATATATCAAATTTAATAATGACCCGTTTTTTCAAGTATCTTTATAACTCTGTGTTACTGTAACTACATTAAAACCAATCCAGTCCTTTTGGGCCACTTCAAAGCTCTCAAACCGGAAACACTAGCCACTAGGCAAGGCTAAAGCTGAGGGCAAAATGGGATTTTTAAAGCACACGACTGAGAAGCCAAAACATACGTGGGAATGTTCACGTGTTGACAATATGTGATTAGAAAATTAAGTAAGAAAAATTGGAAGTGCTGCCACGCCGGGGAACCGATCCTGGCCCTTCAACTCCCGAACCAGAAACACTAGCCACTAGGCAAAGCAGCAAAAGCTGCGGCCTGGCCCACTGTCAAAGTGGGAGTTTTAGAGCAAACGACTGAGATGCCCACCAAAATTAAAACGCTACAAAGCTCATTCGTGAATGGCGTTGAACAAAAACACACTTGGGAATGTTCATGTTTTGACGATATGTGATTAGAACAACCGGAAACATTAGCCACTAGGCTAAAGCTATATCAGGATGAAGCTGAACTAGGAGCTATAATGATGTAAGCACAGGTGTATTTGTTGCCGAAGTGTTTCTACCTTCAGTGTCTGGGAGAGGTGTATCCACAGCTGGGCAAACCATGAAGGGAGGAGGACCCTTCTCACCTTTTTGTCCGCAATTTATTACACTGCACAGTCAAATTTTCCAGACTATGCAGTTAATCTTTTTTTTAGGGCTAAGATATTGTTGCATTGTGCCATGTTGTGAGTTGAATTAAAAGTAAAAGTAAAGATATAAAAGTACAATGAGTACATCTGAGATCATAAAGTACAGCAGTAGTAGGTGTATAAAAGTTGCGTCAAATGTCATGTTTATCTGACATGACTAAAACCAGGCTCCAAAGCTGCACTGTCCCGTTCTATTGCTTTGACCCCTCTGTCCTCATCTTCCATAAAGTTTATGTCCTCAGCTCATACCAGGGTGGCCGCCTGCTTGTCACCTTTGCTTCTCTGAGACGCTGGGCCTTTGACTCTGGGCGCCCCATCTGGAGCATCACTCCTTTTCCTGCTGAGTCCTGGATGCAGTTGTTGTCCAGATGTGCGCCCTCAGGTCTTTGATAATCTTGGGTGCTGCAGATGGATCTATATCTGTCTGCCTCTGGCTCCTGGGTTAGGATTAGGGTTATTGTGGCTTCCCACCATCATCATGAATTTTGTATACAAACACACACACACACACACACACACACACACCACTAGAAGATTGTTGATATGTGCGTCTCTGCTCTTTCATATTTTGTGTTTAGGGTTTTCTGTTGTATTTCATCATAAGATGTAGTTACTTAGGTCTCAGCTCTGGGTGCTAATGACAGTTAAAATAATGAAAATATAATAATAAAAGTAATATAAAAGTCAAAAATGCTAATTAATAATTGCAAAACAACAATCAAATCACTTAAACTATACTTATCTAACTAACCTACTCTGAGCTGAGGCTGAGATCTTATCTTTTGTGAGAAGAGGGCGGAGGAAGGATGAGCACAGCCAGGCTTAAAGATGCTCCTGTCCCCGAATTCTGTGTTGATGATAATCACCCAGCAGGAAAGCAGCTCTAGTGGAAGTATGATGTAATCAAAATCCTTCTGAATGAACCATCTAGCACGGCAACAATGAGCAGATGAAAAGCCAAAAATGACAACATGAGTTCACTGTTACGGCCGAGACCGTTTTGGACGAGTGACAGGACTCAAACGCAGGACGCCGAACAGCTCGTAAGTAGATTTTAAAAAAATAATGTTTAATGTGTCCACAAATATTCATAAACAAAAAGGTGAAAATAGACAAGTGCGACGTTCCACCACTGAAACTAAATAATGATCTGGTCCGGGTCAGAGAGGACAGCTATTGGACTGGAAAGCAAGTCACATTCGATCCAGGAAAAGGTCGGGGTCACTGTAACAGAGTGCAGATGTTCAGATACGGATAAGGAGACATATGAATATGTTGCTGGTTCAGAATCCTTCTTCGTACTGCGTACTTGCCACAGGAGGTCGGAGATGACGTAGAGGGGTGAGTAGTCCGGGTGTGAAATCCAAAAAACTCCTGGCGTGGAGGCAGAGAGGCAGGTAGGTAATTTGGGTAGCCCGTGGGACGGCCAGATGGTCCAGCATTCAAACAGGTGCTCTTCGGCAGGGGATGACAGTTGGGTGTAGCTGAGAAAGAGGCGCACAAAAAAAAAAAAAACATACAGTGAGGCAAGGTGTTTCACAAAATACATAGGGAATGATGGTGGTGGCCTGCACTGACTGATGTTAGCAGAGAATCTGGCGAAGAGAGATTGAGTACGCTGGCCTTAAGAGTCCCCGGCTAAATTACCCACAGGTGTAAGCGATCAGCCAAAACACTGAGGCCCCTCCCCGGGGTGGAGACGCCGGCTCGGAGGGAGACACACTGGCACACACCCGGACCATGACATTCACAGGTTGGCCTGAGATTCCCCCTCTAGTGTCTCTGCTGGAATCTTCAACATGAACCTCTTAGATGCTGACCTGCTGACCCGCTCCTCTCTCAGAAGACAAAAGGGAAGAACCCCGAATCTCTACTACACCTCATTTTTATACCTGTTCACCCTTTGTATGTGTGAGAGCTGCTGCTCACAATAAACTGAAAGTGTTTGAGGAACAAAGAGAAACAGAGAAAATCAGCTGATGATCCACTGAAGACACTCAAAGCAAGAGCAAGAGCAAAGCAAAGTGACTGAATGAAGCAGAGATTTTATTGAGGACTGACAGAAAAGTGCATCGAGCAGGAGATGATTTCATGTGGAAGACCAGAATATAGAGAATTTGAACAGAACAAGTCCAGCATAAAAGGATCCAAATGTTTCCACTCGGCCTAAGTCATCAGAAATATCCAGCATGAACACACATGAAGAATCCAAGGCATCGATCAGATGGAAGAAGATCAGAATGTATGGATAACAAGAAGTATGCACTTGGAGTCTTTCTAGATCTATAAAAAGCATTTGATACTGTTGACCACAAAATTCTAAAAATCTGAAAGGACAGATTTCCACCTCCCAACAACACAAGTGAAATAACAAATTGATTATTTTTTTTAATCCAATGTTTTTTAATCCAATGTTTGAATGAATCATAAAAGTAGTGAAAATTATTTTTGTTTTTCTTACAGTAAACCTTTTTTTTTTTTTTATAGGTCCTGAAAGCTGAATCAGAGGAGTCTTTGCATAATCTTATTTTGCAAAACAGCACAATCTTCCAAACTGCTGGATGCCTCAGAAACGTCAAGCCTTGTGAGAAACAAGCATTTGTGGAGGAGTACCTCAGATGGTACATCCTTGAAAGAAACCAAAGTGTCATTCAACGGTAAACTCATTACTCCTTTTAAATTCAGGATGGCCAGTTGCTCATCACAGCAGCCACTGACATTTTCAGACCTTCAGATGTATATGAAAAAACTGATTCAGTAGCATCCGTGTGATCTGATGAACAACAAGTTAATTCCTGAGCCACTGTCGCACGCTATTAACCTTTTGACACTAGAACTCTAATTTAGTATACATTTATTGTTCACAATGACCCATAATAATCATAGTCATGCAACATGATTAATTTTTCAGATATTTATAAAAAGAGGTGATCCCTTGTTTGACACACTTCTTTATTCCAGTGTGAAAGCACTATTTTTTTTAAATGCTGAAATCCCAATGAGCTCTTCTTTTTTGCTGTCACAGTTAATTTCTGAGCACTATGAATTGTTTTTGTGTATGCATTTGAAATCTGTCCAAATTTATAATGAAAGATCTAGTAGGTAAAGACATTTAAACAAAATTTAGAAGACTGCAATAGTTATAGCTATAAACCAATTATTAGTTATTTGTCTATCCTTTGCAGATTTAAAGATGGACTGGAAAGTCTGAATTTTTTAAGTGCACTGCAACAACATTCCAGTGTGCTGGCCTCACTCCTATGCTTCTCTGCCAAGGCCCTGACTGCTTCAGAACTGGAGAGCATGTTCAGACCAGATCTCAGCCCAGCAGGAAGCAACAAGCGGCATAAGGAGGTCCTAACACTTGGCTTTTGGGCAGATTATCTCCTTGATTGTGAAGGTTTGAATGGCCGTTTTTATTTGTTTATAGTTTTATGAAATGAGAGGTAAGGAAATTAATTTTCTGTAATGTACTACAGTGTTTACTTTCTTCTTTCAGAGAAGGCAACAGCAGTGTGTCTGGAAGATTTGATGATGTTTGCCACAGGGCTGACGGCAGTTCCACCGGCAGGAATGACGCCACCACCATGCATCCAGTTTTTAAGTGATTCGCCTTTTCCAGTTGCAAACACCTGTGCAAATACTCTGAAGCTACCCATCTGTGACTCATACAGCATCTTTAAGGCCAACATGGACTTTGGAATTCAAAATGCTCCAGGATTTGGATGTCCTTAAATCAGCAAGGTCATCAAGTTACAGTTACTGAGTTACCCTGTTAGGTTCAGCTGCTGTTGGCACACTACTTAACACATTCATGTGATAAGCAACTTCCATATTGTTAAACATTTAGTTGTTTTTTCTTAATATTGTGTATGTTGGAAAAGTGACAGAAATGCTGGACACTATTTGTAAATGGTTTTATTAAAGAAAATTGTAAATGTTTCCTTGTGGTTAAATGTTAATATTTAAATTCATGCCAGTTGCTGTATATTATGAACAATATTATATTCAATTTAGCAAGAGGGAAAGGAAACACTACTAACATTAAAAAATGAAGGAAAAACAGAAGGGCTGGAGCACTCAAGTAAGTCCAAAGGTTTTATTAGGTGCAAAAAAAGGAAAGAAACTAACGTTTTGACACAGTGTGTGTCTTCGTCAGAGTAACTCTGACAAATGTCATTACAAACTGAAGTTCAGTTGGTATCTAAAACCCAGCTATGTCCTTCAGGGCCAAATACAGTTCTGTGGCCGATTCCCAGTCTTGTGGCTGCTGCAGTGTGTTTTGTTGTACAGCCTGTTGTAAATATTCCTCAATGTTTGGATCACCACACAATCCAACCAGTAGCCCCTCCTCGGGAAACACATCCAGTTCCCTCTCCTCAACAGCAAATCCACAGTCTCTTGAACCATATCTGCAAAATGAAAGCAGAACAGTGAAGGATTTTTGCTGACAATATGGAACTATATAAATCAACGCATGCAGTGACATGTTATAAACTGCTCTATCATACTTATGTGTAAAATTATGAATATATATTAACCAACTTAAGCAATAACAACACCTTGCATTTAGTTTGATGCAAAAGGTTAATTCATTTTGTTAAGAACTCAAATACCTGTGAGGCAAGAGAGAGTTCGTTTGGAATCCCCCCTGGACACGATGCAAGTCTGCTTGGCCGGATCCTGTGTTTGTTCCAGAGGTCTTTGCATTCATCCAGGTCTTTCTGTAGAACCCCTCTGAAGCAGAATCTCAGCAAGCATTGGTGTTCGTGGCTTCCATTTAAGTTTCCAGAGTCTCTTAGGTCTCCAAACAAGTCCATCCAAAACTGAGACCTGGGTATATAATTAATATTTAAGAATCAATTTAGCTTTGTTCTTGGTCATTTTATAGGGTTTGTTACATTTTGGTCCCATTTAAAACATGCCACAAATGGATGTCAAACAAAGTAATGCATATTAGTTTTCCATAAATATTGAAGTGACCCTGCAGTAATGTTCTTGTTAAAAATGCTGTATTCTTTTCACTCTGTTCTGTGTGTTGATTGTGAGGAGTGGAGAGTTTGGTCTGAGTTTTTCAATTTGTATTGGCATCGTTAAATCTAGGCAAGCATACTCATTTCGGCACAACAGCTGACGGTGACCATTTTGAGTTCCTGCAATAAAGTGATGGCTGTTAACGTCTATCTCATCCAACTTTTCAACACGTCCAGCAGGACGCTACTCTATTTTCTTAAATGCATGTAAAAAAAAACAAAAACAATCTGATCAGCTTTCACTGTAGCTTACACCTACCAGACACAAATGTACCCACCTTCCTCTTCTGAAATAAGACCACCATGACTCGATGCGCTGATTCCCAGTAGATGATCCATAACTGTGGCTTGACGATCCAGCATAATAGTCCGTGTGCGCGTGACGGAGGGTACACTGTATTGCTGCCATAGTCCCATTCTCAGTCCCGAAGTATGTTCGTAATCTCATTGGTATCACACCAAGACTCTTTACACAGTTTATATAATTGTGAGCTATAACAGCCGGGTTGTTGTTTGTTGCTCCACACACAAGCCACATCAGTCTTCTTGAAAAGCCATCTATACATCCTGACAGGGCCAAGCCAAAGGGTTTCAGTTTATCATAGCCATCTACATGCCATATGTAATTGGGCCCCATGGAGTAATACGTGCATCTTGTGAACCTCCTTCGAGTTCTCAAAGCGATTCCTTGAGGATTTAGTTGTCTCAACAGCCTCATAACTACATCACGCTTGACACGCAGCTTGTGTTTTTGTTTGAGAACTTGCCACATGGTCCGATATCCAAACAATTGTCCTGGTCCTCGAAGCTCAGCCAAAATGGCACGCCTCACCTCAGGAAGTGGAGAATAGTTGCCTCGTCTGTACAGTCCAGATTCTTTTAATTGCGTTTTCAGTGTACGCATACTAATTGAAATGTCACGATTACACTTGAGCATATCCAGTATCATCTCGTATGTATGTCCTGAATCAAAATATTCTCGAATAGCAACGGCTATGTTTGGGTCACCGCTAATGTTCGTGTTTGAAAAAATGCGCTACAGGCAGAGTAACTTCCGGTTCCAAAGATGAACAGCGCGGACGTCCAATCAGTGATGTCTCCTGTTGCCGACTGGTACCTACCCTTTCCGGTTTTCTTAATGTAATTGTGCTTCTCAATTTGTTTTTGTGATTCTTCTTTTGTTTTTGTGCTTCTTAATTTGATTTTGTGATTCTCAATTTTGTTTTTGTGATTCTCAATTTTGTTTTTGTGCTTCTCAATTTTGTTTTTGTGCTTCTCAATTTTGTTTTTGTGCTTCTTAATTTGTTTTTGTGCTTCTCAATTTTGTTTTTGTGATTCTCAATTTTGTTTTTGTGCTTCTCAGTTTTGTTTTTGTGCTTCTCAATTTTGTTTTTGTACTTCTCAATTTTGTTTTTGTGCTTCTCAATTTGTTTTTGTGCTTCTCAGTTTTGTTTTTGTGCTTCTTAATTTGATTTTGTGATTCTCAGTTTTGTTTTTGTGCTTCTCAGTTTTGTTGTTGTGTTTAGCAATTTGTTGGTGTGATTTGCACTTCAGGGCCTCTCAATTTTGTTGTTGTGTTTAGCAATTTGTTGGTGTGATTTGCACTTCAGGGCCACCGTAGTATTGGGTCCGAAAATGTTTATTATGTATATAAATGATATTTGTAAAGTATCAAAGATACTAAAGTTTGTAATTTTTGCAGATGATACCAATATACTTTGTTCCGGTGTGGAATCTCAACAGGTTTTGGAGGTGATCACACAGGAATTAAAGATATTAAAGAAGTGGTTTGATAGAAACAAATTGTCCTTAAATTTAAATTTAAAAAAAATTATGTTATTCGGAAACATAAATTTCTGAATAACATAAATTATTGTGTTGATAACGTATATCTAGAAAGGGTTAATACCATAAAATTTCTTGGTGTGATCACTGATCATAAGGCCTGTTGGAAATCTCACATCACTTGTGTGAGGGGAAAGTTAGCACGGGGCATTGCTGTCTTGGGGAAAGTAAAACAATTTCTGGATAGGAAAACATTGTATATGTTATATTGTGCTTTACTATTACCATACATGAGTTATTGTGTAAAAGTTTGGGGAAATACATATAAAAGTAATATTCAGACTATAATCATAATACAGAAATGTTTATTAGACTGTTACGACCCGGCTCGAAATGACCATAACAAGAGCGGGGTGTCCCGTGACTTCCCACGCCCAAACAGACACAGCCACAGCATCGGACTTTTAACAATAGTTTATTCACAACAATGGTAGTGGGAGTGTATAATTTCAGGGTTAGCTAATGTGACAAGTGAGACCTGGAGACTTGGAACCGCCCCTGGTGGGCGGAGCTGGTCTTCGCTCCTTTCATAAGCGCAGGTGTGGGCAATTGGGTATTCCTTTGCAAACCTGAAGCTGCGAGTGCTTGGTCCGAGTTGGGCAAGTTGGTGTTTCTTAACTATGAAAGTCTGATACACGTCCTCCCCTAAACTTCTGTTAGAACGGTAGGTTACACAAAAATGTACCACTTGAGCTCTGGCTGTTGGCAGAGGTTTACAGTTATTTGCACCCTTGTAGGTGGGAAACATTGCTCCCGTGAGAACGGTATAGTGGACTTCATCGCCACTGACCCACATTTATTAGGGTGTGACACGAACTTGTGGACAGGTAACAAAACCAATTCAGTGGAGGAATATTCCTGTGTTTTATTGTCCAGCTAGTGATCTCCTGCCTTTTATTCACAGAGTACCGAGCTGCTGCTTTGCCAGGTGGATTTCTGGCTGCGGGCAAAGGACCCGACACATCAGTGTGTTTTAATTTGTTTTAAACTGGTGTAAGCCGACAGACTGACTGCTGCGGCTGTCGATGGTTTTGGTTTTTTGTTTTACTTTTTCTGTATCAGTAGGCACCACCGATATTGATTCGCAGGCGGTGAAGGCGCTGCAGGGAAAACAAATCCTTTTTTGTCTCCCCGCTCTTGCATGCACAGCGGGGGGCCCGAGTGAAGACGGCACCGAAGATTTGCCTTTTGTTTCTATAGTGTTTTACCCATTTGGGGTCATGTGTGAGTTGCCGTCCATTTTTAACCTGTGTGCTATGTTGATTTGTTTTTAAACTGTTCTCCGCAGCGCTTGTCCTGCCTCACGGGCAATCGTACAGTCTTATCGTTTTTTAATAAGGTAACGTTTTTAATTGTTTTTAGGTGCTGCTGTTACACTGTTTCTTTTATTTTGTATTAAAAATTAAACTCTTTTAAACTGACTGTGCGCCTACGGCTCTGTCCTATTTTAAATAGGCACCTACCACGGGTCACACTAAGGCCAACACAACAAACAAAACTCAACCTAGGCTTCAGTTCCCCTCTGACCTGTTTGAGGAAAAGAAAAGAAAGAAATAACACAGTTTGATCTCCCTGGTCTAAACACACAGGAGAAAAGAAGGCTTCCCAAAATAATCGGCAGCTCACCCCTACTTGCTCCGCACTTCACACACATGCCCGACCTTTTAACCAAATAGCTATGGCTACGGCCGCTCCGTCTGGACCTGAGGCAAGTGCACGGGAAGTCTGCCACACACCCCCGCACCGCAGCTCTTCAGTCACCCTTTTATAGTTCACGTCCACAGCAGGAACCAGTTACATCAGGCCATTCCTTAGGTCCACCAATCACAGCCGAGCCCCTGCACAGGTGAATTTGCATATACACATCAAGAAACAAATAACCCACCAACACACGCACGTAACATAGACTAATAAATCAGGAGGGGTATAGGGCTCACACAAACGCACTCTTTATTAAGACCCAAGCTATAAAATTCCAGGATCTGGTGAAGTTTAAAACAGTGCAAATAATATATAAGGCAAGGAAAGGGAGCATCCCCAATCGAAATAAGTACATGGTTCCTAGAAAGAGAAGGGAGGTATAATTTTAAAGGGAAGTGGAATTTAAAATTACAAAGAGTAAGAACAACATTGAAAAGGATGTCTATTTCAATAGCGGGAGTTAAATTCTGGAATGAGTTAAAAGAAGAAATAAAGGTCAGTAGTGATATAAACCAGTTTAAAATAAAACTCAAAAATTCCTCCCTGCAGCTGTCAAACTGTACAATCAAAACTGCTCCCAACAAACATAGATGTTTACATCAGCGCTGCAATGTGCACTAATTAACTAATTATTTAAACATCTTCCAGTATCCTGCTCTGTTTGCACACTACAACCTGGGTTTGCCATTTGTATCTGTACTTTAATCTTAATAACTGTACAGTATTTAGTATTTTTATTTAGTATTTATTTATTTATTGTCATTGTCAAGAACAATGAAATTGCGTTTGGGGCTTCCATACAACCCAAAAAAAGAAGAAAATAATAAATACCCCTTAAAACCCAAGTGTACATATTTAACCCAGTGTGACTCCAATGCAATAAGACAATCCTTAGCAATAATGTTCGTAGAAATTCAGACAAAGACCTGAGAAACATGACAAAATACAACAATGCAACCCATTCAATATTATTGTACTGTGAGATATGATATCAGATATGATAGTTATCTATTTAAGAAAGAGGGGGGGGGGGGGGCAGGAGGGGGAAGAGAATAAAGATATGATGCACCAATGCAGACCAGTTCATTGCTATTAAGAAGTTGGATATGGTTATTGTCCGTGAGAGGGGGGCAGAGAGTTCAGGAGCCTCACAGCCTGTGGATACAGGCTGTTGGCCAGTCTGGATGTTCTGGCCTGTATAGACCTGTACCTTCTCCCTGAGGGCAGCAGATGGAAAAGGTGGCGCGCAGGGTGATGTTGGTCCCGCAGGATACTGTGCACCCTCCTCAGACAGCGAGTGGGGAAGATATTACTGATCTCTGGCAGACTTGTTCCAATAATTCTGCCAGCTTCTTTCACCACCCGCTGGAGTGCTTGCTGATCGGCCTTGGTGCAGCTGGGGAACCACACTAGAAATCCATACGTCAGAACGCTGCTGATGGCACAGTTGTAGAAGTTCAACATCAGAGATCTGGGAATGTGTGCGCTCCGCAGTCTCCTCAGGTAGTAGAGGCGCTGTTGGGCCTTCCGTGCAACTGAGGTGATATGGTTGCCCCAGGACAGGTCCTGTTTTTGTAACTATTGTCCATGATGTAAATATTTTTTTCTGTAAAAATTGTGTGTTTCTGTTCTGTGACCTGTTATGTTTGTATATGCGTTTTTATTTTTTTATTTTCTTGCTGTTGTTACAACCAAATTTCCCCTTGTGGGACAATTAAAGGATTATTCTATTCTATTCTAGTCTAGTCTTGTCATGGTTCTGGGTCCGTTGGACCCAGTATTTTGAGTTTATTATGTTTTGGTTTATTTTTGCATTATGGATTGTTTTCTGATGTTCTGGTGCTTTGTTTATTATTATCATTATACATCTGTTTCTATTATTCTTGGTGAGGGATCAGTTCTTAGGTTTTGGGTTCTCATGTGTATTACAGTTTCTGTTCAGTGTCTAGTCTGTCTCTCAGTGTCATGTCTGCATCTGGTTTAGTAATTCTTGTTTCCTGTTTTATTGTGAAAGCCTTTGTCTTATGTTAGTGTGTGCAGCTTAGCTCCCCCGTCTCGTTAGCCCTGATCTCCCCCAGCTGTGTCTCCCTTCTGTTGCCCATTCCCTCATTACAACCCTGTGTATTTAAGCCCTGTGTTTTCCCATGCTCGGTGTCGTGTTGTACCATCAGATTATGCCTGTGTGTTTCGGTTCGCCATATTCACTTCATGTTTTGTTTTCGTACCAGCAATAAAGCTGAGGTTTTTGAGTTACAAGTTAGTGTCTGAGTTTGGATCCTCCTCTCCGCCTGCCCGCACACAGAGCCCTGACAAGTCTAGTCTAGTCTGTTCCTGGTCTGGTCTCTGTCTTGTCATCAGCATCTCCTGTTGTAGTCTGTTTAGTCTCTGTGCTTTGTTATCCCTGGTCATGTTCCTGTGTTGGTCTCTCTGTGTTTTATTTGGGTTTCCTGTCCTTTCTTGTTGATTCATCTGTGGTCCAGTCCCTGTGTCAAGTTAACACATCTTAGTCTAGCTCTCAGTTTCTGTCGTAATGCTGTCATGGGCATTACATTCAGTTTTGCTTTCCTTGTCTCATTAGTCTCTGATTAGTGGCAGCTTGTTATCCTCTGTGTATATAATGTCTGACTCCCCTTTTCTTTCCTCATTGTGGGTGACAGGGACGTGCAGAGGGGGGGGGCTAGAGGGGCTTGAGCACCCGCCCCTTTCCTGATGAGTGCCCAAAGTGCCCTTTTGTTGAGGCAACTTTTAAATTTTTTTTATTTATTTATTTATTTTTTTATGTGTGTGTGCGTGCGGAGTCCTGTCTGTGCCCCTCAACAATAATATTTAACTATTAATCATAGTTTTGCTAAATAAAAGGATCTGGCTTGCATCAGTCACATGATCACATTTAACCAATGATTGCCCTCGACGGCAGAACGCGCTGGTTACGAGCCGGGAACGAGCTCACAAAGAGCACGCGCATTTTTTGCGGTCCGGAGCTGTAGGAGAAACACAAGTTAACTCAGAGACACAGACTGATGCGACAAACCCAGTAAGTAGGTGTACAGCGCACACTGTAGTGTGTAGCACCCAGGAGTATCAGCTTATTACGTACACGTTGGTAAGCTGTCTTGTTGCAACTGACGAACTGAAACAAACGAGCGTGCTGTGTGTGCAACAGCGCGACAAACATTACCTGTCCTTTTATTAACTGCACAGGTAGTGCTGGTCACAGCTGCTGGCTACCTGTGTAAGGCTGTCATGGGTCTGTAGCTCTGTCACCGTTTTAGGGAACATATTTAGTTTTAAAGTAAGTTTCTGGGCATTTCCTGCCTTTCTGGAGGATTATATTTCACTAAAAAACGATCTAATATGCATGTCCACATAATAATTATTATAATTATAATATATTAAAAAAACACACGCTGTATTTTAAAGAACATACATTAAGAAGCAGATTATATTAGATGTATATTTTAAATAAGACAAAATTAGGATTTTACAGCAGTAAAATGATTGTATCTCTACAGTTTAAAAATGTAATAAGCTTTGCCCTGCACAGAGTGGATAGTGAAACAAATGGAATCATCATAATGACATTATTTCATATTTATTACTTCCCCCTCCTCATTGCTTTATTATTGTAGCTCTAGTAATAAATAATAATGTAAGGATGCCCATAGTATATACAGTATTCTGAAGAAGGTCTAAAATGTCACTGTGTGTGCATGTGTGTGTTTTATTTAGCTGGATTTAAAAAAATATTACTCATGATATAACATTGTGCAGACATGGCTGGTAAGGACATGAGGAGGAAACAGTAGGAGCTGTGTGAGGCTACTAAAGGCAGGGCTATAACATTTTTCTGTCATCATTTTATTATAGATTAAGTGCTGGAGTTGTTAGGTGTGGATAATTAGATTATAGTTTATTGCAATAGCAAGTTGTGCCTTGTTCTCAGATAGACAGCAAGTGGAGAGTGATATATGAAATGATGGGATGGAAGGAAGAAGAGAAGCAAAGAGTGATTCACAGGCAGAGCCTAAATTATTTCTCACAGTTTTTTGTTGCCTTATGGTTCCAAGCGCTGTCACCAATCTTTGCATTTTGTTATTATCTCATGACACTTGTTTAATCAGCTACCATCTCTCCTGTGGACTTTTTAATGTCTACAGTCTCAGATCAACACAGCCCTGCCCTTCCCATATTAGATTCTTGATGAATGTGTGTTGTTGTTATTCAGCATGGTTCAATGTGCCCCTTTTTAACTTTGAGCACCCGCCCCTTTAAACCTCTCTGCACGTCCCTGGTGGGTGATGTTTCTGTCAGTTTCCTTTCCAGGCAGTTTATATCATGTTCTGTTACCAGGAATAAAGCTGTGATTTCTGAGTTCAGTCCTGCATTGTGGGTCCTCACTCTGTTCACCACACATCTGCTTTCATTGTACTTCTCTATTAAAGTACAGCAAAGAGGAAACGGATGAGTCAATATGGATTAACATACAAGGACATGCTGGTGAAGGATATCTGTGGCTATTTGCTACATTATCTCTAAAAGTGACTAAGCTTCTCTGTGCTTTTCTGTTATTGACTTCTGAATATGGCAGTAGTTCTGTGAAGTTTCTGTTCTGTGCAATCTTCACCAAAATAAATGTCTGCAGCCTTGAACTTTCTGGTGACGTTGGCCACACTGTCATTTCACACAACAGTCTGAATACCTGAAGCTTAAAAGAAATGAGTCTTTCCTGCGCAAATGTTTTATCAAACAACACTGTCTGCACTGTGGATGCTCACAAAAGGATGTGCTGTCACTGGTTGTACGCTTGCTGCTGCCTGGTCATTGGCTAGCCTTTTGCTGTCAGCTGACGCATATCAGTCTTCACTCCCTCCTTCCATCAGTCACTCCTGTGTGAATGTCTGGTTTCCGTACCTACCTCTCAGCCTGCAGTCTGACATTTGGCTTTAAACTGCAGTTTGAACATCTCTCACAATAAAGAACGAAACTCATTCAGGTAAGTTTTACACACACTAACACGCTAGGAACAAGTAGTCATTTCTACTTTGAATGTCTCCATTATTTGCCCAATTCAGTAAGATAAGACTTAGTAAAATTCTATTGTTAGTGTTAAATCCTATTTAAGGATGCCAGAGCACCCTTGATGATGCACTAAAATTGTTATAAATTCTACTCTGTGCATAACAGGAGCTGTCAGTTTGTTCTGAGAGGTAATAAATTCAGACCATTGCAGAACATTAAGAATGTTGCAGGCTGGCAGGAGATGAAATGGATTGTTTGTCCTTGTAGCCATTTTTTTTCTGTTCTTTTCATTTCTATTGACTCCTGTTTTCAAAAGCGCTTCTGCGTCAGTGTGTAACTAAACAGATATCCTCTTTGGCTACATGTGTAAGTAGCTATTTAAAAATTTTTCAGACATGTAAGTCCTGGACAAAAACATTTCTATACTAATGTTTCAGTATCTATTTGGCCTTTCTGTGTGAAGTGTTGTGTTGAGGAATGACATTTTCTCTGCTGCTGCTGTTATCATTAGATATTCTGTCTGTGGTGGTGGAAGAGCAGGCCTGACCCCCTCGGATGGGGGTTTGAATGTCACCCTGCAGAAAAGGCTGCTAAAGTTTAAAACCTGCTGCTCTTTATAAAAACATTTTAGTAAAAAAAAATTATTCTCCTTGAGCACTCAAACTGTTCTATACAACATTCACAGATTCACACCCATTCATACAGGCATTGTTTTCTATGCGTTTTCCAGGGAAGCGCTTTCTATCTAACATTCACGCTCCAAATGATTCATCAGAGTACAACTTGGCATTAGTATCATGCCCAAGGATATTTGGCATGTAGACTGGAGCAGCCCAGGATCAAACCTCCAACCTTCCAATTAATAGATGACCTGCTCCAACAATTACTTATTCTTTCCTAAATGAACCTGTACAGCTCTACATTGTTGTACATTTCATAGAGTTAGAACACTGAATGCCTGTCAGAGATTTATTTTATTGTCTGTGTTTCTTTCTATGGTCTTTCCACCATCTCAGCTCCTGACAGCTTCCTGCCATCCCACCCCATTTTTCTTTTTCTCTCCCTTAAAGCATAATTTTCCCAGGAGACCAGGGAACCAGCCTAAATACAGATGATTTCATTATTACATGACCAAACCTCTACACTCCCAAAAATTTCATAATGTTTAGTGAAAAAAAGTTGTCTTTAAAGCAATACATTAAATACAAACAACCTGTAAAAAGTTGACATCATAACATATAAGCACAAGATACTAAAACTGTAAACTATGTCATATCAGGAAAAGAAATGGACTTGGAGTACAGAGTACTCAGTAAATACTGCATTAACTTTAAAGTTTAACATTTAGGATTACAATTTTAAAGAAAGCAATAATTAAATTGAAACCACCAAAAGATATAAGGTCCATTCTAATTGCAAGTATTTTAACTCTCGATACTTTAAAAGTACTAGAAATATTTTTATATAATGTAGTTTCCATTGACTGTACACTGTATGTTGTATACTTTTATACTTTTAGCTCTCTTTTGTGGATGGAAGCAGAGCTGGAAGCTTACACGGTTACTTGGTGGTGAGGGCGAGTTGAGTATTTTTCTTTAGAAAAAAGTCTGTGACTCTATTTGTTATTAACTTTGTGTTTTGAGTGACAGGATGTCTCCTCATTGTCACAATGTTGAAATCTATCAGGAGATGTATGTGCAGAGTATTACTGGATAGAATACTAAGTCTCAGTGTCAAAATCAAGACAACAATAGCTTGTTACAGAGGTGCAAAGACAACAGGTTGTTTCTGTCTGAACTGCTTCTGCTCTGCAAATGCTGCACAGTTATAAAATACTGGAAAGAAGAGCAATGTTAATTCATGTGTAACTGTGACTTTTCCAGTTTTCTTTCACTTTTACTAGAAACTGAAAGTTTTTCATTCTTAGCAAAACCACAGCATTCATAAATTTAAGAAAAAAACACCTCTCCTTTGTACAAGACAGCTTTCAGCTTGAACTCAATGCAGTGTTTTGGTGGGATATCAACTTTCCCAGGTAACAATCGTACTGTGCTGTGATTCTTCTACAGCCATTTATTTTGTTAATCAAATACTGCTATGGAGACACCCATCAATGTTTCAATGCACCTTCTCTGTTCAGGGTCATGAGTGGGCTAAAGCCTACCTCAGCATGGTTTAAAGATGAGGTGCACTTCTGGCAGCTTAACATGACTTAACAAGTGTTTTAACATACATGGAAAAAGTTGTTGCACTCCAATTTGCACTGTGGTAAGAGTGAAAAGTTGAGCACTACCTGTTTCTTCCAAAAAACATAGTTTTTATGAAGATAAATACTATGTCTGTCTGTATTCATATCTTTTTGGGGCCCAAAAATTGGAAGTTTACTATACTTGTGGGGCCCAACAGGCCTTATGGCGCCCAAAATCCTGGTCCGCACAAGTTTGAAGGCGTTTTTGAGACTCAAAATGTGGTTTTAGTGACAGGGTTACAGTTGGGTTATGGTTAGGTATAGGGTAAGGGTTAGGCATTCATTTTTCATGGTTAAGGGTAGGATAAGTGGCTACAATTAAATGTCATTTATGTCAAGTAAATGTCCCCACAAGATATAAATACCCAACATGTGTGTAAGAGAGAGGGAGAATGCTTAATTTTGCCTTACACTAAAGCCAACTTTAGTGTAAGGCTGCAATATAAAATAGTGAAAGAGTGACTGGTTTCGAATATCTGAATGCACTGTCAAACAAGAAAACACTATATCAAACAAATGGTTTCTATAGGTAATGTGATGCTCAGATATGGTTTGGGACCCACAGTGTAAAGCTTCCAACAGCTGCCCACTTGATGGAGACCTAAAAACTTCTTACATTGTTGCAGGGATGTTTTGGGTGCACCTTCAGACAATGAAGTGACAGTGTTTCATCAAAGGTCCTCACAATGGATGAGTCAACAGAGGTTCGAACAGATGGCAATTCCCTGTTGAAGGCTGTATATTTATGCCGGCTACGTCTGACTCGGCTGCTCCTGGAAGGAGGAGCCTACATTAATGAGAGTAATGAGCATGGTGAGACACCACTTATGGTAGCCTGCAAGACACGCTATACAGATTCACAGAGTGTACCCCAGCACAAGATGGTTCGGTAAGTTTTATATATTTTTGTTGAGCATTAGTATCTTCTAGATAATTGATAAATTAAATGTACCCTTTACTTTACCTTACTTTACTTTTACTACAAGGTATCTTCTTGAAAATGGTGCCGATCCAAACATCCAAGACAAGACTGGGAAAACGGCTCTAATGCATGCATGTCTTCAACAAATGGGAGCTGAAATTCTGTCACTTCTTCTTAACAGCGGAGCTGATCCAACCCTGGAGGATCATGGAGGTTTATCTGCGTTAGTTTATGCAGTTAATTCTGGTAACAGGGACATTCTTAGTGTACTCTTAGATGCCTGTAAAGCCAAGGGTAAGGAAGTTATCATCATCACCACCAACAAACTGCCATCTGGCCATCAGGTGACAAAGCAGTACCTTAATGTTCCTCCATCTCCTGAAGTTGAAGAGAGTCTGCATTACTTACCAGCATCTTGCTGCATGTCGCCATATGAGGTCCAGCTACGAACGCCTCCTCAGGGCTCTTCAGCAACAACCTCTCCTCAACCTGGCAGCCCCCTTCGTGGCCTCAAGGATCCCCAGTGTTTAGGCTTAGGGCATGGCCTGATCAGATTTCAACCAGGTTCACCAATGCAACATCGAAGTCCTCTACGTGTTCCCGATGTGGATAAGCGACCTAACTTCCATCAGCTACACTCAGAAGCCTGGTCCAAAAGTCCTTCCCTGTTGCTCCAGCAGAGTCAGGCGTCCTCTCTGACTGAGGAACCAGTGGAAATTACTCCGGAGGAGGTGCTGTCTTTCAGAGTCGAAGAACATCCTCCTGCTATTTCACGGCACCAGAGCATTGATTTCAAAGATGCAAAAGGACTTGTGAAAGCATTAGAGATCTTATCAGGAAATGACAACAGGGGAGGTGGTGGAAAAAAAGGCTTTGGCAGAAAGATGTCATATGACAGTGCTGCAAGTTCATTATATTCTGTTTCACACCCAAACTTGCTTCAAGATAGTCTTGCCTTTTCCCATGAATCCAGACCTGCAGAAGAAGATTCATCTGACTGTCTTACACAGATGAATGTTTCCAGTCTGCAAAATGTGGTGCGTCGGCAGAACATTGGTATTGCCCACTACAGTTCTGACTCTCAGTTGCAGCAATTCAGCAGCAGAGACAGAACCTCAAAGAGCAGTGGTGGTGCTGGATTGGCAGCGGAAAGACACAAGCTGGTCACCAGCAGAGCCTCCAATCTGTCGGAATCCAGGGAGTCCTTGGAGAGCTCATCCCAGAGGCGAGCCACTACAGGGCTGGAGCGAAGAGGCTCCGGAGCTCTTCTTCTGGATCACATTGCCCACACACGCCCCGGATACCTGCCTCGTTTGAATCCTCATATTCCCATACCAGATATTGGGGTTAGCTCTAACTCTTCCTGCCCTTTGAGTGGAAGTACCAAGACACTGAACGGTGTTCTTATAGGCTCAAAACCTGTTCTACCCTGTGCACCTGTTTTCTCCAAGGATCTGAAAGCTAAGAAAATGTTGTGGAGGCGTCACTCAATGCAGAGTGACCAAATAAAACAACTTGCCAACTTTGCAGAAACTTTTGGGCACTAGAAAAAAAAATCTCTCAGGAGAAAATATGTGTGCAATAGCTGTATTATAGCTTTAACCCCATCTCTGATGCCAATTCATATGTGCTTTAAAAGTGATTATAGATTAGATGTGCTCACCTGTGTCAGTGTGTTGTTTTAGAGTAACATTTTAATTATCACCAGGGCAGTTTGGAAATGATAATTATAATAAATACTTTAGTATGAAACATTGCATTCCAAATACCTTGAAAACAAATGTATTTAAATATTGTAGTAATTTTGTAAACAGTTGTGAACAGAACAGCCCTCTTCATTAATACTTCGGCCATCCAATCATATCAATTAATGCTGTATGTTTATTTGTGAGTCTGTTCTGAGAAAAGTGACTAGTGTTATTAGATTAGATTAGATGAAACTTTATTAATCTCACGGGTGGGTTCCTCCGGGAAATTGAGTTTCCAGTAGCACAGCACCGACAGAAGTTGCATGTTACAGACACAATAAAGGGGAATGAGAGTAAGGATATAAGCATAATTATACCATATATACACATATATAAATACAGACTATATAATAGAGATAAATAGGAATACTAGTGAATTCCACATTTGAGTGAGTCTATTGCACAATGATTATTGCACAATCAGATGTAAGAAAAATATTGCAAATATTGCACAATGAAAAAAGCACTACAGGTCAGTTGTTCCCGACCCTCCTTTGTCCCCCTGTTTCCTCTCTCTCTCTCCTCCAGTGAGGAGTTAAGCAGTCTGATGGCGTGTGAGACAAAGAAGTTTTTAAGTCTGTTGGTTCTTGACTTTGGGACAAAGGACCTCCTAATGAACCCCTACCTAATTACATGAGCCAAGGTGTGAAAATGGGTGTAGTTCATAATCAGCTAAGGTTTTCGGTGAGCTCATTGTGAAACCTGGCCCCACCTTATCATGTGATTTCCTGAGGTCAGAAGTCCCGGGATGTGAGTGGGCGTTAAGGCGTCTGGGAAAGGATCTCAGAACTGGATTATAGATGGCAGACAGTGGACATAAATGGCTTCTTTCATTCCTCTTTCAAACCATCTGTCTTCTTTGTCCAAAATGTGAATATTGGTGTCCTCGAAGGAGTGACCTTTGACCTGTAGATGCAGATGGTCCACCAAGTCTCTTCCAGTTGACGTGGTATACATATACATATATATACATGTATAGATATATTTTTTCCGGATCCAAATAAACAGATGCGACCAATTAGATCCCTCCATCTGGCAACAAGTGCACTCCTAACTCAAGTCATGCGCTAGTACTGATATGGAAATAGTAAAATAATACTTTACCTCAGTCAATGTGGTCCTAATAAGAGCTGAAATCGCCCCATTGACATCCTGAATATATATATGAAAGCTTCAGATCGTGGATCAAACCATGACATCTTCCCTGTTGCTGCTGCCTTGAGAGGATTGGATAGACCCAGAATCTGTTTCTTCCTTTTCTTGTTTAGAAAGATCACGACCATCGTCAGTTGACGTAAACCTTTTTTCACAGTGAATTTTTTGATGATGAATTTTCAGCAAAAATACAATGCATTCCATTACATGGCAAATTCAGATATATTTCTGCAACCTGTTGGGTTTTTAAAGGCCTTTAGCCTTGTACATACTAATTAGAAAACTGAAAAAAAATTGTGTTATCTCTTATGTACCAACCACCTGGTCCTTATGCCCTGATATTGAAAGTTAAAGACCCTGCAGTGAAATTAATATCTCAGTGATGCAAAAATGTTGGAATAAATAAGGGCGTATAAGGGCCAAAATCAATTATCTCAGTCTCATGTACATGCATTCTTTATTCACATACATACTCTATATTGTCAAAAGTATTCCATATACCCATCTCCAACTCATTGAATTCACATGTCCCAATCATGTCCATGGCCACAGGTGCACAGAGGTTGCCAGCTTTCTGCAGAGTCACAGTTCAGTCACAATGACGAATCAACTTCTCCATCTGGCAATCTTATAAATGCCTAGTTTTGTGGCTGTGGCGCATTTTGTAAAGTTTCTGTTCCTTTGTTTAGTAGCTTTCTGCCTTCACCTGAGAGGGTGTGCCCTAAGTATGTGACTTCATAATTAGAGTTTATTTAAAGATACCTTGTGGCCTTAACTCAGCCAAGTGACGTAACACAGCCATGGTATTTTGCTTACACCCTTCCTCTGTGTGGCCAGTCACTAAAATGTCATCTACGTAGAGTAGAAACTGGCTCTGCTGCTGGCAGGAGGCTGGACATCATTGCTTTAAAGCTTCAGCATAGAGAGTGGGGATTTGCTACTACTGGTAGCATCATTTCAGGGATTTCATTTATTGCTCGCTGATCATGCACTAGTTGGTATTTTGCAGTATTAGCTTTCTTCATCACTTAAACAAAACATCACTCTTTGTTTTACTATTATTATTATTATTATTATTATTATAAATTTTCCTTTCTCAAAAACAGAAAATGAAATCGTAGTTGTTCTTGGCTGAGAAACACAAAACCTTCTTTCTTTTTTCCTCTTCAAGACAAGAAACTAAGTTTTAACTTTTCTGACTTATCACCTAAAGCAAAGCAGACAACCCAGCTCTCAGCTGGCTCTGAACTTATCATCATCAAGGTCGCATGGTGAGAGCTACTTCAGAAATCACAGTACTCCTCTCTCAAGCAACACGTCAAAAAACAAAAAACAAAAAACAAAACTCAGCACACTACACAGAGAACAACAGCCAAGACACAGCTGAAGATGCTGTTCTTCTTTGTTCTCCTTAAATTTTAGAATAAACTTCATCTGCATTAGTAAATCATATGCCTAATCATTATGTGTCACTGTGATCTACAAGTATGGTCACAAATTTATTTATTTTTCAAAACAAAACAAAACAAGTTGCTGATAGCATGAACACTTTACACACATGTGTCAGGATGCAAAAAGGCTGCTGCCAAAGGCAAATCAGAAGTGTGAGGAGAAAAAAACTGAGCTCACAGACAGCTGCATGTTTGAATTCTCATGCAGCTCCTGCTGTAAAAAAAACAAACATATTACTTGCTCATCAGCTTACAGTGACCACACATTTAATTCAGCTTCTCAATTATGTAGCTTTAGCTGCTGTCTACAGGGTTTAGCTTATTAGTTGTTAGTATAGGTGTGCTCTATATTTCAGCAATGTCTCATCTAGGATGACAGGTTTTCAAGCAGGTCAAGTGCCTCTATGCACTTCATTAGTTTAGATATTTTCTTTATTTTCTTCATCTCATATGTCATTGTACTGAATATGAGCAACCTTAAGCTTGATGCAGACTACTTCTAACAATTATCCACCTCACATCATAACTGACTGAGGTGCCTCTTATTATTAATATTATTTCATTATTAATGCTATTATTTTTTTACATTACAGCAATAGTATATTACAATATTTTATTTATATTTTATTTTGTATCCACCAAGGGCTGCAGGTGATCTACAGTTTCACCCTTTCCCAAGCTGGAGACATTTTCCTTTTCCCACACTTTCCTTGGCTGAACAATGACACAACCTTAATATACCTTATGCATCTCTCTATTTTATTTAATATGTGTTTGTGTGAATCATGTATTTTCTTTCATTCTATTCATTCTGGGCATGGTCTTCATCCCAACTATGTGTCATTGTTAATACCAGTTTACAGGTTGTTATCCTTGCTATTATCAGCTTGAATACATTACAGTTAAGTTCTAATTCAATTTAGCCTTTTGTTTATTTTACTTTATTCCTCTTGTATTTATATGTATTCAGTCAGGTCTGTTTCCAGCCCTTGTTAAACTTCTACTTTGATCTCTAATTTTTTACTTGGTGAGGGATTATTATGTTCTTCCTAATCTGAACTGCTCTCTTCACCTGAGCTGCTATCCTGTTCTGAGTCACTGTCTTCTATCTTTGTTAATGAACATTTCTCATCAGGTGTTAATTTTGCTTGTTTATTCTCCATTTTCAAAGATTTTGCTGGGCCGTCACCGGCACGCTTGACTTCAGAGTGGTTTACTGATACGGCCTTCGACTTCACCCTAGAGGTGAAGCGGTATCAGTTTTATGAGACGAAACTCAACCGTTCTCCTTTGTCACCAGTACGTGAGCCTCAGCAAAGAAAAATTAAAAAAAAAATGGAAGTAGTTCAGCAGCGTATTGTGCTGTAAAATCAACTTACTTCCAGACACATACACATATAGACATTTGCAGGCTTTTACAATTTGTTACGAAGTTTTTGACGGCTACCTCTAAAACCAGTCTAAACACAGTTCCTTTTGGCGAACTTAAACCTATTTTACTTTGTCAAAATATTTCAATTTGTCAAAACGTGTTTTAATTTGTCACGAACAGAGATGGGCAGTAACGCGTTACTTGTAACGCGTTGCTGTAATCTGATTACTTTTTTCAAGTAACGAGTAAAGTAAGGGATTACTATTGCAAAAACGGTAATTAGATTAACGTTACTTTCCCGTAGGAACGCTGCGTTACTGCGTTACTAAAACCGTGATTTCTTGCGAGAATGTCTCACGACAGTGACGTAAGCGAGTGCGATGTGACAACAGCTGTGTGCAGATCAACAGTGGATCATATATCGAGTGCGGGAGAGAGTATGAGCGTGCAGCGTTTAAAGCGTGGAAGTACTGACCTTACTTTGAGTTTGATTCCATAAAAAGTGACAAAAACATTAGCGTCCATCGTGCGTGGGAAGAAAACTTCTTTTTACAGCGAAAAAAACCCCTAAACTTCCAAGCAAGCGCCGAGTGCGCTATGACGTAATGGGAAATTCACAGAGAAACTCGCAGATTCTTCCATTGACCGCGGCACACCTGCACCAGGGTAAACCTCCGCCTACCGCAATCCTGCTTTACAGGTAAAAATAGAGCAACAGGACTGCTGAGTCTTTGACTTTATTTATTTTCTGCTGTGTTTTACTTGCATCTATTTGAAAGACTGAGTGTAAACACAAAAAATATTTTATTTTATGTGCTGGAATGTGCAGAAAATAGGTTTAAATGTTAAACTAATTTATTCAAGTCAGAGAATGTTGCTTATAGTTTAATTTTTACTTGATGCATAAAGTTAAAAGATTAAAACTGATAAAACAAGTTAAAAAGAGAGACTTTTCCATTTGATTACATTTTGTATGATGGATTATGCAGAAAAAGTAGAATTGGGCTGAAAGATCTATCGCTTTATTACCTATTCAGGTTGTAAATCGTGTTTTTAAAAAGTAACTAAGTAACTAAGTGACTAAGTAATTAATTACTTTTGAAAATAAGTAATCAGTAAAGTAACGGGATTACTTTTTTGGGGAAGTAATCAGTAATTAGTTACTGATTACTTTTTTCAAGTAACTTGACCAACACTGGTCACGAAGTAATTTTGGCTACTTCTAAAACCAGTCTAAACGTATCTTACATTTCTTTAAACAAAACAGTGTTTCTCACCCTCAGACGTCTTATGGGTGGTTCGGATCGCCAGACTGAATCCCACCGCCGTGGACCAGACTAAAAGCACCGGCCTGGACCCGAATTTTAACGTCCCAGGTCTTTCGGCCTCGTCTAAGAGGGCTGTGCACAGACTTCGGTGCTGGCTTCCCATGGCATCGGGAATCAGTGCTGGATCCTGGAACAGAGTCACAGATAACAGTTCTGATGTTTCTGCCCCGGCTCGAAGGACCAAAATAAATGTCAAGAGATTTATTCTAAATGACACTTCTTCAGCTGAGAGTCTAAGAGTGAAGACACACACAGACGCTGCAGTTTTAACTTGCAAGGGCGTTTCATAGAGCGCTCACATCAGACAGTGGGGCCCTGTGATCAGCGCTCTGTTCTTGCACTTGTCTTTTATTTATACAGAAGGAAAATGAAAACATTTGTTCAGTGGAATGTTGATACGTGAGTGTCAGTTTTGGCCGGCGGTCATAGGTTCTGTCCAATAATATGACGCGAGACTGGAGTAAAAGACATCCATGGATTGGCACTTTATTAAAGAAGGAGCATGATAACAGCACAAACACTAACTACAACTAAACAAAATGGCTTCCTTTTATACTCTACCTTTTCAGGTGAGCATCTGGAATAGCCCAAGTATGGGGGTTAACTAATCAAAATGAACACATAACCCTCCACACAAACAAACATACAATAACATTAAAGCACATCACAAACATATACATATTTCCAACACATACTATAAACAAACCAATAACATAAGCTTCACTCATTTCTATCTAAATTAAAACCCTCTTTATCCATACTCCCTAACCTGGCACACTGGTCTGCTCCAAGAGCTCTTAAACAGGTGATTGAGCCGCTCCACATCCTGCAAGAAGCAACTAGGACAGGTGAGTACCTTTACAAGTTCTCATTTCACATATGTTTAGGTTATTGATAAATGATTAACTGCAAACAGCTCTAACTTTGGCTCTTCTCTGACACAGGTAGGATGGCCAGTCCCACTGTCTCTTTTCTGTTACAAGCTGTCAATTTAATTGTATATCAAATAACCTAATAAAAGACTCCAAAAGAACTAATGTGTTTTCTTTATTACCCTATTTTAAATTCCCAATCCAACAATTTATTATTAACAATACCAACCAGGTAATGGAACCCCTGGTCTCCATTACAGTGAGCATGTGCGTATGTGATTGTGTGTGTGTGTGTGTGTGTGTGTGCGAGGTCAGAACTGCTTGTTCAACTTCTTACTATCGCTGTGGGAAGATTCAGATAGTAATGTCAGAACACGTTTTAGTTCAGAACAATCAGTTCTGAACAATGAAAAGGACAATCAGTTCTAAGCAGGGAAAAGGTCATCATGCAGTATTCTATCACATGTAAACTTACATCATTAATAGTTTATACTGACTATTAAGTACAATTTTCCCTTAAGAATGACTGAATGTAGTGTAAAGCGCTTTGGGGTCCATAGGACAAAGTAAAGCGCTATACAAATACAGGCCATTTAGCATTTATTTAGCAGCTCCTGGCTCCTACTAACTCTCTTAGTTCCCATGGAAGCATTAAGGGTGTAGTTAGTTTTTCACATTTATGCATTTTGGCGTAAGTTTTGTACATAATGATAATATGGTATATATAATTAATTTTAAGACCTTTTTTTTCTGTTCTGATATGCTGGAACTGAAACAAAGCATGCTTTTTTTCACACTTTTGTCAACTCAAAAAGTGATAGCATTGGCTCTCAGTCCAGTATATACAATAAAAGAGACTTCTCCTTGTAGAGGCATACAGTACTGTTGCACATTCACACCCATTGATTTGGGCTGCTACAACCGCACAAGGTGGAAAGCTGAATCTCCATAAACAAAAACACAAACTGGTATGGATTTTGCTTTTTAAGAGGAGCAGTTTCTTATTTGATTAGATCCATAGTCATTGATAGGTTTGTAGCATAAACCTATTCGCTGGAACGTTAAGGACAATCTGCTACGCAGCAAAAAGCAAGACTCAAGGCACCAAAGTTCTCTGGTTTACTCATGCATGAGGGAGACCTGCCTGGAGCCAAGTGTCGTTCCACCACTTGACCTCTGTCAGACTCTCAGCCAGGTTTCCCCACAGCACTCCTTTTATTGTGGTTACATGAATATGCATAGGGTCATTAACATATAGCATCTTACATAGGTATACATGTAAACAAAGAATGCTGTGTGTGTGTGTGTGTGTGTGTGTGTGTGTGTGTGTGTGTGTGTGTGTGTGTTACTGCTGGTCAAAGGGTCATATAACATGAAGGCAAACATCCTTGGTCAGGAAGAGGGTAGACCCCCCCCCCGGTGAGGAAGTCCAGCAGTTCATCTAAACAGAAAAGCACTTAGACTAGAACAGACGTAGCTACGTTAATCCTACCATAAAACAATTAAGACAAGATGCGACCTCTTCCCGTGCTCCCAGGATGTGGGTGTGCATTCTAGTGTGGAATACACACCAAGCCTCTGTAGCCTGTTAAAGATCACACAACCTATCACTACACAATTGATTATACACCTCTAAGCATATATGGTTAAATGTTTCCTAATACAAATGACAATAATAAAATCTAAACCCAACAGTCATTTATAAATGGAGCAAATTAGCTGTCACTATGTGTTTATACACCACTCAATATTTAATTAGTTATTATAATAGTATTTTCTCTGTTATTATCTCTGTTTTTTCCCCCAGTGTGTCTTCTCTTCCTCCCATCACTCACAGCCTGTGGGGGCAGATGGCTACCCCTCCCTGAGCCTGGTTCTTCTGGAGGTTTCTTCCAGTTAAATGAGAGTTTTTCCACTCCACTGTCACCAAGTGCTTGCTCATAGGGGGTTGTCTCTCTATTATTGTAGGGTCTATAAATTACAATATAAAGTACCTTGAGGCAGCTGTTGTTGTGATTTGTGGTAAAATAAATTACACTGAATTGAATTTTTAAAAAAGTACTATTCAACATCAACTACACAACCAGAAAAACACAACATTTTTACTTTTTTGCAAGAACTTTCTCTTTTTGAAAACCTTTTTTCTAAATTGCCATTTCATAACGCTGCATCCTTGAAAATCTAAAACATTTATAGCTTTTATTTCCATCACACTGACTTGCCAGTAGCAACACTTCAGGGACCCAAAGGTGTTAACCATTATACTGCATTATATTGCACTTCTGCTTCAATCCTTTTTGTGCTAAATTATGGAGAACATAATGTCTATCTTGCAGGTAGGTGTACTGACTCAGTCTGCGGATTTATCAGGAAATGCGTGGAAGATGTCGTCCCATCGAGAACAGTTAAATCCTTCCCAAATCAAAAACCCTGGATTAACGGAGATGTTCGCGCGGCACTGGCGGCACGGAGCACCGCCTTTGCCTCCGCGAACACATCGGACTACAAACACGCACATTACCAACTCCGGAAGACGATCAAAGCAGCCAAACGTGAGTACAGGGACAGGGTGGAGCAACAGTTTGACAACCCTCGGAGTATGTGGCAGGGACTAAACACGATCACAGACTTTAGAGGGAAAACCAGCACACCGCAGACCACGGCTTCTCTGTGTGAGGATCTAAACGTATTCTACGCTAGATTCGACACAGCGAACACCATGAGACCGGACAGTGTGCGCACCGCGGATGACGTCAGTGCGCACACTGTGTCTGAGGAGGATGTGCGGAGGTGCTTCAGGAAGGTGAACGCACGCAAAGCTACTGGTCCGGACGGGATTCCCGGCCGCGTCCTCAAGTCATGCGCGGCTCAGCTGGCTGGAGTGTTCACGCACATCTTCAACCTTTCCCTCTCTCTGTCTGTAGTCCCAGCCTGCTTCAAAATGGCCACCATCGTCCCTGTACCCAAATCCTCCACCATCTCCTCATTGAACGACTGGCGACCTGTAGCCCTGACCCCCATCGTAAGCAAATGCTTCGAGAAGCTGGTCAGGGACTTCATCTGCTCTGCACTACCCGACTCACTGGACCCTCTACAGTTTGCATACCGCCACAACAGGTCCACTGATGATGCCATAGCCCTGACACTACACACTGCCCTGTCACACCTGGAGAAGAGAGACACGTATGTGAGGATGCTGTTTGTAGATTACAGCTCAGCATTCAATACCATCGTTCCCTCGAAGCTGGACAGGAAACTGCAGGATCTAGGACTGAGCAGCTCCCTCTGCAGCTGGATCCTTAACTTCCTGTCTGACAGACGCCAAGTGGTCAGACTGGGCAGCATCACCTCATCCCCCATCACACTGAACACTGGTGCTCCACAGGGGTGTGTACTGAGCCCTCTCCTATACTCACTCTACACCTACGACTGCACAGCCTCTAACAACTCCAACATCATTGTGAAGTTTGCGGACGACACTGCAGTGGTGGGTGATCGTGGCTCAAGAGTTGGGAGTTCGCCTTGTAATCGGAAGGTTGCCGGTTCGAGTCCCGGCTTGGACAGTCTCGGTCGTTGTGTCCTTGGGCAAGACACTTCACCCGTTGCCTACTGGTGGTGGTCAGAGGGCCCGGTGGCGCCAGTGTCCGGCAGCCTCGCCTCTGTCAGTGCGCCCCAGGGTGGCTGTGGCTACAATGTAGCTTGCTATCACCAGTGTGTGAATGTGTGTGTGAATGGGTGGATGACTGGATATGTAAAGCGCTTTGGGGTCCTTAGGGACTAGTAAGGCGCTATATAAATACAGGCCATTTACCATTTTACCATTTATCACCAATGGTGATGAGACGGCTTACAGGGAGGAGGTCAGCGCCCTGACCCACTGGAGTCAAGACAACCATCTCACCCTCAACGTCGCAAAGACAAAGGAGTTGATAGTGGACTTCCGGAGGTGCAGAGAAGTACACACCCCCATCACCATCAACGGCGCTGCTGTGGAGAGAGTGAGCAGCTTCCGGTTCCTTGGTGTACATCTGGCTGAGGATCTTACGTGGTCAGTACACACAAACAAAACAGTGAAGAAGGCGCAGCAGCGCCTCTTCTTTCTCAGGAGACTGAAAAGATTCGGCATGAGCCCCCGCATCCTCAGGACCTTCTATCACTGTGCCATTGAGAGCATCCTCACTGGATGCATCACCACCTGGTATGGCAACAGCACCGCCTACAACTGCAAAGCTCTCCAGCAAGTAGTGCGGTGCTCTGAACGGATAATTGGAGGTGAGCTTCCCTCCCTCCAAGACATCTACAGGAAGCGCTGCCTGAGGAAAGCGGGGAGGATCATCAAGGACTCCAGTCACCCCAGCCATAAACTGTTCAGACTACTTCCATCAGGAAGGAGGTTCTGCAGCATCCAGTCCCGTACCAGCAGACTGAGAGACAGCTTCTTCCACCAGGCCATCAGACTGCTGAACACGTCATAGACACCTCAGCTTCACTACTGGAACTTTAACATTATGCACTCCATACTGTACAGTAACGCCACTGTTTTGCACATGTCTCAACTCTGTATATTTTATATATTTTATTTATTGTTTACTCTATTTAATTTGTAAAATATGTGTACACACACACACACACACACACGTAGAAAAATATTTAGTATACACATCCAGAAATGCATATACTATTATATATTGTACATATATTTATTAGTTTCAGATGTAGCCATTCTTGTATTTTGCTTGTTTACATTATTGTATTTTGCATAACTCTGTTGCTTGTGAAGCTCGCACACAAGAATTTCACTCACATGTGCTGTACCAATGTACCTGCACATGTGATGTGACAATAAAAGTGATTTGATTTGATTTGATTTGATTACTGAAAGCATGTCTTGAATTTTCCTCAGCATTTTTGTTTGCAGAGAACAAGACAATCTGCCCCAAGTGATTAACAGATCTTCATCCAGTGCTGTCACAACCAGAGATGGGCAGTAACGCGTTACTGTAATCTGATTACTTTTTTCAGGTAACGAGTAAAGTAAGGGATTACTATTGCAAAAACGGTAATTAGATTAACGTTACTTTCCCGTAGGAACGCTGCGTTACTGCGTTACTAAAACCGTGATTTTTTGCGAGAGTGTCTCATGACAGTGACGTAAGCGAGTGCGACGTTCGTGACAACAGCTGTGTGCAGATCAACAGTGGATAATATATCGAGTGCGGGAGAGAGTATGAGCGTGCAGCGTTTAAAGCGTGGAAGTACTGACCTTTAAGTTTAATTCCATAAAAAGTGACAAAAACATTAGCGTCCGTTGGGCGTGGGAAGAAAACTTCTTTTTACAGCGAAAAAAAACCCTAAACAAGCACCGAGTAGCTACGACGTAATGGGAAACTCACAGAGAAACTCGCGGATTCTTCCACTGACCGCTGCGGCACACCTGCACCAGGGTAAACCTCCGCCTACCCCGCTCCTGCTTTACAGGTGAAAATAGAGCAACAGGACCACTGAGTCTTTGACTTTATTTATTTTCTGCTGTGTTTTACTTGCATCTATTTGAAAGACTGAGTGTAAACACGCAAAAAAATATTTTATTTTATGTGCTGGAATGTGCAGAAAATAGGTTTAAATGTTAAACAAATTTCTTCCAGTCAGAGAATGGTGCATATAATTAAATTTTTGCTTGATGCATAAAGTTAAAAGATTAAAACTAATAAAACAAGTTTTAAAAAGAGACTTTTCCATTTGATTACATTTTGTATGATGGATTATGCAGAAAAAGTAGAATTGGGCTGAAAGATCTATCGCTCTATCACCTATTCAGGTTGTAAATCGTGTTTTTAAAAAGTAACTAAGTAACTAAGCAATTAATTACTTTTGAAAATAAGTAATCAGTAAAGTAACGGGATTACTCGGTAATCGGTAATTAGTTACTGATTACTTTTTTCAAGTAACTTGACCAACACTGGTCACAACACATGGTCTCTCTCTGCATTGTGGCAGTGTACAACAGAAAGACTACTGACAGTATGTGCAGCAGCAGCTGCAATGACAAAACAACTGAATATAAAGCAGCTTGCCCCAGAGGTGGGACCAAGTCATTGTTTTGCAAGTCTCAAGTAAGTCTCAAGTCTTTATCCTCAAGTCTCAAGTCAAGTCTCAAGTAATGTCAGGCAAGTCAGAGTCGAGTCTCAAGTCACTGGTTTAAAAGTCAGAGTAAAGTCACAAGTCTGAAATTTTGAATTTCAAGTCCTTTCGAGTCTTTAAAAAAAAACACGAAAAAAAGCATGTTGCAGTTATATGCTAAATGTAAATATTAGATCATGTAATTTTTAAATCTGTGTTTTTCTCAACACATGACAAAATAGTGAACTTAGAAAATATACACAAATTGTGAAATTGCACCTCTTTAAAATGCAGCTCAATTAAACTTAGCTCCAAGAATAATTTTCACCGACTGAGATAAGCTGCATGTTATTCTTGGATGCGGTTGTAGGACCAGCTTTAAAATCGCATGACAAAAATATCATACATAAATAAATGATATTTTTTTTAAAATATCATTTAAAAAAAACAACTGCATCACCAACGTAGCCTGGAAAACATTTGCTAGTTAGATGAAGTCAGCTATCTCATTGTTGCATATTTATATGTATATTTATAATCATACGGTTCTTGGAGTGAGTGCACACACTCATGAAGTTTAGTAACTTCAGGTCACTGCAACAAGCCCAGGTACAGTTTACCGACGGATGGGTGCAGGACCTTGAAATGCACCGTGTAGAACGAAAGACCATCGTACGTATCATAAGTTTACCAGTCTCACAAATTGTCGTCATAAACACACATTCGTTAACCGTTTATTAATATAACCTTTGAGCTCAATGGTAATTAATTAGTAGTGGAAATAATTTCTGGTAGCATCACAGAAATGTAGCAGTGACAATAATACTGTATGCTGTAATCGTACTGGGCAATTAGTGATACAAAACAACTGTTTTATCCTGTGAATAATATGTTTTTGTCAATGTACCATAATAACAGAAGCGAAAGGCAATATTGTGTCAGGACAATTTACTATTTATGCACAATAAACAAAGGAGCATAGCGCGACAATTTCTGTTCAGCGCCAGACTTGCTTGTAACCTATATCACCAATTATGTTAAGAAAAATGACGCATTAACTACAACAGCAGACTGATCTTTGTGGAAATGCTTGGAGCAGACTAACCTGTGAGCTGGAGTGTTCTGGGACGTTATATTTTGTCTTTGAATGGCTGCAATCCAGTCGCGTCTTTGTTACTTCGGAAACATGGCTTGAACAATTTCTCTTCAACGACGTAATCCGATAACAACCGATCTCTTTACCCGTCGGCTTCCCGTGGCTGTCATGCGACCGGCTATTGCAGTTAATAATACAACAGCTTCTTGACATTTTTGTGTTTCTTTTTATCGCTGTATAACTGATTTTAATTGAAAGCCTGCGTGCGCTAGTACCGCTTGCCACAAGTTCCCAGAATCCTTTGCGGTTCTACCCGTGAATGACGTCACATTTTCAATCTCTATATAATATGCATGTTAAATTTTATATTTGGGGTAAAATATCAAGTCTTTTAAAGTAAACCGGTTCAAGTCCAATTCAAGTCCCAAGTCATTGGTGTAAAAGTCCAAGTCAAGTCACAAGTCTTAGAACATTTTTTCAAGTCAAGTCTAAAGTCATAAAATTAATGACTCGAGTCCAAGTCATGTGACTCGAGTCCACACCTCTGGCTTGCCCTTGTCAGTTACTGATACTTTTAACTCATTACAGGTACAATCACACTCAGCTTGTAAGTTTAAAGAAGGAAATGTGTCACAATGAACACACGAGAATGGAGAATAAGTACTTTATGTCAAACCAGTGATTTATGGCTCCCTCTCAAATGATTTATAACTAAGGAAGTATTAAAGGAAGTATTCAAAGTTAATGGCAGCCATAATTTTTTGGAATATTGTAAAATTACAATATGTAATAAATCAGTAATAATCAATAATCATCCATCCATCCATCCATCCATCTTCATCCGTTTTATCAGAGGCCGGGTCGCGGGGGCAGCAGCCTAAGCAAAGAGGCCCAGACCTCCCTCTCCCCAGCCACCTCCTCCAGCTTATCCGGGGGAACACCAAGGCGTTCCCAGGCCAGCCGAGAGATATAATCTCTCCAGCGTGTCCTGGGTCTGCCCCGGGGCCTCCTCCCGGTGGGACATGCCTGGAACACCTCACCCAGGAGGCGCCCAGGGGGCATCCTTGTCAGATGCCCGAACCACCTCAGCTGGCTCCTTTCGATGTGGAGCAGCAGCGGCTCTACTCTGAGCCCCTCCCGGATGGCCGAACTTCTCACCCTATCTCTAAGGGAGAGGCCAGCCACCCTTCGGAGGAAGCTCATTTCTGCCGCTTGTATCCGTGATCTCGTTCTTTCGGTCACTACCCACAGCTCGTAGCCATAGGTGAGGGTAGGGACGTAGATCGACCGGTAAATTGAGAGCGGTGCAGCGTCTGCATTACTGCAGCTGCAGCCCCAATCCGTCTGTCGATCTCCGGCTCCCTTCTCCCATCACTCGCGAACAAGACCCCGAGATACTTGAACTCCTCCACTTGGGGCAGGAACTCATCCCCGACCCGGAGTGGGCACTCCACCCTTTTCCGGCTAAGAACCATGGCCTCAGATTTGGAGGTGCTGATCCTCATTCCCGCTGCTTCACACTCGGCTGCGAACCGTTCCAGTGCGAGCTGGAGGCCCTCACCCGATGAAGCCAACAGAACCACATCGTCCGCAAAAATCAGAGATGAGATTCTGAGGCCACCAAAGCGAAAGCCCTCCGCCACTTGGCTGCGCCTAGAAATCCTGTCCATAAAAATTATGAACAGAACCGGAGACAAAGGGCAGCCCTGGCGGAGCCCATCACCCACCGGGAACGAGTCCGACTTATTGCCGGCAATGCGAACCAAGCTCTTACAACGGTTGTATAGGGATCGAATGGCCCGTAGCAATGGGCCAGACACCCCATACTCCCGCAACACCTCCCACAGGACACCCCGAGGGACACGGTCGAATGCCTTCTCCAAGTCCACAAAACACATGTAGACTGGTTGGGCAAACTCCCATGCACCCTCAAGTATCCTGGAGAGGATAAAGAGCTGGTCCAGTGTTCCGCGACCAGGACGAAAACCGCATTGTTCCTCCTGTATCCGAGGTTCGACTAGCGGACGAACTCTCCTTTCCAGCACCCTGGCGTAGACTTTCCCAGGGAGGCTGAGGAGTGTGATCCCCCTGTAGTTGGAACACACCCTCCGGTCCCCCTTCTTAAAGATGGGGACCACCACCCCGGTCTGCCAGTCCACAGGTACTGCCCCTGATGTCCACGCAACATTGCAGAGGCGTGTCAACCAGGACAGCCCTACAATGTCCAGAGCCTTCAGGAACTCGGGGCGGACCTCATCAGCACCAGGGGCTCTGCCACCAAGGAGTTGTTTAACTGCCTCAGTGACCTCGCCCCCGGAAATTGGCGGGTCATTCCCCTCATCCCCAGACTCTGCTTCCTCCTCGGAAGACGTGTCAGTGGGATTAAGGAGGTCCTCGAAGTATTCCTTCCACCGCCTGACAATTTTCTCAGTCGATGTCAGCAGCGCTTCGCCAGCACTATACACAGTGCAGGTAGAGCACCGCTTTCCCCTCCTGAGACGCCTGACGGTTTGCCAGAATCTCTTCGAGGCAGTCTGAAAGTCTTTTTCCATGGCCTCTCCGAACTCCTCCCACACCTGAGTTTTTGCTTCAGCCACTGCCCGAGCCGCATTCCACTTGGCCTGTCGATACCTGTCGGCTGCCTCCGGAGTCCCACAGGCTAACCAAGCCCGATAGGACTCCTTCTTCAGTCTGGTGGCTCCCTTCACCTCTGGTGTCCACCATTTGGTTCGGGGATTACCACCACGGCAGGCACCAACCACCTTGCGGCCGCAGCTCAATGCAGCAGCTTCGGCAATGGAGACGCTGAACATGGTCCATTCGGACTCAATGTCCCCAGTCTCCCTCGGAATGCTGTTGAAGCTCTGCCGGAGGTGTGCGTTGAAGATCTCGCGGACTGGGGCCTCTGCTAGACGTTCCCAGCACACCCTCACTACCCGTTTAGGTGCACCAGGTCTGTCCAGCGTCCTCCCCCGCCACCTGATCCAACTCACCACCAGGTGGTGATCAGTTGACAGCTCAGCCCCTCTCTTTACCCGAGTGTCCAGAACATATGGTCGCAGGTCTGGTGATACGATTACAAAATCGATCATCGACCTACGGCCTAGAGCGTTCTGGTGCCACGTGCACTTATGGACACTCTTATGTTCGAACACGGTGTTCGTTATGGCCAAACTGTGATTAGCACAGAAGTCCAATAACAAAGCACCGCTCGGGTTCAGATCAGGGAGGCCGTTCCTCCCAATCACGCCCCTCCAGGTCTCGCTGTCGTTACCCACGTGAGCATTGAAGTCTCCCAGCAGGACAACAGAGTCTCCAGGTGGAGCACCTTCCAGCACCTCCCCAGGGACTCTAAGAAGGCTGGTGTGGGGATGAACAAAAAGTATTTTACCAGCATAATATAATCTGCAGTATGATCATTGCTTTAACAATGTAACAGATAGCTTTAAGATGGCCTTAAGATGTTTATGCATACAAGTTATTATATTAATTTTGTATTCCAGGTGCAGTTATAACTATTTTATACATATTGCATATCTGTGCTTATTTGAGTTGATGTTCAGGTTCTTTAAAGGTCTTAAGCTTCACTGACGTGACTGTTCAGGTGATACATGCTGAGGGAAAACTAGAACATAGAAGGAATTGCAATACATGCTTACAAAACACTTATATATCAGGTCATTTCATATTAAGGTTTTAGTAGAGGTTCTTGGTTAAAACATTTATTTAGTAGAAGACATACACATAGTCTCAGTGAGCCTCTGGTCTAGTGAAAGGTCAGAAGTGCAACAGGTGAATTGAGAAAGAGCATTTGAGGACGAGACACAGACAGTTAGTAGGTGAAGAGGTGACACAAAGAGCATGTGAGGTCAACACACACACACACATGAGTTAGATTTATTTAGAGGAGAGATTAGTCATGTCTCGGCAAGTAAGAGGAACAATTCACTTTAAGACAAGAACGGAAAGTACCAGCCATGAAAATAGAAGATGATCTTCTGGGTTAAAAGTCATTGTGGTGTTGATCTGATCTATGTATAAAATGTATCTGTGACGCATGAAGGGGCGTCAGTAAGCAAACCCTGATGTTATAAAATAATTGTTTGTGCTTTAGTAAGTCGAAGATCAATTGCTGTTTCCAGTGATCTTCCCACGTGTGAATTAAAATCTTCGTTTGACTTCACCCGGCCGGACCAGTGTGGTTATTTTTCGATCACCTCTTGTACCCTTCCTCAATTTTTGAACCTTAACATTTTGGGGGCTTCGTCCGGTGGTTGAGTAAGGGAGAAAAGTGGAGGTGTGAACGGTGGTCCGAGGTGGTCAGACGGGCAGACTTGGCCAGTGGTCAAAAGTGAGTGGACGCACGCCGGCGCATCATATTTAAAAAGGTAAGACACTACCTGTTGAATTATTTCCAAAGTGTGTCAAATTGGGCTGTGAAAATTAAAAGTCCGCTCACTGAAATTACTGGTGCATGTCTGTTTTGATTTTGATGAAAATTTCATGAGTTGAAGCAGTTAGAGTTCTGCTAAGAAGAAATGAAAGCAGTTAAAGTCTGCTAAAGCAGTTAGAGTCTTCCAGGAAAAGTTTAAATACTGGGTTGAAGTCCCAAAGAAATTGAGTTAGAGTCTCAAGTAGTTCGGTAGGGAATTGGTCACTTTGTTGGTTAGAGTCCAAATTTGGTCATAAGAGTGGACGTGAGCGGTCATTTTGTGAGTTGGAGTCTCCATTGACCACTAGGTTGCACCTGCCTCAGTTATACACTTGTTTTGGGTGTTGATTGTTGTTTCAAAGTATTATAAATTATTTTAGAACGGAACCGTGGGGGTTCTAGGAAGCGCAGAGCCCGGAGGTTACGCTCCCTCCTTGTCGTGGACGCGCGACATTGACCTCTCGGCGAAGAGGGATAGTTCAGTGTGGCTTAACTGTGGGGTACAGGGCATCCTGGAATTAAGCTAGGAGTTAGAGTCTCCTTACCGTTTGGAACGGTATCTGCGCTTTTTTGGCCAGCAGAAGTGGACTTCGGGCGTGTAACTTTAACTTAAAACTTCGGGGTAAGCCTTGGCTGTGAAACGCCAAAAATAGAGCTTCAGGCAAAGTTTGGGTTGGTGGACGCTTTTAAATTGAGTTAGGGATTTTAGAGATGAGGCCAGAAACAGTAGAGTCTGATACTGGTTAATTGGTCGCAAAAAACTCAGGGAGTTTATCGGTTGAACGGTTATGTTAAATTTGTCAAAATTGTTTAGGTGTTAAAAGGCTTAAAATCTGTGCAGTTGTAAATATAAGACGTCTTTGTAATATATATAAAAAAAATAGAGAATCAGAATCAGAATCAGAATACTTTATTGATCCCTGGGGGAAATTATTTTTTGTTACAGTGCTCCATTTTAAACCAACATTAAGACAAGACAGACAATACGCTAACTAAGAATAGTACAATATATACATATATATACATACATACATACATAAGTCACTTATAAATAAATATTTATTATTGGTGTGAGAGGAGGCTGTGTGTCGAGTCAGCAATGCACTGACTGCCTGCTGCTATTTTTAGATGGAGAGTGTGTGTGCATGCAAATGAGGCAGCTGATGCAGAGCGCATGAGAGGACTATGCTTTCGGTTTTGTGTGTTATTCAGCTCTATAACTATTGTTTGCAAATGTGGATAAATGTCTGCGATTAAAATGCTGGCTTAGTATATAATAACATTGTAAATGGAGCTTGAATGATGATTGTAAATATATGAATGGTGACAGCGTTTCAAAGTAGAATATAAGAATTGTTTGTGTTTAAAACCAACGTTTAGGTAAGAAGATTTAAGGTGGATTTGAAGGTATAAATAAGAAATAAAAGGGTAATGTTAATAAAAAGGGTTACAGTCTGCAAGTGTTGTTAATTCATGAGCTGACTGGATGCAGAGTAAGTGGAGTGGTCATCCTGAGAGGATTGAATGATGCTCTAACTCTGTGGTCAAGTCAGACATAGGCTTTAAGCAACCATGAGCCACTAATAAGCGTGACAGATTAATGAGTATGTGTAAATTGAACTTGTTAAATAGCCTTAATAGAAGTAACTCAATGAACACGCAATAAAGTGGACTTTTTAGGGGTAGTTTACCACTGATACCATAAAAAGCAACTTAATTAGTAGTTCAATAACAAATTTTAAAGATAACCTTTGTTATTTGATAAGAGAGAGAAAAATTCAGGTTACATATAGTAAATAAATAAGGGAATGTTAATCTCTGCGTCATTTCACACTGAAATTTCAATTGTAGGGGATCATTTGGAGGTGAATTGTGTAGGACACGGGGAGACAGAATAATCTCCCCATGATTTTTCGGTGTGCATAGAAATTGAGGAGGCTGAACTGGAAGCCTGCCTGAGTCGTTGTTTTTGTTTATTCGAGGGTCTGCTGGAAATTTGTGAGAACGACCACCTTGATATGTGGGAGCCTTCTCGGGCAGCGATTTTTTTGTTAAACATGTGGCAGGCTGTGCAAAATGGAGAAAGCTTTGACATAATGACATAAAGGTGATTTCTTGGTTTTAGATTTATTAGTACGGGATAAGTTGAGGGACGCTTGAGGGTGTGTTGCTGTAAAGTGTATAAGGGACGCGCAGCGCCGTTAATGGGTTTAAAATAAATGAAAAAACGAAAAAACACTAATCAGAGGAACTATTGGAGAGGTAAGTATACGGAGGCGCGTTGCGCATAAGGGTTGCTGGTGTCATATATTAACACTTTGAGGGCGAAGAATTTTGATTGAGTGTCAACGCTTGAGAGCGCGAGGACAGCGTCTAAAGTGCTGGGTTAAACTTTGTGTGTCACCGAGCAGGGGAAGAGGAGCCAGTGGATGCGAGAACAGCGAGACGAAGACTGAAACCGAAAGTTAAGCGTGTCTGGGTGACCTAGACCTAGAAGGTGGAGTCGACCAACGTCATTGGAAGAGGTAAGTCTGTGTTTCAGAGAATGGCTGACAGCTCGGGTGCGACACCTAGTGGGAAAAAGGGATACAAACCTCTGAAGGATCAGCTTGAACAGCTTAAGAAAGCTATTCGTTTGGCTTCCCCTGGAGTATTAAAATCAGCAGAGAAGGAGTGCCAAGCGATGGAGGTTGAGGTAAGCAAACTTATTACATCCCAACAGAAAGGGCTGGGTGATAAAATAGCTCTGAGCTTGGTGTTAAAAACTGAAGGAGAGAGATGTGAACAGAAATTGAAACAATTAGAAGAGGAGTCTAAGGGACATTCAGTGAACAGGAAAGCCAGAGGAGAAATTAAGGACCTAAAAGAAACTCATGCCAAGTGCTGTAAGTGGCTGTTCCTGTGGAGGGCAGCCCCTTCTTGGATGACTGAGGAGGAGGATGACACAGGAAAATCAGGAGACATGGTGAGTATAATGGAGTCTTTGAAACATCTGAAGGAGGAAAATAAAAAGCTAGAGGACCAAGTGAAGGACTTGACTCCGAAGGTAGAAGAGGCTAACAGGTATTACACACCGAAACTATATCCTTGGGCCGAATTGGCACGTAGTGCACCACCACCACCATATGTCATGCCTGTAATGACCCTTGGAGGGGGACAAGTTCGTGGTCCTGATGGACAGACTGGAGTTGTCCTTGGCGGAATAGCAGACGTTGAATATACTACTACTCCCCTGAATATCCCCGAAGAAGGGATAAGGGCAGTGGAATGTCAGTCCCAAGATATGGGAGGGAGAATGATAGCCTCAGCTGCAGATGAAGGCTCGACCTCGCCTCCCAGTTTGTTGGATAGTGGAAACATCATACGGGCCGAAGTGTCTACAGTGGAACAGCCAAAGCAGGACGGGGAGGCCAAAAGGACCCCTAGAATGAAGGACAAAATACCACAAGGAGTGATAACCAAGGGAGAACATTGGGAAGGAGAAGTGTATGGACAAATGCATGAGGCCCCACGTGCGTTAATAGAGGCATTAACGGCATTGGAGGTTATAAAGCAGAGAGTAATGCAGGGAGGGCCAGAAGAGGAGAATGAAGACCGTGCGAGGTCATCAGAAGAAGAGGACGATGAGGAGGACGAAGATGGAGGAGCTGAGCCCCAACCAAGTACAAGCCTAATTTTGAGGAAAAGAAGTGTGAAGAGAGACCAAGCACAGAGACAGCCCATATTTAAGAGCTTAAAGGGAAAAGGAAAGTTGAGGAAGAGTAGAAAAGTGAGTTTTGAACAAGGAGCTCCCGACCCTGGGTTAAATCTGCCTCTAATAGCAGGTCCAAAGAACGAACCAGTTTATCGCGCCTATAAGGTGAGAGATTTGGAAGCATTGCTTAAACAACTTCCACCAATAACTGAGGGAGGAGCTAGCTGGTTGAGAAGGTTGGGCGCGCTGACCGAAGGAGAAGAATTCGCGCTGGGCGATTTTCGCGCTTTGGCCGGACGTTGTATGCTGGGTGGTGGGTTAGCAGATGTAGAGCAGATAGCCCAAACAACCAGATATGCAAATGACCTGCCATACCATGAGGTGCAGAGTGACTTAGCAGATGCAGTTCGGGAGAAGTACCCAACTCCTAATACTGGAGCCATTCCAAAAATTATTTGGGATCCCAAAAATACACCCAGAGAGTTTTTAGCTAAAGCAAAGGAACAATGGTTATTAGAAACAGGAATACATCCGGGGAAGGAGGGTGAAAGTAGAGCGTGGTTTCGTTCGGCAGTGCTGGCAGGGCTGCCCAACCAGGTTGCAGTTGACTTGGAAAAGAACCCAGATTTTGCCGTTGCAGACTCGGTGCAGTGGGAGAGACATGTGACCCACAGACTTCAGCAGGAACAGGATTTGGCAAACAAACAAAAGAAAGAGTTGGAGGAGGCACAGGCGCAGCTGGTAAAGATACAGCTGACGGAGGCGAGAAACAAGGCAGGTGACAGAAAGAAAGAGGATAAAGAGAGCGCAAGGAAAATAATGGTGGCAAGGCCCCAGGCTGATCCCGTGCCTGACTGGCCAGATCAGGATCCGGGTCTCTACCCTGATGACCGTTGGCCCGCCAATGCACCAAGGCAGCGTCAACCAGTAGGGAATTGGGGGACCGGTGGACCGCAGAGAGGGCGTGGTGGATCCGTGAGGGGAGGACAAAGGGCTCGGAATCCAGGGAATCCTAATAATGTGTCTTGGACTGGCTGTTACAGCTGTGGAGCAGAAGGACACTGGTCCCGAGAATGCCCTGAATCGCCGCGAAATTATCAGAAGCGAGGTTATCAACCCCAGGCACGAGGAGGCCCAAGACAAAGAGCTGCTTACAGGGGAGCACATCAAGCTCCAAACCCGAATGCAGCACCAGTCGCCCAGTACCCAGTAGCTGACTGGGGCTGGGAGGGGGAGCAATACTGACGGAGCCCGGAGAGACCGAACAGCGTGGGGACGGCAGAACCCATGCTGTCAATGACCGTGGAAGGCACTGAATTGCCCTTCCTGGTGGATACTGGAGCAACATACTCAACACTGAGAGACACACCAGACAGTGCAACACTCTCCTGTCACACAGTTAATGTGGTAGGCTTTTCCGGGATTCCAATGACACTGCCATTGACAGATCCAGCATTGACAAAGCTGGGAAAACAGACTTTGAAACACCAATATGTGGTGTCCTCACAGGTGCCTGCAAATCTCATGGGCAGGGACCTGCTTGTGAAACTGGGAGCCACAATCATGTGCTCACCAGATGGACTGATTGTTACTCTGCCTGGAGGAAAAGAATTCCCGTGCCTGGGATCACCTTCAAAGACTCAATATCTAGTCCAGAACTCTGAACAACCCACTGCCGAAATCTACTGGGGGAGGCTGGTGGAAGAAGGCATTTTGAGACATTATCAGCTGTGGAAACCCTGGATAATGAGCCTGGCCGTCTATTCCCCCCCGCGAGATCCTTTCCACGTTACACTCTTTTATGATAGGGAAGATAACGATATCTATCGGGAACAGTTCCAGTCTGATCTTGAGGGACAGACGTGGAATGTGCGAACACATAACATTTATGTTGGACCAGAAGGTGTGGCCGCGGCTGTGAAATTTACTGATGAACAACTGCCTTGGTACAATGTGGGAGAGGATTCAGCCCCTCACATTACATTGGCGGTCCACGAGGGTCATGGGCCAAGAGATCTGGGACCGATGGTCAAGCGGGCGCTGGACAACGCCAGCTGGCAAAGCACCCAAATTCCAAATGTCTGGTATGCACCAAAATGTAAAATATATCGCATAACTTGTTTGTCCAACGATGCAGTGATCTTAGAACATAAAGAAATCTCCAGAATACATGGCAGGGAAAGAATGGATCATCCTGATGCAGTAGCTGAGCTCTCAAAATTGCCTGATACTTTGTGGTCCGCAGGGCCCACAGATGTAGGTTTAGCTAACTGTTCGCCTGTCCTGTTCCAGCTGAAGTCTGACACACCAATTAACAGACCACAATATAAGCACAAAACTGAAGCAGAGGAAGGTATAGCTGAAACCATTGAAGGGCTGTGGAAGGCAGGAGTGCTTGAGCCCTCATGGTCATTTTGGAACACACCTATTTTGCCAGTGGAAAAACATGGGACAGGGAAGTACCGTATGGCACATGATTTGAGAGCAATAAATGCCATACTGAGGACTGACACTGTGCCTGTACCAAATCCCTACACAGCTCTGACCGAAATTACTGGGGACCAAAAGTGGTTCACATGTATTGACCTAGCGAATGCCTTCTTTTGTCTCCCACTGCACGAGTCACTAAGAGACATTTTCTCATTCACATACAGAGGCCGGAAATTTAGGTACACACGCCTACCACAAGGCTTTGCACTCTCACCAGGAATTTTCAATCAGGTGTTGAAAGAGGCATTGTCCCCATGTCAACTGCCAGAGGGCTGTACATTAATACAGTATGTTGATGATCTTCTTATTGCAGCCCCGTCAGCAGCGGCCTGTACGGCAGCATCGCTCGTGGTGTTGAACAGATTGGCGGAGTGTGGCTTCAAAGTGAGTAAAGAAAAACTGCAGTTGGTCCGGCCAGAGGTAACATTCCTGGGCCGGGTGATCGCACACAGATCAGTGGGGTTAATGAACACACACAGAGACCAAATTCTGACACATCCAAAACCAAGAACTGTGAAGGAGTTGCTTTCCTTTCTTGGCTTGACAGGTTACAGCAGGCAGTTCATTCCGAATTATGCGGGTAAAACTGCCCCTTTAAGGGACCTGATCAAGAAAGTTGGTGTTCGAAATCTGAAGGCTGAATTGCCTTGGACGCCCGACACAGAGACAGCGTTCATTTCGCTAAAACAGGATTTGTCAAGAGCCACAGATCTGGCCACACCTAACTATGATGAGGCATTTTATCTTGATGTTTCAGAAACAAAGGGAGTTGTGAATGGTGTGTTGTTTCAGAAAAAAGGGGGAGGTAGGGATGTACTTATGTATGTCAGCATAAGATTAAATTCAACAGAAGCAAGGCATCCCACATGCACACAACACGCAGCAGGAGTAGCAAAGATAATTCAGAAAACAGCACACATAGTGAGGGAACACCCACTGAAAGTGCTTACCACACACAGTGTAGTGGCCTATGTGAACTCACAGGTATTCACAATGACTCCACTGACGCAACAAAGGTTGAGCAAAATTTTAGAGGCGCCAAATTTGATATTCACACATGAAGGAATAAATATGGCAGACCTAATGGGGTCAGGAGAACCACATGACTGTATTAAGAAAGCCCAGGTTGAAGGAAAAATCAGGGAAGACCTAAAGGCAGAGCCCATACTTGGAGCTGAGGACTGGTTCACGGATGGATGCTGCCACAGAGATGAAGAAGGATTGAAAGCGGGCTATGCTGTAGTCTGTAGAGTAGGAACTGAGTTTCAGGTGAAAGAAGCAGGAAAAATTGAGGGACAACAGTCGGCCCAGAGAGCTGAAGTGATAGCCCTAACTCGAGCCCTGAGGTTGGCTAAAAACATGAGAGTGAACATCTACACTGACTCAGCATATGCGTTTGGAGCAGCTCATGTGGAACTGGCTCAGTGGAAGAGAGCCGGGTTCAGAACGGCCACTAATGCACCCATCTGTCACAAAAAGGAAATGGAGGAACTGGAAAAGGCCCTGGAGGACCCAGACGAGGTAAGTATTATAAAATGCGAAGGGCACTCACAAGCAGACAGTATGGTGGCAAAAGGAAATCAGAAAGCTGATGAAGCCGCAAAGGAAGCAGCGGGCTACAAAGGACAGAGACAAATGGTGCAGGTAACCCCAGAAGAGGAGGTTAGCACTAACAGCATGGAAGAAGTTAGACAGGCGCAGGAGGAGACATCCCAAGAGGAAAAGGGGGTGTGGGAAAACCAAGGAGCCTGGCAAGATGGTGGTTTGTGGAGGGGGCCAGATGGGCGTCCCGCTTTAACGGCCAAAATGGCGGAACAAAAGGTGAATGAGGCTCACGGGCTTGGTCACGTGGGAGTGAAACAGATGGAGAGAAATTTGTGCCGATGGTGGCATCCTGATTTGAGAAGGATGATACTAGAGAAGGCCAGAACGTGCCTAATTTGTGGGGCACACAACCCAAAGCCAGCAGTAAAACCTGAAGCTGGTAAGTTCCTCATGCCAGAAAGGCCAGGAGAAGAGGTCGTGATTGATTATACCGACATGATTGATACAGGCCCAGGTGGGGTGAGGTATTTGTTGGTGTGTGTGGATGTTCTGACTGGATGGCCCGAAGCATGGGCGACCAAACGTGAAGACGCGAAAAGCGTGATTAAGTGCTTAATCAATCATTACATTCCAAGGCATGGGTTTCCCAAGAGAATTAGATCAGACAATGGTACTCACTTCAAGAACAAAGATTTGCAAGAGGTAGAGAGGATGTTGGGAGTGCAACATAAGTTCGGGACGGTCTATCATCCTCAATCTCAAGGAAAGGTAGAGAGGATGAACCTAAATTTGAAAAACAAGTTGGCTAAAATCTGTGCGCAGACAGGGCTAAATTGGGTCGCAGCCCTGCCCATTGCTTTGATGACCATAAGATGTTCTGTTAACCAATCCACAGGTTTCACCCCTTACGAGCTGCTGACTGGGAGACAGTTTCCAGCACCCTGGACAGTGGTCCCGGTGGAGCAGCCCAGGACAAGCAACAGGTCTCATGCAGAATATTTTAATGAGTTGAAAGCTCTTGTGTCCAGCTTTACAAAACAGGTCACTTGTGAGAGACCCACGGGGAACGGAGAGGTCCCGGACGCAAAGGCAGTGTGGCTAAAGGTCATTAAGCGAAAGTGGAAGGAGCCCCGCTGGACTGGTCCGTATGAGGTGACCGCCCGGACGGCTACAGCAGTCCAGCTGAAAGGGAAAGGCGACACCTGGTACCACTGGTCGCAGTGTGCACCCGCACACGAGAGCTTGGTGGAGGAAAATTCGTCTTCAAAGAACGCAGGTGTCAAGGAACAGAGGCAGAATAAACCTCTTCACCTGTGCAACGGGCCGACCAGTAGTCCACCTGGAAGGCCGAAGAAAGAAGAGCAGCCTAGGAGGAAATCGCCGCGCCTACAGAAAGGAGTGGTAACACACTGAGAGTTTGAAAAGGGGTGGTTTAAATAAAAAGAGTAAAAAAAGGGAAAGAGGAAAACAGAAACAAAGTTTTAAAATTTATGCTAAGTACGAATATACATAACACAATGCTATCCCGCGAACCGGAGACTCGTGAGGAGAGAGGACTGATTAAAATGTTGCTTGTGATTGTTAGTTTGATGACTGTGATGATATTGATAATGGCCCTATGTTTGCTTGTTTATATTTTGCAGGGAGGCCCCCGCGAACTGTCTGAACACTGGGGCCAGTTGAATCCAGCACCAAAAGAGAAACCGTTTATTGAAACAGGGCTGAAAAGGAGATCAAAACGCGAGGTTTCGGGTAAAAGGGATGAGTGCCTCAGTACATATGGTGGTTTAGAGTTGAACTATGTTAATGGGTCCACAATTTCATTCACCTTTGATTTATGCGATGTTTTAAAGTGTGAAGGAGCAGATAGTAGTTGGAGAGGATATAATGTGTGGGTTTGTTGGGATTATGCAGTAAGTACACATTGTGAAAGAGGGAGTAGGCCCTTTGCAAACTGGTGTCGGAACTGGAATCAGGTAAAGGGTTACACTGGGGAAAATGGGGAAACGTTAGGACAAGGGTCAGAGAACGTGTTAAAACTCCAAAGAGATTATAGTCCATCTAAGAATCCTTTGACTATGTCACTGGGCAACTGGCGGCGTAAAAACTCTTTGTATTTAGTCTTGGGTGTGGAGACTGTGGGAACTGACCCGAAGGGGTTAATTAAAATTAACTTTCTTGAAAAGGCCAATCCCGTAAATCCCGTAGAGCCAGTTAGAGAAGAAAAGGAAATACACATGATTCTACAGGAAAAAGGGGAAATGGGTCGTCATATGTGGTACCAGAGGAACAGGAACTAAAGGATAGACGAGTCCTGGCGGTGGACTACACTAGACTGAAGCCTCAGGATTTAATTGAGCGCGCCACGGGGTACAGTGACAGTAATCTCTGGCTGGACTGGATAGCTCTAAATGCTAGGGAACAAGAGGTATCCAATTGTGTTGCTTGTGCCTCTGCTAGACCACGGTTGTTCACAGAGCCCGCTCTACTCCATCCGGAGGACAAGTGGGGTTATGATTGCATGTTGCGAATGACTAGAGGAGCGGTGAGTACTGGAGACTGTACTGTGTTATCCAGTTTGTTTCCTCCAGTTGATAAGCGGACAAAGGTAGGACCATTTTTGCCGAAAAAAGGTAATTATACGTGTTTTAAGTTCTCCACAGATAAAGTAATATATAACGTGGGGGAAATCGACCCAAGTTGGTGCGCTGTTACCCAGACGGGAAGAACCACAAACAATGTAAGTGATCCCAACACTTTAATTGGGACTTGGGCTAGAAGTGGACTTTATTATTATTGTGGGCACAAGACTCTTTTGGCTCGTGTTCCTCTGGGAAGTGTGGGGACGTGCGCGATGGTGAGACTAGGAGCACCTCTTATGCTAATTGGAAATCAGGTAAAAAGCATTTTACAGTACGACACACGCACATTGGCAGCTAGGCGGAAAAGACATATCCTGTCCAAAAGCGGGATTGAGGGAACACACGCTTATGACCCTAGGCTGAACTCGCCAACCTGGATTGACTCAATAGGGGTCCCCAGAGGAGTTCCGAATGAATATAAACTCGTAGACCAAATAGCTGCGGGTTTTGAGAATCTTCCAATAATTTCTGCTCTTTTTCCAGTGACCCCGAACAAAAATGTAGACAGAATCAATTATGTTCACTATAATTTGCTGAGGCTCTCTAACCTTACCAGAGACGGGATGGAAGGGTTAGCGGAGCAGATGGGTCCGACCTCATTAGTAGGGGTCCAAAATAGAATGGCCCTTGATATGTTGTTGGCGGAAAAAGGGGGTGTATGCTCGATGTTCGGAGATCAGTGTTGTACTTATATCCCGAATAACACAGCTCCAGATGGCTCAGTGACGCGAGCTTTGGAGGGGCTAAAGAGTCTCTCTAGAACCATGCATGACCACTCGGGAATTGCCAACTCGCTGGAGAGCTGGATGACCTCAGTGTTCGGACGGTGGAAGGGGCTTGCTCTGTCAATTATGTTTTCTCTATCTGTATTGGTGGGTATTTTGGTGACTTGTGGTTGTTGTCTCATTCCTTGTGCCCGAAGGTTGGTAGAGAGGGTGATAGTAAAGGCAGTGGACCCTGGGGCGGTGGCCCCTATGTCCATGATGCCAATGATGGATATGGAAGCAGTTGAGTGGACTGAGGAGTGAACAACAACATATGTATCGACCTCTGGTGTGCCAGAGGTCGAAAGGGGGATTGTGGGGATGAACAAAAAGTATTTTACCAGCATAATATAATCTGCAGTATGATCATTGCTTTAACAATGTAACAGATAGCTTTAAGATGGCCTTAAGATGTTTATGCATACAAGTTATTATATTAATTTTGTATTCCAGGTGCAGTTATAACTATTTTATACATATTGCATATCTGTGCTTATTTGAGTTGATGTTCAGGTTCTTTAAAGGTCTTAAGCTTCACTGACGTGACTGTTCAGGTGATACATGCTGAGGGAAAACTAGAACATAGAAGGAATTGCAATACATGCTTACAAAACACTTATATATCAGGTCATTTCATATTAAGGTTTTAGTAGAGGTTCTTGGTTAAAACATTTATTTAGTAGAAGACATACACATAGTCTCAGTGAGCCTCTGGTCTAGTGAAAGGTCAGAAGTGCAACAGGTGAATTGAGAAAGAGCATTTGAGGACGAGACACAGACAGTTAGTAGGTGAAGAGGTGACACAAAGAGCATGTGAGGTCAACACATACACACACATGAGTTAGATTTATTTAGAGGAGAGATTAGTCATGTCTCGGCAAGTAAGAGGAACAATTCACTTTAAGACAAGAACGGAAAGTACCAGCCATGAAAATAGAAGATGATCTTCTGGGTTAAAAGTCATTGTGGTGTTGATCTGATCTATGTATAAAATGTATCTGTGACGCATGAAGGGGCGTCAGTAAGCAAACCCTGATGTTATAAAATAATTGTTTGTGCTTTAGTAAGTCGAAGATCAATTGCTGTTTCCAGTGATCTTCCCACGTGTGAATTAAAATCTTCGTTTGACTTCACCCGGCCGGACCAGTGTGGTTATTTTTCGATCACCTCTTGTACCCTTCCTCAATTTTTGAACCTTAACACTGGGTACTCCGAACTGCCACTCGGCGCATAAATGGTAAATGGTAAATGGTCTGTATTTATATAGCGCTTTACTAGTCCCTAAGGACCCCAAAGCGCTTTACATATCCAGTCATCCACCCATTCACACACACATTCACACACTGGTGATGGCAAGCTACATTGTAGCCACAGCCACCCTGGGGCGCACTGACAGAGGCGAGGCTGCCGGACACTGGCGCCACCGGTCCCTCTGACCACCACCAGTAGGCAACGGGTGAAGTGTCTTGCCCAAGGACACAACGACCGAGACTGTCCAAGCCGGGGCTCGAACCGGCAACCTTCCGATTACAAGGCGAACTCCCAACTCTTGAGCTATGATCGCATAAGCGCAGATGACAGTCAGGACCCGTTCCCCGACCCTAAGGCGCAGGGAACAAACCCTCTCATCCACCGGGAAAAACCCCAACGTACCAGCCCGCCGCCTCTCACCAGGGGCAACTCCAGACTGAGATAGAGTCCAGCCCCTCTCCAGGAGACTGGTTCCAGAGCCCAAGCCATGCGTAGAGGTGAGCCCGACTATATCTAGCCGGTACCTCTCAACCTCACGCACTAACTCAGGCTCCTTCCCCACCAGAGAGGTGACATTCCATGTCCCTATTGCCAGTCTTGGCAGCCGGGGGTCAGTCCGCCAGGGCCTCCGCTCCTGGCCGCCACTTGGCACACAATGCACCCGACCCCAATGGCACCTCCTGCGCCATAGGGGTCAATAATCATACGACCATAAAATATGATTATGAAAATATGATGATGGACTATGATGATGAATAAGATGTTTGAATTAAAAATGGCGTGCTGTTGTCATTTTAAGCTAAAAAGTTTACTTTTTAGACAAAAAATGCCACCTTTTTAGACAACTGTTTTAGGGACCTGTGTAGGGGTGTGTGTGCGTGTCTGAGGTATTCACTGAGCACTCGGTCAGTTGGGGCCATCTTCCTGATGTATTCATGGATGTTTGTCGTCTCATCCTGGACCGTGGTGCTGACACTCATCAGTCCCCAGCCTCCATCCTTCTGCTTAGCGTACAGCCTCAGGTTGCTGGACTTGGGGTGAAACCCTCCATGCATGGTCAGGAGCTTCCTTGTCATTTGGAAAATCACAGAATAATTAGTATTTGAGATCAACACTAACATGTAGTTTAAAGGTGTGAGAAGTAAATGCATCACAGAAACTAAAAAGGAGCTGCTTCTCCTCTACATTTGTTCAAATAAAGTACAAGTGATTTGCAATAAGGTTGATACAAAACACACAAAAGAGATCCATGAGATGGTTCACATCATCTAAACAAGACTCGAACAGAACCTAAATTGTTAAAGTTCACTTCCTGTCTGTGGGTGGATTGTATTTTTATTACCTGAGCTACTGTTGATGCTGTAAAAGCACCCTCACTGAAAGAGAAGTACACATTTGGAGAAACTGTGCTGTAACTTCACATATTGTAAAATTTTCTGTCATTTCTTTCAGAAAAGAAAAATAAATAAGTTATAAACTCCTTGATATGGTGATGTCAGTATTTCACACAGACATCACATGTTAAAAACAGGTAAGGTACGGTCCTCCATATAGACTGTACACACTTTGTCATAGATGTAAGAGGACTGAAAAAAGGTGTAATAATAAATACAACCAAAAATGTTAATCGAGTCATTTGATTTATTCTATATTTGAAAATTGCTTTATGTCAACCATTCTTGTGACTGACAGTCTCACTACCAGGTGACTGTTGTTGTAATTTAGTGATCTATAGATAAAACTAGCGGTGTGCGATACTGCATATTTTGGAGGTGAGATGGACTCACCTGTACGCATCTACAATCATACCTGGCCAGCTTAAAACCTGTGCTCTGCTTGTGTTGTTGTTTCTGGTGGTGATGTGTACATCTGGCAGCGAGAGAGCTGCAGCCATTGAATGTACTGTTACAGCAACCATGTGATTATTGTAAATGTGGACAGCGCGTGGGAAGGACCGGAGCCTGGCGGGCCAGCGGGACCTGCCAAGCTGGAGACGGAGGTCGAGGTGGGGGTCCTGCCACACCCGAGGGCAGCGTGGTCCTGCGAGCTGGCCGCCTGCCCAGCTGCCTGTGAGCCCTGGCTCACTTCCACGCCTGCTGCGTTGCCACTGCTTGCCACATGGGTGGCCCCCGGACCAGCTCTGGGTCTGCCGCTGCAGGCAGCCCCGGGAATCACTCTCGTCACCGCCGCCGCTGGATACGAAGTGGTTCATCATCAGAAACCCTCACGTTAACTTTAATACAGGGAGTGCAGAATTATTAGGCAAGTTGTATTTTTGAGGAATAATCTTATTATTGAACAACAACCATGTTCTCAATGAACCCAAAAAACTCATTAATATCAAAGCTGAATGTTTTTGGAAGTAGTTTTTAGTTTGTTTTTAGTTTTAGCTATTTTAGGGGGATATCTGTGTGTGCAGGTGACTATTACTGTGTATAATTATTAGGCAACTTAACAAAAAACAAATATATACCCATTTCAATTATTTATTTTTACCAGTGAAACCAATATAACATCTCCACATTCACAAATATACATTTCTGACATTCAAAAACAAAACAAAAACAAATCAGCAACCAATATAGCCACCTTTCTTTGCAAGGACACTCAAAAGCCTGCCATCCATGGATTCTGTCAGTGTTTTGATCTGTTCACCATCAACATTGCGTGCAGCAGCAACCACAGCCTCCCAGACACTGTTCAGGGAGGTGTACTGTTTTCCCTCCTTGTAAATCTCACATTTGATGATGGACCACAGGTTCTCAAAGGGGTTCAGATCAGGTGAACAAGGTGGCCATGTCATTAGTTTTTCTTCTTTTATACCCTTTCTTGCCAGCCACGCTGTGGAGTACTTGGACGCGTGTGATGGAGCATTGTCCTGCATGAAAATCATGTTTTTCTTGAAGGATGCAGACTTCTTCCTGTACCACTGCTTGAAGAAGGTGTCTTCCAGAAACTGGCAGTAGGACTGGGAGTTGAGCTTGACTCCATCCTCAACCCGAAAAGGCCCCACAAGCTCATCTTTGATGATACCAGCCCAAACCAGTACTCCACCTCCACCTTGCTGGCGTCTGAGTCGGACTGGAGCTCTCTACCCTTTACCAATCCAGCCACGGGCCCATCCATCTGGCCCATCAAGACTCACTCTCATTTCATCAGTCCATAAAACCTTAGAAAAACCAGTCTTGAGATATTTCTTGGCCCAGTCTTGATGTTTCAGCTTGTGTGTCTTGTTCAGTGGTGGTCATCTTTCAGCCTTTCTTACCTTGGCCATGTCTCTGAGTATTGCACACCTTGTGCTTTTGGGCACTCCAGTGATGTTGCAGCTCTGAAATATGGCCAAACTGGTGGCAGGTGGCATCTTGGCAGCTGCACGTGTAGCAGATGTGAAATGGTCGACTGCGTTGTGACGACAGACACAGACTGGCTGAAAACTGGGTTTATTTCTATAAGACAAAGTGTAGCAGCGAAATCAGTGTCACACAGTGGCAGCAGGCTTCTCCTCACCCAGTGTGGAGTCCGTACAGCTCTGCTTGCATCATATAAAAGAAAATACAACTTATCAAAATAACAATTTTCACAACCGCCACTTCAAAATCAAACATTACAGTGGGGCAAAACAGAGACAATTATGAAATCACTAACAATAACGTATAACATTCAAATTCCCATTGAAATAGGTCAATTACATAATACATATTCAAACAACTTTTTAACTCTTCCCAACATGGCTGGAGATACTATTCAGAGCGCAGCCTCGGGACATGAGCTCATTACACACATAAAACGAAAACTACATATTTACACATACCTATAAGACAAAGTGTAGCAGCGAAATCAGTGTCACACAGCGGCAGCAGGCTTCTCCTCACCCTGTTTAACACAAGTCAGTTCCACATAAACGGATGATATAACAGATAAAGCGCAGTTCCAAATATCATTTTTCTCACTCAAAGCGATTGAAAACACTTTGAGAGCTTTTAACCATAGGAGCCAATACTTAACAAAGACAAATACACCGAATTTAGATGGATAATTTAGTACAGGGAGAAGAGCTACAGAAAGCGTGCCTCACCAGTGTGGAGTCCGTACAGCTCTGGCTAGGAAACCCCACACCCGCAATGTGGCCGCAGGTGGCGTTACACTGATTAATGTCCCACTTCAACAATGACACATGGAACCTTAGTTCCACAAAAATAAAGTTCACACAATAAAAAAGTATAACCTATGTACAATACAGTTTTGAGAATGTTCACAATTCGTACATTACATCTCAGCTACATACGCTTGACTTTTCTCAGTTCATGGGCAGTTATTTTGCGCCTTGGTTTTTCCACACGCTTCTTGCGACCCTGTTGACTATTTTGAATGAAACGCTTGATTGTTCGATGATCACGCTTCAGAAGCTTTGCAATTTTGAGACTGCTGCATCCCTCTGCAAGATATCTCACTATTTTTGACTTTTCTGAGCCTGTCAAGTCCTTCTTTTGACCCATTTTGCCAAAGGAAAGGAAGTTGCCTAATAATTATGCACACCTGATATAGGGTGTTGATGTCATTAGACCACACCCCTTCTCATTACAGAGATGCACATCACCTAATATGCTTAATTGGTAGTAGGCTTTCGAGCCTATACAGCTTGGAGTACGACAACATGCATGAAGAGGATGATGTGGACAAAATACTCATTTGCCTAATAATTCTGCACTCCCTGTAGAGTGGAAAGAGTTAGCATTCATCCTCCAACTTCACTGTGTTTATGTTATGCTAACATAGCTGTGTAGCTAGCGATCATGTAGCACATCATTATATACCAGCTAGTCCAACTTCAGTAACCCTACAAACATCACTGCTGTTTAGTTTTCTCTCTTCATTTAAGTTGGAAGTGAAACTAGCGAGCTAACTTCCTGCTAACTTCTAACTCCTTAAAAATTCATAAATTCTGTTTTCATGGAAGCCTGGATGTTAAACTTCATTGTTACACCTGGTAAAGCAGCAACGCTGATCATTTTATTAAAGATGAAAGAATTTAAACAGTTTTTAAGTCTCGGTAATGCTGCAGTGATCATTTAACTTTGGGACCTGAAGCTGAGTTTGAACCCATTAACAGCTAATGAGGTCAGACTTCAGACTTAAAGACCAGATTACAGGTACTGCACTGCAGTGATTTGTATTATAACTATTTAATGATGGCTGAGGGTCGAGGCCAACCCTCTTTGAATAGAGGGGGTGGCTTAATGACACTGTATGCTTATGACACTGGGTGGCTTATGACATAAAACACTTATTTGTACGTTATGTTATAATTTTCTTACACTGTGTAATTTTTATAGACACTTTGTTCATTGTATCAATGTGTAATTATGTATCTTTGATAAATAAATTATTTAATCTTGTATTTGTGTACTTTCTGGTTATTGAATAAAAAATTTGTCACACATTGCTCTGATAAACACAAATGGCTGAAAGAAATGTTTGATGGAAAAAAGGAAACAAGTGTCTTGCTGCAGTAGTACTAGAAGTAGTACCAGTAGCCCTAGTATTGTGCAACAACGAGGCTTCAAGAGCGATCACTCTTCTGGCTTGCAAATGGTGAAATAATGTCACAGTCTTAGCTGCAAATCAGAAATCTTAGTAAATTAAAAAAAGGAGTTTAAACTTTAGGTTTGGCATAGACACAGACTTTATTAATGACACACTCAGGAAATTCACGTTACAGGAGCACAACGGTCAGTAAGAAAACGTGAATCAGAGATATATTAGAAAAATACAAAAAAATAGTGCACAAATTTAAAACAAGCAAAACACCTATGCAAGAGTAATTACTAATGATTTACAAATGCTTGTCATATGCAGCCAATACACTCAGGGAATTTTATATCAGTATATCAGTATAAAGCTGTCTGTAATTCCTGGACAGCTCATGAAATAATTTTAAATTAAAGCTGCACTCCAGTTAATTTTAATAACTAATAACAGGTTTATGTCTTAGATCTACGGACACAGCCAAAACATATTGCTTGCATAATGCTGTATTCTCTCCCAGCTTACCATTTTCTCACAATCAAAGATTAAGGATTGTGTTTTTATAGCACGAAGTAAACTATCCCCTTTTCTTCTAGGCCTTGTTGTGTGTACCTCACAAGTCAAATTATACATTAGTGATACCAAAAACATTTTGAATTTCCTTTATAACCGAGATGCCAAGCTGATATCAGACATCTTATGCTCACCAGGAGCATATGTGTGATATGTGATTGGTAGCGGGCGAAGTTAGGCACGCCTATGAGGCGGAGTTGGTCTCGGGCACAAAGTTTCAAAAAAGAGGTAAGCATCACTCGGGAGCTGAGACGAGGCGAGTAAGACGGACAATTTAGGCTGTGCGCTGGATGTGAGAAGTTAGGAGTGCTGTGAGTTTGGAGGAAGACACAGGGTTTTTTCAGGAGAACACTGTTAACTTGCCTGAGGTTTGGGGGATAGACGGGAGACGCTGGGGGGTTTTCGGGATCGTGAGAGTTTGTGACTCGGACTTTGATTGTGAATTTCCTATTTCGTATTAAACAAATGGAAATAAATAGTAATAAAGCTTTCCATCGGGGCATGCAGCCTGTATCTCCATTCTAAATATTACAAAAGCACAAGTTTAACTAAGCACTAAGAACTATGATTTAACACATATTCACACACACACACACACACAGGCCCACGAACAGATGGCATTTTTGGCCATAAAAAAAATAAACTTCTTTTGGCTTAAAAATGGATTTTTTTTTGGATATTTTTAATAATCAAATAATTTTTGAATTATTGAATGAGTTATGAAATATGATCATTTTAATAATAGTTTTATTAATATGATAATTTCATGTTATTAAAAATATGTTATTAATAATTTTATTAATAACATATTTTTATGACTGCCATTTGTTTTATTACGTCCTTTATTACTCATAAATCATTTTATTGTGGGTCATAACATTAATGTCATGGCCTTAATACTGTGAGGCAGACACCTTACAGTACCGCAGAGGATCCTCATGAATAGACGATTCCTATGAGCAAGCAGTCGGTGACCGTGGGGAGGATGAACTCTGTTTTAACAGGAAATGAGCTTCAGATAAATTCAGGATGAAGTTAGTTTCCACTTGCAGGTGCACCAGTTAATGTCACAGCCAGACAACTTCTCACTGGATTCATATTTGCTTATTGTGCTGAACTGATCCGTGCTCTTAGAGAGTCTGGCAGGTCAAAGTAAATCCTGCTCGTGGCAAACTCGTCTCTGTAGGGCAGCAAGTCCTGCAGTGAGAACTCATCACTGTGGCCCGTCCACACAGTTAGAGTGTACCTGTCAATGTCAAGGAAAAAAGGTATTAACATATGTCAGAATGGTTTTGGAAACTCCGCCCATTTGACTTTATTCTGATTTTTTCAACTTTATTGTAACAACAGATGAAAATCTAACTTTGTGGCATTGAAACATTAAAATGGTCCAATGAAATCACAACTATGAGACGAGTGTGGATCGAGTTAAACTGTGATGCACACATGCTTCTGTCCAGTGATGACACTTTCTCTCTCACTGCTTGGCAGACAGAGATCTTATCGAAGAAGCTAAAAGGACAGTTTATGATTATATGGTAACATAACGTTTCAGCTGTGTCCCACACCAATGTGTGAGAAGTAAAAAGGAGAAACTACTGTGACTGCTTGCAGCCTACTGACTACCTCTGATCCACAATGAGGCTAATTAGACGAATACAGTGTTTGCTGGTTTTGATTTGCTCTCCTTTACTGATATCGAGCATATATATGGCTTCTTCAGACAACCAGGAGACAGCAAAGAAGCCACTGCATGTTTGTGGTGTTGTTCTGAGAAAAAGGTCCGATGTGGCCGACATTCACCTGTCTGACTGCTTCAGCAGCCATGCCAGCTGGGAGAAGGACTTGGCCAGCAGAGCTGCACGTACTGGGAATGTTACGGGATGTTTAAGGTCTCTACAGATCTTCTCCATCATATGAACCATATCCCAGCTGTAGCCTGAACAAAAGAGAAACAAAACATAAACGTGTTATGTGAGATGTGTCACTATGGTCTGCTGAGGACTCACTGACTCTCGTTCTAACCTCACTCAGGAAGTGCTCTCAGGTGAGACAGGCACATGGTCCCACAGTTCTGAGTATAACAGCCAGGCATTCTTGCCTTCTTCCCCATGAAAACTCACAAGAGCTCCTTAGTGGTTCTGGACCAACATTAGCCACCTGACTGCTGGCTGACTCGGCTGTCAAGATAGTCCATGAACATGGGTTCTTCTAGTGTCAGGATGAACTCTTATGTTGCATGCATGTATTTTCCTGGTGAGAATTTATTTGTCTAGTAGCAGCTGTTACCCGGATGGGTCGAGGGGACTAAATACACTGATCCACCAGGCTAGTAACGTTGTGTGGATGGAGTGGACTCTGCCAAGATGGTGTCAAAGAGACAGATGTTGTCCAAGACATGGAGGATGCTGGACAACACCTCCCACCCACTCCGTGATGTGCTGAGCATGCTCAGTGAGAGACAGATTTACCCAAATGAGACAGAAAATAGTTCCTGCCTGTGGCTACGTCCATCTAATTGCAGCAACAGCTGCACATCCTCTACAAAGGAGTCTAAGAGGGCATCTCAATTTCAGCTTTATCTACACTCTCTTCCATGTGAGATAATGGGATATTTATTTATTTATTAGAACTATTGCATAATATACTGTAATATTTTATTGTTCATTCAGTTCTAAGAAGCAAATGAGTAAATCCACTTGCTGACAACATGCTGCCAGGCTATTAGAGTCGGGTGCACCACCATGTTGTCTGCATATTTGAGAACTGTCATACTTTTTCACTCTGAGTTTTCTAAACCGGCTTCCTGAAATAGGGCCCTGGTAAAGACCTATAGTAAACGTTTGACCTCTGTTATTGCCAACAAAGGTTATGTTACAAAGTATTGAGTTGTATTTTTGTTATTGACCAAATACTTATTTTCCACCCTGATTTACGAATAAATTCTTTACAAATCCTACCATGTGAATTCATGAATTTTTTTTTCACATTCTGTCTCTCACAGTTGAAGTGTACCTCTGGTGCAAATTACTGACCTCTGTCATCATTTTAAGTGGGGGAACTTGCACAATCGGTTACTGACTAAATACTTTTTTGCCCCACTGTGTATGTGTGTGTGTATATATATATATATATATATATATATATATATATATATATATATATATATATATATATATATATATATATATATATATATACACACATACATACACGTACATATACACATATATATACGTACATATACACATACACATACACACACACACATATATATATATATATATAAGAAAAAAAACACCCAGCACGTCCCTGCGGGCGGTTTATCCTTCAAGCTCGGGTCCTCTACCAGAGGCCTGGGAGCTTGAGGGTCCTGCGCAGTATCTTAGCTGTTCCCAGGACTGCGCTCTTCTGGACAGAGATCTCCGATGTTGTTCCCGGGATCTGCTGGAGCCACTCGCCTAGCTTGGGAGTCACCGCACCTAGTGCTCCGATTACCACGGGGACCACCGTTACCTTCACCCTCCACATCCTCTCGAGCTCTTCTCTGAGCCCTTGGTATTTCTCCAGCTTCTCGTGTTCCTTCTTCCTGATATTGCTGTCATTCGGAACCGCTACATCGATCACTACGGCCGTCTTCTTCTGTTTGTCTACCACCACTATGTCCGGTTGGTTAGCCACCACCATTTTGTCCGTCTGTATCTGGAAGTCCCACAGGATCTTAGCTCGGTCATTCTCCACCACCCTTGGGGGCATCTCCCATTTTGACCTCGGGACTTCCAGGTTATACTCCGCACAGATGTTCCTGTACACTATGCCGGCCACTTGGTTATGGCGTTCCATGTATGCCTTGCCTGCTAGCATCTTGCACCCTGCTGTTATGTGCTGGATTGTCTCTGGGGCATCTTTACACAGCCTGCACCTGGGGTCTTGCCTGGTGTGATAGACCCCAGCCTCTATGGATCTTGTGCTCAGAGCTTGTTCTTGTGCTGCCATGATTAGTGCCTCTGTGCTGTCTTTCAGTCCAGCTTTGTCCAGCCACTGGTAGGATTTCTGGATATCAGCCACCTCCTCTATCTGCCGGTGGTACATACCGTGCAGGGGCCTGTCCTTCCATGATGGTTCCTCGTCTCCCTCCTCTTTCTTGGGTTTCTGCTGCCTGAGGTATTCACTGAGCACTCGGTCAGTTGGGGCCATCTTCCCAATGTATTCATCCTGGACTGTGGTGCTGACACTCACCACTCCCCGGCCCCCTTCCTTCCGCTTAGCGTACAGCCTCAGGGTGCTGGACTTGGGGTGAAACCCTCCATGCATGGTAAGGAGCTTTCTTGTCTTTATGTCAGTGGCTTCTATCTCCTCCTTTGGCCAGCCTATTACCCCAGCAGGGTACCTGATCACGGGCAGGGCGTACGTGTTGATGGCCCGGATCTTGTTCTTACCATTCAGCTGACTCCTCAGGACTTGCCTGACCCTCTGCAGGTACTTGGTGGTTGCAGCTTTTCTAGCGGCCTCTTCATGGTTCCCATTCGCCTGCGGGATCCCCAGGTACTTGTAACTGTCCTCTATGTCTGCAATGTTGCCTTCTGGTAGTTCAGTCCCCTCAGTTCTGACTACCTTCCCTCTCTTTGTTACCATCCGACTACACTTCTCCAGTCCGAACGACATTCCAATGTCATTGCTGTATAGCCTGGTAGTGTGGATCAGTGAATCGATGTCTCGTTCACTCTTGGCATACAGCGTGATGTCATCCATGTACAGGAGGTGGCTGACAACTGCTCCGTTCCGTAGTCGGTATCCGTAGCCAGTCTTGTTAATGATCTCACTGAGGGGGTTCAGGCCTATGCAGAACAGCAGTGGGGACAGAGCATCTCCTTGGTAGATCCTGCACTTGATGGTGACTTGTGCTATGGGCTTGGAGTTGGCCTCTAGTGTTGTACGCCACATCCCCATTGAGTTCCTGATGAAGGCTCTTAGGGTCCCATTGATCTTGTACAATTCTAGGCATTCCAGTATCCAGCTGTGGGGCATTGAGTCATAGGCCTTCTTGTAATCAATCCAGGCAGTGCACAGGTTGGTCAGTCTGGTCTTGCAGTCTCGGCTGATTGTTCTGTCTACCAGTAGCTGGTGTTTTGCGCCTCTGGTATTCTTGCCAATTCCTTTCTGTGTCCCGCTCATGTATTGACCCATGTGCCTGTTCATCTTAGCCGATATGATGCCTGACAGGAGCTTCCATGTAGTACTGAGGCAGGTTATTGGTCGGCAGTTGGAGGGGACCGGTCCCTTCTTGGGGTCCTTGGGGATCAGGACCGTCCGGCCTTCAGTTAGCCATTCCGGGTGTCTCTCGTTAACTAGCAGCTGGTTCATTTGTGCTGCCAGACGCTCGTGGAGTGCAGTCAGCTTCTTCAGCCAGTAGGCGTGAACCATGTCGGGCCCTGGTGCTGTCCAACTCTTCATACTGGAGACCCTTTCTTGGATATCTGCCACTGTGATGGTTACTGGACCCTGTTCAGGGAGGTCGCTGTGGTCTGCCCTCAGATCCACTAGCCACTGAGCATTGCCGTTATGGGTTGCGTCCTTCTCCCATATGCTCTTCCAGTATTGCTCCGTCTCCAGCCTTGGTGGTGCTGTTCTCTTATTGTTCCCTTGCCACTGAGAGTACACCTTTGCTGGTTCTGTGGAGAACAGCTGGTTTATTCTCCTGCCTTCTATCTCTCTGGTGTACCTCCTCAAGCGGCTGGCCAAGGCTGTGAGTCTTTGCTTGGCAGTTTCCAAGGCCTCAGGTATGGACAGCTTGCTGTATTTCTTAGGCACCTTCTTTGTCGCACCTTTCTGCAACTCCGTTAGTTGGCTACGCTATCCAGTTAGAGATATATATATATATATATCTCACACACACATAAATACACAGACATATATAAATAAAATATACGAAAGGGGGTAGAATAAATAGGAATAAAAATAAAAATACAAGTGAATTGCACATTTCAAGCATTGAGGTCTATTGCACCATTGACTATTTACAAAAGTATTGCACAAAAGGTAATTGCACAGTGAGGTGAAGAGGCACTACAGCTTAGTTGTTCCCCCCTCCTTTGTCCTCCTGTCTCCCCTCCCTCTCCCCTCCAGAGAGGAGTTAAACAGTCTGATGGCGTGTGGGACAAAGGAGTTTTTAAGTCTGTTAGTTCTTGTCTTGGGGAGAAGCAACCTGTCACTGAACAGAGTCTTCTGGTTGTTAATGGCCGTGTGCAGAGGATGCCCAGCATTGTTCATAATGTCCAGCAGTTTTTTGATGAACATGTCTCTCAGTGTGTCACTTGCAGATAGGGAAAAAGACCTGGATCAATTTCCCACATGCAGCAGTCGGAAGAAAATTATAGGTTAACATCTTTAGAAACACTCAGGCCGAGTTTTGACTGAATTGTTTACAGCTTCACTTCTATGTGTTAATTGCCCCTTGGGGATAAATAAAGTCTTTCTGATTCTGATTCCTCATCCTGAAAAGCGAGCTCCAAGGACGCTAACTTCTCCTTGAAGACAAGAAATGCAGTTCCAAAAAGCAACAACATGGCAGTCCAAGAGACAACAGCAGAGTCTTGAGCAGAGAGACCCAGCAGCAGCAGTATGTGCTGAGAGAAAGGGAACCCATCTTCTGATTTGATGGATGGACATGCGTTTCCAGCAAGCTGCAACTTCACTGTGTGTGACTGGTCTTTGAGAAGACTGTCTGAGTTTGACATTTTCCATGTTTGGAGTGAAATGGCAATGAACGAGACAGTGGGGACTGCACAGGACAAAGCTGAAGCTGGAATGCTGCAAGGGGGAGAGGAGACCAAAGTGGACAGAGCAGGTGAGGACCCAGAGGAATGCTGTTGTTTAGAGTGGGAAATTAAATTTGGGTTGGCGAACCTGGGAGGAAAATGACTGCTTTAAGTGGGAAAATTGAGAAGGAGTCTAAGACACTGCAGAGAGAAAGGTACACAAAATCACACACAAACAGAAAATGCATTAACCATACTAACACATACAATGAAACTCATGAAGACCAGACAGCATCTTCAGCATGTTTCTGTTTGTCATCTTGTCCAGTTCACTTAGTAAGATGAGAAGTGATACATAGACCACTGGACTGATATTATAGTAGGACAGATGATTAAATTATAGCAGGGGCAAACAGAATGCTGAAGAGGGGTCTGAATGAGTGAGGCTAATAGGTTGTTGAGTTTCTTGTTTCTGATGTGTGGAGGAAAGTTTTAACATGGCACACACCTGGTTACATCAGAAGAAACTCGTGATCTAATAAGACATTAGGGTTATTTTGTGAGGTGTGTGGCTGATGGATGCTTTGAGATAATCTCTGTCGTTTGAGAGATCTGCACGATTAGAACAGAAAGCGCTATACAACATGTTGTCGGGAAAACGGTCGCAAAGTGAGCTTTTCCATATTAAAATGGGCTCGGGGGAAAGCCACTTATTTAGGACAATCAGAGAGCAAGTCCCGGTTTAAAAGGATTCTTTTTTTTTTTTAAAGTGGCGTCATATTGCTGAAAGTGGGAACGAAATGCGACAAGATGCAAATGCTACTATCAGCAATGAATAATAAAAAAAAATGGTGAACTGACTGGACTGACAAAAGTTTGACAGAAGTTGACTTAACACCAACATGTAGGATTGCACCTCCACCCAGATGTGAAGGGTGGATGTATGGAAGTGTGTTTCTTTATTGCAGGAGCAGGAGGATGACAGAGACCAGAGGGGGAGATTTTAGGGTCACATGAGAGTGTGGGCCCTGCAGACTTTAACCTTTAACTGCTACTTTTCTGGGAAACTGATGTTGTGTGAGGAAACTGTGTTTACAGCCTGTGTGTTGGTTATGCTATTACACTGTGTTGTTGAGAAAATGTTGAATGTTACAGCGGGGGAATGAGCATACAATGTGAGACACATACTGTGTTGAAACCAGTGTCACTCTTTTCACGGCAGATTGTTAACTTTCTGGCCTTTTACAGCACCTCTGGAATCTGGTGACCCAGGCCTGACCTCCAGGATGCTACTGCTGCTGTTTGTTTCTCTCTAAGAGCGCTTGTGGAGGATTCAGCACAGACAGACAAGTGACAACAGAGCAGATGTGCAGTGATTATAGAACATTTTAGTGTTCGGCTCATTATCTGACCATCATTGAGCTCATAGAGGTAAAGTGAGTGACATTGCTTAAGGAAAGTGTCATGGTCCTGAGTCTCCTGACTCAATGTTTTGTTTTTCTTTATGCTTTTGTTTATCCTGAGTATGTACTCCGTTACGATTTGCATTTGTTAGGTTTGTGTTCTGTGCCTGCCCTGGTCCCACTTCTGTGTTCCACGGTGTTCTGTTCCTCCATCTGCGTCTCTCTGTCCCGCACCTCGTTTCTTATGATCTCAGGTTTGTCATTTAGTTTTCCCAGTTCAGGTTTCTCCAGTCATTTGTCATTCCTCACTGCCTGTTTTGTCTCTCAGTTACTGGTAGATAAACGTCACTAGCATTATCATCTACTGCCTGCATTTTGGGTCCTTTCTCACTCCAACACCACACGGCTCACCTCGGCAGCCGTGACAGAAAGTCAATGATTACAGTAGTGTGGAATAAGCACAGCACAAATTATATTCAAATAAAAAAATAAAGACCTGCCAGGAAATATTCAGAGTATGTTTTTTTTTTTGAAAGAAGGAAGTTATAATTTAAGGGGTTTTTGTAACTTCAAAACAATGAAGGTACGTACTACAAGAAAAAGCTTTTGTGTTTGCATGGAGTGAAACTGTGGAACAGTCTGAATATGGAATTAAAGCAACGTCCAAACATAAAACTGTTCAAAAAGAGTTATAAAAATATGATCTTCTCGAACTATAAAGAAAAGGAAAATATTTAAATTAAGTGAATGTCTCTATTTAAAAACAAACAAAAAAAAAAAACATTAAAAAAAACTCATGATGTGATATTATAGTATATAGTAAATCAGAAATCTGTTCACTATTTCTATTACAAATTATATCAGTGAGGAAGCTGACTAAATATTAACTGATAATTTATGGCAAAGGGGTGGGATTAATTAAGTGTGTACTTCCTCCCTTTCAACATGTAAATTAATCAGAATGTTTTTTTGTATGTAATTTGTATAGTAATTTTTCTCTCTTATTTTCTTTTCTAAATGTACTTGTATATTGTTCACATGTTGAAATAAATTACCAATCAATCAAACACATGGGATGATCCATGATTTGGAGAAATTATGGTGATAGTTGTGGTTTAATGATTTGGAATAAACTGTGTTGACACTTGTCTCTGTGGCGCTGAGTGCTTTATTATTATGAGCTACAGTTGCTTGCAATTGTGAAGTTTGTTTTAACTTACAGAGTTTGTCTTACAGGCAATAATGATAGTCTGTTAAGTTGAACAGACTTAACATTTAACCATTGGCTAATGTTTTTCCTTAATACGGGGTTACAGGTTTGTAGTGGAGCTACTCCAAGGGAGAAGCCCTAAGAATTTTTAAGTGAGAATGTGAAACTTTTTTGTGCATCTCTAATTGTGTGGAGTTGATGCATGGCAAGGACCATGAGGCAAAAGAGGGTTCTTGGGGAGTTTTCATTTTTTAAATTGCAGGTGGCATGAGGTGAAGTGGTGGAAGAAGAGGCTGAGATGCAGATGGAAGCTGAGACCAGGAGAGAGGCTTCAAGAGGATCAGTGAGGAGCAGAGACCATTCCAGCACAGCTGACAACCCACAGAGGGCTGTGCCGCTGGGCTTCCTGGAGATCATCGAAAGGAGATTGTGGACAGCAGCAAAATCCAAAATAAAGTGAAAGAGGTTCGACGTTGAGGAGGACAACTAGAGTGCTCTACCCTAAACCTTCAGGGTAGAGCAAGAAACCGAGGGATGAAGGGAGCGTGCCAAGCTCCAAGCGACAGCGCAGAAGGAGATCAGCGATGAAATTATGACTCTGTAAACAGCACAGACACCAGAAGCCGTGACTGTGACGGGAAATGACTGACAGCAATTTCCCCAGGAGGATCACCTAATGCTGTTTCACTGTGCCATGCAGACTTTGACACGCTGAAGAGGTTTCCTGTGTGTCATTGTTGCTGTCATTTGCATCATGAGCACTTCTACAAAGCTGGCTGAAATTTTGATGACTCTATCCCCCCACAGGAAGAACGCCTGAAGTCAGGAGATGGGGGTTGATAGAGGCCATAAAAAGGAAGTGCTGGTCCAACCCACAGTGAGGGGGCTGCTGACCAGGCCTACAGCTTTGAAGATAGCTCAGAAAGCCACCTGGATAGACAACAACACCAACTGCTGTGTTTGCATGCCCATGTGTACATACACTTGGACTCTGGCCGTATGGACAATGATACGAATGGAGAAAGTGCTGCAGAACTCAATGACTCTGCAGAGGAATCTACACCGGCAGGAAATGCACCACAAGGCTGGAATGATTTTGGAAGTGTTAATTCCTCTTTTTGGACTGTTAACTTTCATTTTCTTACTTGTAGGATGCAGTTTACCATGTGTGAGATCAATGAGAAATAGGATAACTGCTAACACATTTATCAACTGTTTGCTTTTACAGTAATATGAGGTGAATGATAGGACAGAGGATTTGTGTAAATGATGTATGGTTGAATAATTTAAAGGACAAAAAGGACAAACAGGACTGTTAGGGTAATTTTGATAATAGCTGTCATTGTTGTACTTAAATTCGTAAACTGCATGTTGAGATATTTTTCTGTTCCTCCATCAGCAGGAAGTCACACAAACACACACACACACGTGCTTGCACATGCATGACACACACACACAGTGCCTGACACACCACAGGGGTTTTACAATGGGTGGTGCTTGTGTAAACGGTATGCATCTCAATAAAAGGTGGCAAGCAAAGGCTGGGGGCGGAGTCGTCTGAGTCAAGTGCAGAGTTGCAGCTCTGAGATCCGACCAGGCTTCCCTTTTAAGTTAAATACTGTTTAAGATGATGTCTTGCTTTCTTCACAGGTGATAACTCTCTGAACCAGCGGGGCCTGCAAGCCCAGACCCAACATTTACATTTCTTCACTATTGAACAGCAGTTAGGCTTTTTAGTGACATCATCCTAAAACCCTCAAATATGGGTGACAATACTAAAAGGTCCTAAATGTGCTGGTGGCATCTCCTCCCACTAATCTGAATTAGGGGTGGGTTCTGATTATCGATTTTCTGATTACAATCGATTCCAGTTTGAAAAACGCAATATCGATTCATTAAATCCTGAATCGATTTTTACATATAAACGTATTTTACCTGAGACACCAGAATCTCAGGTTAAACCTCTCAAATTTCCAACAACCACCAAACAGCTAAAACAGTAAACGAGAGCAGGAACACGGATTCTGCACAAAGACGTAAACACAAAGCTCGGACCCGCCGACAGATCAGGATCAGTGAGATGTCGACTTTCTCACCCGACGGCACGGACACGGTCGGGGCTGAATCAGCTCACTGATTCTGATGTTTCGGTGGGTCGAGCTTTGTGTTCACGTGCTAGATTCTGGAGCTGCGGGTTTTATCTCTCTCCAAACAACATTGACTGAACCAGCAGCAAAAGAAGATCCAAACTACAGATAAACATCGTCATGACTTCAGTCTGACTTTTGCTGCTTTGCTTCCACCACGATAAAATCACACTTCCTGCACAGCTCTCTCTCCCTCTGTGTACTTGAAGAACAGTTTCCCATATGCTTGCTCATTACCAGTCTACCGTTTTTTACAGCGCTGTGGTTTTTCTTTTTACTTAAATGACTTCTGACAAGAAAGCCGCATTTCTGCTGTTCAATACTGAAGAAATGTAAACTTTTTAAAATGATCACAAATTGCAAAACTCTTAGCTGTGTCTGTAATCAAACCTCTGTAACTTTGTTTTTCTGTTTTATCCTCAGCTACTTTGACACAAAGGCGTCTGCTGTGATGCTCACACCTCTGATCAAGTCTCAAACGTGTCAGCGTTGCTTTTATAGATATAAAAATATAGACATGTACTGATAAGTGATCAGAATTATAATATTTCTGACTGTCTGAGGCAAAATTTCCCCGATTCAAATCTAATCGAATTGAATTGATTCCAGAAATCAGTGACGATACCCAGCCATAATCTGAATACATTTGTTTACATGATATTATTCTTGTATTATCAATAAAATTGAGTTCTCAGTGTACAAAAAGGCAATGGTGATGAGGTATGTTTACCTGGATTATCTGTCCCAGCAGTCCATCCTGTAGTCCAGCCCAGAGACAGCACAGTGTGTGAGGGAAGATGAGTCACAACAGAGAGGAAGGTGTGATGCTCCAGAGGTCCGATCTGCCCCCCAGGACCCGAGAAGATGTCTGCGTTGATCCACACAGGACGGTATGGCTCAGTCAGCACTTCCTGCAGCAGGACTAAAGATGTTGACACAGCCTCCATGCTATGTGGAGAGTATAGCTCAGCGTTAGCGTCACACAGACCCACACAGCATTGGTGGAACAGAACCTGCTTCTCACCTCTTAAAGTCCAGCTTTATCCCCTTGCCGTACTCTTTCACTCTCTCCAGCCATTCCCTCAGAGTGATGTCACTGTCTGTATCAGGGGGATGTGCCATGATTGGCTCTTTGGGATCACGACCTCTCATGACAATGTCAGCTTCAATCATAAGAGAAGGACCTGAAAAACAGTTGTTGCCCATTAGAAACCGACTCTTATCTTTCTTAAATATCATCCCAACGACAAACATCACTGAATATATCTTTTTATTTTCAGCCCAGAGGAGGTTAGCGCAGTATGACGAGCACACAGTCGCTCCGTGTTCAGCACAGCCACAAAGGCTCCTGATTTTACCTCCAGCTGTGGCCTCTGCGGGGAGTTTGTATGCTCTCCCTGTGCCTGTGTGGGTTTCTCCAGGGACTCTGGCCTCTTCCCACAGTCCAAACGTGGATTAAATGTTAGGTTAACTGGAAAATCTGGCTACGGATGTGAGACGGATAAAGTCCTCAAAGTGCACACAATGTAGTTAAAATGTGACTTGCAATCTAAAGTTCTTTGGTTGGTCAGTAAGACTAGAAAAGTGCTTTATAAAAAAAGAATGCATTACATTACAGTGTCCAGATTATTAGGCAGACCTGAGATGAATCACAGCTCACACACCAGCCCTCTAATCCATGTTACATATCATGAAGCCTCCTTCCTTCACAATAAAATTACATTTTATTTATTCAACACAAAATACAATAAGGACACGCTGTGGAAGAGAGCCGGAGATTAATAATAACTATTGATTAAATGTATCCACAAGTGGTGAGTAAAAACACTGAGTGCATCATGGGAAGCTCCCAGCAGCTCAGAGCCGCCGTTTGAGGAAGCAATGTGTTCCCATATTTCTGTAGAACAGCCAAAGATTATAATGCATTCTATTATTTTTACTCTAAAATTAGTATTTCTGTTGAAAAGTATGATAATTAACATGAGTTAGCGGGGAGAAACTATGATTTCAGCCTTTATCAGAGTGACGCTGCCATGGTTACGTTAATGCGGTTGCTAATGTGAAGGAAGCAGAAACTTAACACGATCACGCAAAATACCGCAGTAAAGTGAGCCGTCATTTGTGAGCCGCGGTCAAGCCAGCCGCCTCCTATCCGCCGCATAAATTTCCTTGCGCTTTTACACCAGTCTTTACGGTAGCGCCTTTTCGCTTTATGTGCCGATTGAAAGACTATACCCGCGCACACGCGCGCATGCGCGCGCACAAATTACAATGTAGCAGCCCGATACAGTCGATACAATTATGGAAATGTCAGAAATTCATTAAAAATCATCCTGAGTAGTTGATGTCCAACTTTCAACACATCCCCCCTCTGGGACACCTACTGTACCTGTGTGCCAGGTTTCATCTAGATTTACTGTAGAATTCCTCAGAAATTAATGGAAACATTTATTCAATCTAATACAGTCAGTACAATAGAATTATGTCAATTTTCAAAAATTCATTAAAAATCATCCTGAGTAGTTGATGTACAACTTTCAACACATCCCTCCTCTAGGACACCTACTGTACCTGTGTGCCAAGTTTCATCCAGATTTACTGTAGAATTCCTCAGAAATTAAAGGGCACTTGTATTCAATTCAATACAGTCAATACAATAGAATTATGTCAATTTTCAGAAATTCATTAAAAATCATCCTGAGTAGTTGATGTCCAACTTTCAACACATCCCCCCTCTGGGACACCTACTGTACCTGTGTGCCAAGTTTCAGCCAGATTTACTGTAGAATTCCTCAGAAATTAATGGAAACTTATATTCAATTCAATACAGTCAATACAATAGAATTATGTCAATTTTCAAAAATTCATTAAAAATCATCCTGAGTAGTTGATGTCCAACTTTCAACAGATTCCTTCTCTGGGACACCTACTGTACCTGTGTGCCAGGTTTCAGCCAGATTTACTGTAGAATTCCTCAGAAATTAAAGGGTACTTGTATTCAATGCAATACAGCCAATACACTATAATTATGTCAATTTTCAAAAATTCATTAAAAATCATCCTGAGTAGTTGATGTCCAACTTTCAACACATCCCCCCTCTGGGACACCTACTGTACCTGTGTGCCAAGTTTCATCCAGATTTACTGTAGAATTCCTCAGAAATTAAAGGAAACTTATATTCAATTCAATACAGTCAATACAATAGAATTATGTCAATTTTCAAAAATTCATTAAAAATCATCCTGATTAGTTGATGTCCAACTTTCAACACATCCCTCCTCTAGGACACCTACTGTACCTGTGTGCCAATTTTCATCCAGATTTACTGTAGAATTCCTCAGAAATTAAAGGAAACTTATATTCAATTCAATACAGTCAATACAATAGAATTATGTCAATTTTCAAAAATTCATTAAAAATCATCCTGAGTAGTTGATGTCCAACTTTCAACACATCCCTCCTCTAGGACACCTACTGTACCTGTGTGCCAAGTTTCATCCAGATTTACTGTAGAATTCCTCAGAAATTAATGGAAACATTTATTCAATCTAATACAGTCAGTACAATAGAATTATGTCAATTTTCAAAAATTCATTAAAAATTATCCTGAGTAGTTGATGTCCAACTTTCAACACATCCCTCCTCTAGGACACCTACTGTACCTGTGTGCCAGGTTTCAGCCAGATTCACTGTAAAATTACTCAGAAATTAATGGACATTTATATGCAATTCAATACAGCCAATACACTACAATTATGGAAATTTCAGAAATTCATTAAAAATCATCCTGAGTAGTTGAGGTCCAACTTTCAACACATCCCTCCTCCGGGAAACCTGCTGTACGTCTGGGCCAAGTTTCAGCCAGATTTACTGTAATATTCTTCAGAAATTGCAGGGAACTTATGTTCAGTGCAAGAAAGGCTGAAAGACGACCACCACTGAACAAGACACACAAGCTGAAACGTCAAGACTGGGCCAAGAAATATCTCAAGACTGGTTTTTCTAAGGTTTTATGGACTGATGAAATGAGAGTGAGTCTTGATGGGCCCGTGGCTGGATTGGTAAAGGGCAGATAGCTCCAGTCTGACTCAGATGCCAGCAAGGTGGAGGTGGAGTACTGGTTTGGGCTGGTATCATCAAAGATGAGCTTGTGGGGCCTTTTCGGGTTGAGGATGGAGTCAAGCTCAACTCCCAGTCCTACTGCCAGTTTCTGGAAGACACCTTCTTCAAGCAGTGGTACAGGAAGAAGTCTGCATCCTTCAAGAAAAACATGATTTTCATGCAGGACAATGCTCCATCACACGCGTCCAAGTACTCCACAGCGTGGCTGGCAAGAAAGGGTATAAAAGAAGAAGAACTAATGACATGGCCTCCTTGTTCACCTGATCTGAACCCCATTGAGAACCTGTGGTCCATCATCAAATGTGAGATTTACAAGGAGGGAAAACAGTACACCTCTCTGAACAGTGTCTGGGAGGCTGTGGTTGCTGCTGCACGCAATGTTGATGGTGAACAGATCAAAACACTGACAGAATCCATGGACGGCAGGCTTTTGAGTGTCCTTGCAAAGAAAGGTGGCTATATTGGTCGCTGATTTGTTGTTGTTTTGTTTTTGAATGTCGGCGAGGATTCCGCACGGCACTCCCCTCCATTCACCTCGCGAATCTCCGCTCTCTTCCAAACAAAGTCGACGAATTACTGCTCTTAAACCGGACTAACAAGGACTTTGCACGCTCTGCTGCCCTCTGCTTCACTGAAACCTGGCTCATTGAGCGAGTCCCAGACGCTGTCTTAAATCTGCCGGGCTTCCAACTTCACCGGGCGGACCGCGAAACAGAGCTCTCAGGGAAAACAAAGGGTGGTGGAGTCTGCTTCTACATTAATGAAGGTTGGTGTACTGATGTCACAGTGTTACAGAAACACTGCAGCCCACACTTGGAAAGTTTTCTCATCAACTGTAAACCTTTTTATTCACCGCGGGAGTTTTCTTCCTTCATGCTGGTCGGAGTTTACATCCCTCCACAGGCCAACGCGAACAACGCACTGTGCGAGCTGGCTGACCAGATTACTACCCTGGAGAGGAAATTCCCGGATTCCTTTACAATTATTCTTGGGGATTTTAACAGAGCAAACCTAAACCACGAACTCCCTAAATACAGACAGCATATAGACTGCCCCACCAGGGACAACATCATACTGGATCACTTCTACACCACTCTAAAAGATGCCTATCGCTCTGTGTAGGGCTGGGCGATATGACCCAAAATTCATATCTCGATATTTTTTAGCTGGATGGCGATATAAGATATATATCTCGATTTTTTTTTTTTAAAGCCATAAGTTAAGAACAAAAAGAGAGTTCTTAGTCACACTGTGTCCCAGATGTCACACGGGCACTTTTATTTACATACAGCGTAGATGTACATGAAGAAATTACTCAAAAATAAATTATCAGCATTTATTAAATAATCATGGTCCATAAATAAAAGAAAACAATGTTGTTTTTGTGCATAACAAAAAGCTCACAATTGTGCAGTCAAAATGTAAACTAATAGACGCTGAGCATAATAACAAAGAGACAGATTTCACAGCTGCACCACGTCTCTGAACAGGTGCCATTTGTGGTCCTTATACACACACAGTACGGTAATATTACGTTGAAGCAGAGTACGTATCACTCCGCGAGGCTCCTCCCCGGTAGCCGTAATCCTCCGACAATCCATCAAGCGGTGCAGCTCCGTAGCTTAGCAAAGTCATAATAAAACATTTTTGACAGATTGCTGAGCGCTGTGTACCACATAAAATCGGTTCGCGGTCAGTAAGCACAACCAGAATTCATACATAAGGCGCAATGTCGAGTTTTGAGAAAATGAAAGGATTTTAGGCCGTTAGCGCGGTTAGCTCGTTAGCGCGGTTAGCTCGCTAACACGTTGACGCCGTCCAGCCCCACGCACGGGGGCTCGCGGTAACTCGCTAACGGAGATTTTCCCCTTTCATCTTGTCATTGCCTGCAGGTGAAGCTATGGGGGAGGCGGAGTTGTGTTCAGTGAAGGAGAGGCGAGGCCGAGTAACGTTGCGTAGAGACAAAAGTGGACGAAAGAGAGGCAAACCTGCGGCTCCACAAGTATAATTATAACGTAACATAGACTATATCGATATAAACGATATTGTCACATCTTATATCTCGTATGAAAATATATCGATATTTTTAAAAAACTCGATATATCGCCCAGCCCTAGCTCTGTGCCCCGGGCAGCTTTGGGACATTCTGATCACTGCATGGTCCATCTTATTCCAGTTTATAGGCAAAAACTCAAACGTGCCAAGCCTGTAGTCAAAACTGTGAAGAAGTGGACTAACGCAGCAAAGCAGGAACTGCAGGACTGTTTTGACTCCACTGATTGGACTGTTTTTGAAGCTGCATCTGAGAACCTAGATGAGCTCACGGTAGAGCTGGGCGATAGAACGATAACGATATGTATCGCAATATAACTTTTACTCGATAGAGAAATTAAGCTATCGCGATAGACCTCGCCGCTCTTGTCCTCTTAAAAAAAAAAAAAAAAAAAAAAAGGTCAGCCGATCCAAATTAAGTAGCGCAAAGCCGAACCAATCACAGCCGCAGCGTCACGTCGCGTGACTTGTTACGTACAGCACAAGTGCCAAGCCGCACGTGTGTTTGTTTGGGAAGCAGCCAGCGGGTAATGGAGCCAGCGCGTAATGGAGGAAATGAGTGTGCCGACTAGAAAAATCAACCGAGCGTGACCGAAGAGAAAACAGACGATGGTTCCAATGCCGGAGAGATTGTCGAACGGAAGAGCCATAGAAGTTCCGTAGTGTGAAGGTATTTCGGCTATTTCAAGTCTGACAAAAAACAGAGTAGCGTGCACTGTAAATTGTGCCGAAAGCAAGTCTGGAAATACAATAAACTGGTGCATGCGTCACACTGTGCGCCACGTTATTGTTTCGGTGAAATGAATTTCTACAATACTGTTAATTCTACTCTCTGCAGTGTTTAAATGCTTACATATACACACAGTTACTGTCCGTCCACACATGCGACTCGGTTCTGCTTCTATGCCCCAGCTTTGTTTACTTTTTCCCACCGAGGCTTCTAGACTTCTGATTGGCCAACATTTCTGCACGGTTAGGAATCTAGCGCCACCTGCTGCTTTGGCATGTTCATAGCAGCGTTTTCCTTCATTTCTGCCTTTACGTGTGAACGGGATTATTTTTTAAAACGAAAACGGAAAATCTCCGTTTTCAAAAATACCCGTGTACGTGTGGACGTAGCCTCAGTCTCTGACTGGAAGCGCTGATTCGTCATTCGGCTTTTGTCAGACTAAAGTAACTGTTAAAACTGTTTGAAAAGCTCAGCTATACTACAAGGAGAGATTGAGAATTTCCTTTTAGTTCTCAGTTTATTTGATATTGACAAAAGTTAGTCAGTTTTGTCTGTTCTTCTGTAAAACAAACTAAGATTTATTTTTAGAATTAATATTTTGTTTCTAAGTGGAATTGACAATTTAGTTTCGTTTGTTCTATTTTGAAACTTAAACGCTTTAGCGGCTGCCTTTTGTGTAGTTTGCAATATTTGCCTTTATTTATCTGAAAAAGTCTCATGTTCCTTAAGTACATCTAACCTGTTGAACTTATTATGGGAAATAAATATTTAAATAAAAACAAGCTGCTGATTATTTCACATTTTACTTGTGAGCAACGGCACATTTAAATCTTACAAATATAGTTATTTGGCTTATATCGTGATAGATATCGTTATCGCCTGAAATGAAAAAAACATATCGTGATATGAAAAAATCTCATATCGCCCAGCTCTAGCTCACGGACACTGTGACATCATACATCAGTTTCTGTGAAGACGTGTGTGTGCCAACAAAGACCTTTTGCACATACAACAACAATAAACCATGGTTCACTCCTAAACTCCAACATCTTCGCAAGGCCAAGGAGGACGCCTACAGAAGTGGTGACAAGGTCCTGTACAAGCAAGCCAGGAACACACTGACCAAGGAGATCAAAGCAGCTAAAAGGATCTACTCCCAGAAGCTGGAAGAACGGCTCTCAGCCAACGACCCTGCATCAGTGTGGAGGGGCCTGCAGGAAATCACCAGCTACAGACGCCCCCCACCCACTATTGAAGCAAACAAAGACCTGGCCAACGAGTTAAACACTTTCTATTGCAGGTTTGAGACGGACAGACTCCCACGCCCCACCCTCCCCTCCCCAGGGACATTGCTTCAGACATTGACCCCCAACACACCTTCCACCTCTCCCCCCTTCACCCTGCCCCTCCCCAATCCAGACTCAACGACCACCACCACCCTCTCCATCCCAGACTCAACGACCTCCACCACACCTCTCACCCCCCTTTCCTCCTCCCTGAAACTAAGAATACACACTCAGGATGTGAGCCGACTATTCCAGAAACAGAAGCCCAGGAAAGCCCCCGGACCAGATGGCGTCTCACCCTCCTGCCTCAAGACCTGTGCTCAACAGCTGGCTCCCATCTTTACTCGCATCTTCAACAGATCCCTGGAGCTGTGTGAAGTTCCCTCCTGCTTCAAACGCTCCACCATCACCCCTGTTCCCAAGAAACCCACCATCACAGGACTGGATGACTACAGACCTGTCGCCTTGACGTCTGTGGTCATGAAATCCTTCGAACGACTGGTGTTAGCCCATCTGAAAGACATTACAGGCCACCAGCTGGACCCTCTGCAGTTTGCCTACCGGGCAAACAGGTCAGTGGATGATGCAGTGAACATGGGGCTGCATTACATCCTGCAACACCTTGACCGCCCGGGAACTTATGCCAGGGTCCTGTTTGTGGACTTTAGTTCGGCTTTTAACACCATTGTGCCTGAACTTCTTTCCTCCAAACTCTCCCAGCTCAGCGTGTCACCAGCTATCTGTCAGTGGATCACCAGCTTCCTGACAGACAGAAAGCAACAAGTGAGGCTGGGGGAGATCACCTCTGAAACCCGGTCCCTCAGTATTGGTGCCCCTCAAGGATGTGTCCTCTCACCACTACTGTTCTCCCTCTACACTAACGACTGCACCTCCAATAACTCTGCTGTCAAACTCCTAAAGTTTGCAGATGACACCACTGTCATTGGCCTCATTCAAGATGGTGATGAGTCTGCATACTGGCAGGAAGTTGAGCGGCTGGTACTCTGGTGCAGTCAGCACAATCTGGAGCTGAACACTCTTAAGACTGTAGAGATGACAGTGGACTTCAGGAGACATCCCTCAACTCTGCTCCCCCTCACCATATCAGACAGCCCTGTGTCGACTGTGAAGATCTTCAAGTTCCTGGGTACAACCATCTCCCAGGACCTGAAGTGGGAGACCAACATCAACTCCATCCTCAAAAAGACCCAGCAGAGGATGTACTTCCTGAGACAACTGGGGAAGTACAGTCTTCCACAGGAGCTGCTGATCCAGTTCTACACTGCGGTCATCGAGTCTGTCCTGTGCTCCTCCATCACAGTCTGGTATGGAGCAGCCACTAAACAGGACAGGAGCAGACCGCAGCGGACTGTACGGGCAGCAGAAAGGATCATCAGCGCCCCCCTGCCCTCCATCCAGGATCTGTACCTCTCAAGAACCAGGAAACGGGCAGGTAAAATCATCGCAGACCCCTCACACCCTGCACACAGACTTTTTGATCTGCTGCCCTCTGGCAGACGGTACAGAAGCCTGCAGACCAGGACCACCCGACACAGGAACAGTTTCTTTCCCCTCGCCATCTCCCTTCTTAACAGTTGACCTGTCACACTGCTCCCACTGCCAGACTGCAACTGCACCTTATTTACATTTTGTAGTATTCATTCCACCTCATTCATTTCTGTATTTTATGTATATAAGTTTAGATTCGTTATTTATAGTTGGTTTACATAGCTTTGTGTATGTATGTGTAATGTGTATATATAGACACTTGTGTGTGTGTGTGTGTGTGTGTGTGTGTGTGTGTGTGTGTGAGATTCACATTGCTGTGCTTGAGAGCCACCATCTACCAGAACCAAATTCCCTGTATGTGTCTGCACATATACTTGGCCAATAAACACGATTCTGATTCTGATTCTGAGATGTATATTTGTGAATGTGGAGATGTTATATTGGTTTCACTGGTAAAAATAAATAATTGAAATGGGTATATATTTGTTTTTTGTTAAGTTGCCTAATAATTATGCACAGTAATAGTCACCTGCACACACAGATATCCCCCTAAAATAACTAAAACTAAAAACAAACTAAAAACTACTTCCAAAAACATTCAGCTTTGATATTAATGAGTTTTTTGGGTTCATTGAGAACATGGTTGTTGTTCAATAATAAAATTATTCCTCAAAAATACAACTTGCCTAATAATTCTGCACTCCCTGTAGGTCTGTTGACAGAGCTCTGTACAGGTCTGCTCGAGCTGACCTGAAAAGGGGTCCCACCTGTCCAGCAACAACACATGGCATGGAATAATAGACATCATAAACCACAGAGGCAGAACTGTGAAAACAGAAAACCTGAGTGTGCAGCTAGCAGAGGACATAAACAGCTTCTTTGCCCGCTTTGAAACACCACAACAGCAGCATTCATCTGCCTCAGCCCTGCTCCCATCCTCATCCTCACCTGGTTCCTGCACCGCTCCATTCACTGTAACAGAGCACGATGTCGGATGTGTGCTCCTAGCAGTGAACCCCAGGAAGGCGGCCGGTCCAGACGGAATACGTGGTAAAGTGCTAAGACCATGTGCCCACCAGCTCACCCTCATCTCCACCAGAATCTTCAACCTCTCACTGGATGAAGCAGCCATCCCATCCTGTCTAAAATCAGCCACAATCATCCCAGTACCAAAGAAGTCTCCCATCACCAGCCTGAACTATTATTGCCCTGTGGCCCTCACACCGGTAATCATGAAATGCTTTGAGAGACTAGTCCTTCAGCACACCAAGGATTACCTCCCCCCAGAATTCGACACCCACCAGTTTGCATACCGTGCAAACAGATTCACAGAAGATGCCATCACCCTCCACTCGGTGCTGAGTCATCTAGAACAGCGGCAGAGCTACGCCAGAATGCTCTTTGTGGACTACAGCTCACCCTTCCACCACTCGCCCATTTAGAGCCTACTAACTTACTGCATCACAGTATGGTACAGCAGCTGCACTAAGGCGGATAGAGCCACCCTCCCAGCATGTTTGCAATGAGTAGGAGATGCTCTGTATCTCACTGTACAACTGTATAGTGACAAAGGTATTGGGTTCTTTTCTAAAGATTGCTATAAACAGAGGAACCCAAACTGATGAAAAGTGGCAAATTTTTTTTTTCAAATGACTATTTTTAGTGGATGTTTGATATAGAAGCAGAATGACAGAATGTTAAAAGAAGTTACTTTTAGTCATTCTAAGCTGGGCATTGTGTTCTCTGGCTGTTCAAAGCCATGGAACTTTAGACTTTCCAAGCAAATAATGATGGCCATACTGATGTTCTTTTCAGTACATTTTACTTTATGTTCACTTTCATTTTTATGATGTTTCTATTTTTACATAATTCCTCCCACATAGCAAAATTGGTATGGCCTGGATCTGTCCCACACAATGTGCTTACACATGGCCTGCGTACCGCAAAGAATGACGGCCCTATGGTGGCCCAGATCTGGTTTACCAGAGGTGGCCCACACATGAGCCAGCACAAGGCCAGTTGCAGACACACTGCTGGCCCTGTGCTGGCCCAGAACAGTTTCAGCTCTGGCCCCAGATGTCAGCCTAATGTGTACCTTAGCCATGTAAGCCATGTAATAACAACATGTGCTGGAACATAATAGTGCAAAAGTAACATGACGAAACTCTGTTCAGACAGTGAATGGACTGATTCTTATACAGCGCTTTTTTACTCACCCATATTACTCAAAGTGCTCTATACAACATGTCACATTCACCCAATCAGGCCAAATGTGGCATGCCATCACATAAACAGTGCCATCTTACCATGCCAGAAGTCAGCCAGCAGTGCCGGCTTGACACCAGATCCAGGCAAGACCCGTCTGCTATGTGGGATGACTTGTTCTTTTGGCATTTTAGTTGTGGATTATGTTTGGACTGTGTCTCTTGCCCTTTCAGTATTGTTTCCTTGTGCTTCTAAGTGTCCCTTTGTTTCTTTTTAGGTTATGTAGTATGGGTTAGAGATATTTTGTATGTTGTTTTTGTTTAATAAATCCGCCTTTTGGATTATTCCCTGATGTGCCTGAGTTCTGTTATTTAGTGTCACTTTGAAAGGACACACATCCAGCATTGACATATAATTGTTCTTTCAATTTTTGATAAAGATTACAGTGAATTGAGATGTAACTTGGCCCAGAGGTACGGTAGGACGCCCAGAGTAAGAAAGTGTTGAAAGTTGGACCTCAACTATTATGGATGATTTTTCATGAATTTTTGAAAATTGACAAAATTATATTGTATTGGCTGACTGCATTGGATACAAGTACCCTTTAATTTCTGAGGAATTCTACAGTAAATCTGGCTGAAACCTGGCACACAGGTACAGTAGGTGTCCCAGAGAAGGAATCTGTTGAAAGTTGTACATCAACTACTCAGGATGATTTTTAATGAATTTCTGAAAATTGACATAATTCTATTGTACTGACTGTATTAGATTGAATAAATGTTTCCATTAATTTCTGAGGAATTCTACAGTAAATCTGGATGAAACCTGGCACACAGGTACAGTAGGTGTCCCAGAGGGGGGATGTGTTGAAAGTTGGACATCAACTACTCAGGATGATTTTTAATGAATTTTTGAAAATTGACACAATTGTAGTGTATTGGCTGTATTAGACTGAATAAATGTTTCCATTAATTTCTGAGGAATTCTACAGTAAATCTGGATGAAACTTGGCACACAGGTACAGTAGGTGTCCCAGAGGGGGGATGTGTTGAAAGTTGGACCTCAACTATTCAGGATGACTTTTAATGAATTTTTGAAATAAACATAATTGTAGTGTATTGACTGTATTGCACTGAATATGAGTTTACTGTGATTTCTGAGTAATATTACAGTAAATCTGGGTAAAAACTGGCCCAGAGGTAAAGTAGGTGTCCCAGAAGAGTATTGTGTTGAAAGCTTGGCATCAACTTTTAAGAATGATTTTTAATGAATTTTTGAATATGCAACCAGACTATCACGATGGCTGTATTGAGCTGTTCCATTGTAATTTGTGTGCGCGCGTGCGTGTGACTGTTCACGCGCGTGTGCGCGCGCGAGTCTAGGCTTTCAATCAGGATATAAAGCGAAAAGGCGCTACCGTAAAGACTGGTGTAAAAGCGCAAGGAAATTTATGCGGCGGATAGGAGGCGGCTGGCTTGACCGCGGCTCACAAATGACGGCTCACTTTACCGCAGTCGCAAAATAGTTTCAACCTTCAGGACTAAACAAGGGCTGATTTAGACAAAATGACCTTTAACATAAACAACAATAAAATGTCAGGTGTTTGAATTTTCACGTTGACGTCAGCGGGACTGACAGCCACGTCACGGACTCACCTGTGAGCGCCTCCGCCAGCCTGCTCCTGCTGTTCGCTGCATGCGACCAGCTAACCTCGGCAGCGTCCATCCTCGTTATAAAACTCCGACTGAAGAAATAGTCCAGCGTTTGGTCACGCATCCCACCTGCGAACAGAACACGAGGGTCGCAGCCATTAGCTCCTCTCTGTCACAGTAAAGTGCAGCTCGCTAAAGCAAGTGAGCGTAGCTGCAAAGCTCGACATTACCTGTTTTACCCTTTAAATTCCACAAGACATAAAATATAAAACACACGATTAAAATTAAAGTAATTCTGTGAAAACTCAGCAAAAGACTCGTTTTCATTGCCGACTTCCACGATCCAAAACGGAAGATAAATAACAACACATTTCCGGTCCGAGATTGTCGAAATAAAAGAACCGGTAGTCTTTTACTGATTCAATACAATATTTATCGAGATTTCTAAGTTTAAAATCTAAGTGACCAAATTGCCCCAATCTTTATTCTACTCGACGTGAGACAATAAAATATCAGCTCTAAAAGAAAACATCTCTAAAGTTAGAAATATCCTGTCTCAGAGTGACGCTGAAAAACTAGTTCATGCATTTATTACTTCCAGGCTGGACGACTGTAATTCATTATTATCAGGAAGTCCTAAAAACTCCCTGAAAAGCCTTCAGCTGATCCAAAATGCTGCAGCAAGAGTCCTGACAGGGACTAGAAAGAGAGAGCAGATTTCTCCTGTTTTGGCTTCCTGTTAAATCCAGAATTCAAAATCCTGCTCCTCACATACAAGGTCTTAAATAATCAGGCCCCATCTTATCTTAATGACCTTGTAGTACCATATCAGCCTATTAGAGCACTTCGCTCTCGCTCTGCAGGCCTACTTCTTGTTCCTAGAGTATTTAAAAGTAGAATGGGAGGCAGAGCCTTCAGTTTTCAGGCCCCTCTTCTGTGGAACCAGCTTCCAGTTTGGATTCAGGAGACAGACACTATCTCTACTTTCAAGATTAGGCTTCAAACTTTCCTTTGATAGAAACTCCCTCAGCAGTATTGCTAATGTGTCTTCTTGAGCAGGGGGACCTTGTGGGCCCTGCCAGATTTCTATCCACTCGAGTGTAGTGTGTTATTGATGGTGTTTTTGGTGACTGTGGTCCCAGCTGCATACAGATCTTTAACAAGTTCCTCCCATGTGGTTTTGGGCTGATCCAGCACCTTTCCTATAATCACCCTCAGCCCTGTGGTGTAAAGTGCTTTGAGTGCTCAAATAAAGTAGAAAAGTGCGATATAAGAACCAGTCCATTTACCACGAGGCAAGGAGCTCTCTCATATTCTGGTTCCAGGCTTCTGGAGGGCATCGCTGCAGCTTCCCACCCTCGTTATCAAGCACATTTGTGACAAAGACATTCTCACCCTCACTGACACGACAAGATTTCGATTTATGTATCTGTGTATTTTCTATGTTTGGTTTTTTTTTTTGTGTTTTTGTCTCTTACAGATGCAGCAGTTGGTGATACATTGTGGATTTCTATTTGCTGGTTCTGATAACATCTTCCTCCCTTGAAAATAAATTCTTAGTAGCACCAGGCAGATTTTTTTTATGCATTAGTTTTGTTTGCGTAATTTGCATTAAAATGTCTCATGACTCATATTCTCCTACTGACAGTGTGATAGATTATTAGTCAAAGTTTAGTGTAAAGTAAAGCAGTCGTGGTCAAAGGTGACTTGATTTATTTAGAAAAGAATGTAAATATACAAATAAGAGTAAAAATGTCCCATCAAAGTGAGGTTAAATAATGCTTCAACTGTAAACATACTCCACCAATCTCTATTAAACAGCCGTGTACCACAGGCCTTCAAGCTGGCAGTAGTTAACCTGTTGCTTGACCCAGCTGTCTTAGCTAATTATAGGCCAATCTTCAACCTTCCTTTATTAAAAAAAAACAAAAACCTTGAAAGAGTGGTTGTAAAAAAGCTAAAAGACACACTGGTTCACTGTGTCCATTTCATGCTTTGCTTCTCCAAAATGTGCAACGTACACACATGCAGAAGTTGCAGTATGCTGCAGTAACAGCAGAGCGACATTTTTGATTTCGAGGCAACACGAACAGAATCACAGGAAATGTTTAAATGAATCTCCAGTTTGTTAAAGTTGTGGCTGCGGAAATAGACTAGTCTGCTCGGTAAAAAGAAACAGAATATGGCATATAACACATTCATGCAGCCTGGTCCTACCAGCTGCAGCCTTGTTCTACGAACAAGTTACAGGGTTGTGTAACATCCTGCATGTGTCAGCATTCCCCGTTTAGCTTTGGTCAGAGATACAGCTGCTATTAAAGTGTTCAGTAAAAAGGAGGGAAACAGGCTGTTAAGCAGTCTGCTGCATGTGAAAACCAAAAACAGGTGTGGAACAGGAGACTAAGGCTACGTTCACACTGCAGGCGAAAGCGCATCAAATCCGATTTTTTTGACCCTATGCGACCCATATCCGATCATGCTATGACAGTGTGAACGGCGCAAATCCGATATTTTCAAATCCGATCTGGGTCACTTTCGTATGTGGTACTGAATCCGATACATATCCGATGTTTTAGAAAGCGACTGCTGTTTGAACGGTCAAGTCGCATTAAATCCGCCTTTTACGTCACCGACACAAGACTGAAGCCAATTATCAGCGCCCGAGAAGACATCGCGAACGCTTCCTAGCCATCCAGTGTAGATGTCAGTGAAACTGTTGGGAAGACAACGTAAACATTTTATTTGTACTGTATAATCTGCAGATTCTGACAGAAATCTGCAGCTATCCTTTGAAGCACCGCTCCTCTCTTAAACAGCAATAAGGATCATTATTAGGTTATTTACATTATTATGTAAATAACAAAATAACTTAAAGCAAAAATTGGGAAACGTAAAGTCCGAAGTCTTTATATTAACGGCCATCAGTCAAACAATACTGTTTGTTCTTGGTCTAAACAGAGCGCGTTGTGTGTGACATCTTCTTTTGCGCATGCGGGCCGCTTTGAGCGTTCACACTAGAGCGCGTTTGCTGTCGCATTTTATTTGTAGTGTGAACGAGACGACAAAAAAATCGGATTTGATCAAAAAATCGGAATTGAGCATTAAGACCTGCAGTGTGAACGTAGCCAAAGAGGTCCTAAAATAAAAATTGAGGCTGCAGGCAGCGATGAGGGTCCTGGTGCACGTTTGGATGTGCCACGGTCGAGCCAACCTACAGCTCGAGTGTGTGGCTGGGTCTGAGATGCACTGCAATGTCCTGCTTGTAGAAAACGTTTCTGAATTTCTGTGACAAACCTGCTACGTAGGAGATGACAGCTTTGTCTCATCTGTCGCTCAGCTTCTCCCCACTTGGTGTTTGACCTCGTTTCCTCTGCATCTTTGCTGAAGGCCCGATGAAATAACCACGTTTTAAGAACATTCGTTACACGCGTGTTCATTCTCCTTCCCTTTGTGACTCAGAAAAGTCAAAGATAGAAAAACACTTAACCCTGCATACAGGTGGTTTGTAATTACACTCATACACAACAGCACTAACCAGCACACTGCAGTTCCCCTCGCTCTATTCTCATGCTCAGTTTGAGCTTCAGATCATCCTGACTATAAATTACTCACACCTCCATGCAGTCACTTTTGTACACAACATATTTGCGCAAGTCCTTTACATTTGTAACTCTATATTTATGTTAGTATTTCTCTATCATCATCTCTGTTTCTGCACTCATTTTATGAAAGTGCTTGTTGAGTTGTTATAGCAGCAAACTTCCCTCTGGGATCAATAAAGTTCCTCAGATTCTGATCGATGCCCGAGTTACTGCCATGGGATTGGCCCACATACTTGCCTTACCAAGCAGCTGAACGGGTCAGTCAGTGAGTAAATGTAGGGACAGCAGGGTACTTACTTGCATCATGAGGAAAAATGTGCTCCGGAGAAACAGGTGGAAATGCATTTACTGTGCTGGACGTGCGAGCAGAGCACAGTGAACATTCAGAGGAGGACAGACATCTCTCAGTCAGTAATAATCTTTATTCCTTTTCCTCAGGACAGAACTGATTTAGCACCTAACCAAGGTATGAGGCAAGCAAGCCAATACAATCCCCATTACACAAGAAAACTAATTTAAAAGCCAGAACAGTCGGCAGTGTCAACGTAGCCACTTTTTCCACAAATCAAAACTTGTCTTTTTACATCTATAGATTACACAAATACTTATTATATATGCAAATGAATAGACAAAACTACATACCTGGGCTTACAATGTCACTACTAACAAAGGTATCTCAACACTGAAATATTCTTCATAGTCTGCTGCATCCCATAGGTCTTCATCTGAAGTGTAGATTAGCATTGAAACGTAACAAGACCACAGCATCAAACAGCACTTGCATTAAGCACAGGGATACAGGAACTTTGACATATCTGTTGGCCAAATAAAAGGTTCACAATAACAACAAAAACACAGACCAGCTCTGAATGCAACTGTACAGATGAATGAAGGCATTGATATTTCTCCTCACGCTTCCTTCTGACCCACATTACACTTCAGTCCGGCTCCACTTTAAACACACAGGTGGGGAGCAGTGACACAAGCTCTGCTGTATTCATTCTTGTAAGAAGCACGTCAGGTAAAAACGTCCGTCTAGCACAGAGTCCTCAGCCCTCACGGTAAGAAATCTACAACTAATAACAATACACGTGTGTGTCATACAAAGTCAGGCTGTAGTTAGGCTGGTACACCTGGAGCTTAAAAACAAAGAAGCCAGTACACAGGAGACGAGCATACGACATTTTAGTACAGCTGGTATGTAGATTCAATTCATAACGCAAGCTTAGAAACTGTCGTAATCTTTCTTGTCTTTTTTGCCTTCGCCCTCGAAGCTGTCTGTGCCATCGCTGTTGTCACGGCGACGCTTCCGGCTGTTGCGGATGCTGAAGCGAGGGTTCATCTGCGGTAGAGGGTCCATTCCCAAAACTTTATGAATCTGACGGAACGCCAGCAGCCTAAGAGCAAACTAAACACACAAAGTTGGAGAACATTTGAGTCAAAGAGCAGAAGCAAAGCTTTCAACAGTCTCGGATGTGCACGTTTGGGGGGTTATTTACTCTTTGTGTGACCTGATCAACTACTTGGCAAAAACCTGACAGAAGGGCAAAGCCAGTAATTCCACTGGGGCACCAGGAGGAAGGGAAGCAAGGCCGGGAATGCTGCAGGTGGATTTAACGTGACATCCACGCTGGAGTACGGGTACAGAGTACGCTAGCAGGATCATCATGGGGTTCACTGCTGTCAGCAGGATGGAGGTCAGAAGACAGAGTTATTGGGAGAGAGTGGTGGGAGCAACGAGAGTCAGAGATGTTCCCTGGGAGTGAGCAGGATGGACAGGACAGCGTGCAGACGAGGGATAGAGCATATACTGGGTTTGTATTCATCTAATGGAGGACTGATAAGGAATGGGAAGGACAGCTACAGTTAGAAGACGGAGAACCAGCTTCAGCAAAACAACGTTGGTGAAGTCTGGAGAGGCCTCAGAACCATCTCGGGCCACAAACATCAGAACTCTCTGCCTGGGGGGGATGTGAGGTGGGCAAATGAACTGAATCATTTCTTCAACAGATTTGATTCAGCCATGAGACAGTCTGCAACATCGGCTGCAGACTCACCCACCCCCACTGCTGCTGCTCCACCTCTGACACTTCACACGTCCTCTACTCACCCTGCTCACTCCCCCCCACCCCCAACAACAGCATCCAATACACACTCAACACAAGGCTCCAGCCTGTCTCTCTCAACCACCCAGGTTAGGAGGGAACTGAGGAGGATTAAAGCCAAGAAGGCAGCGGGTCCAGATGGCATCAGCTCGAAGGTCGTCAGGTCCTGCGCGGACCAACTGTGTGGGGTGATGGAGCACCTCTTCAACCTGAGCCTGAGGCTGGGGAGAGTCCCACAGCTCTGGAAAACCTCCTGTGTTGTACCAGTGCCAAAGACTTCACGCCCCAAGGACCTCAACAGCTACAGGCCGGTGGCTCTGACATCCCACCTGATGAAGACCCTGGATTGGCTGGTCCTAGCTCAGCTTTGGCACCTGGTGAGCTCATCACTGGACCCACTTCAGATTGTTTACCAGCCTGGCATTGGAGCGGACGATGCCGTCATTCACCTCCTACATCGTTCCCTCTCTCACCTGGAGACCGCTGGAAGCACTGTGAGAATCATGTTCTTTGATTTCTCCAGTGCCTTCAACACTATTCTTCCCACGGTCCTGGACCATCACCTCACTACCTGGATTTTGGACTACCTCACCGACCGAACACAGTATGTGAGGACTCAGGGCTGTGTGTCGGACAGGGTCGTCTGCAGTACGGGGGCCCCACAGGGAACGGTTCTGGCTCCGTTCCTCTTCACCATCTACACTGCAGACTTCTCCCACAATTCCACCCAGTGCTTCCTGCAGAAGTTCTCTGATGACTCTGCAATAGTCGGCCTCATCACTGATGGGGACGACAAGGAGTACAGAGGTCTGACCCAAGACTTTGTGGACTGGTGCCAGCTGAACTACCTCCAGATCAACGCCAGTAAAACCAAGGAACTGGTGGTAGACTTCCGCAGGCACAAGCATTCTCCACTGCAACCACTGAACATCCAAGGTATGGACATCGAGGCTGTGGACAGCTACAGGTACCTTGGTATTCATCTGAACAACAAACTGGACTGGACTCATAATTCAGACGCCCTCTACAGGAAAGGGCAGAGCAGGCTGTACCTGCTGCAGATACTCAGGTCTTTTGGAGTGGAGGGCCCACTCCTGAACACCTTCTATGACTCTGTGGTGGCCTCAGCCATCTTTTACGGTGTGGTCTGCTGGGGACAGGAAGAGACTGAACAGGCTGATCCGCAGGGCCAGCTCTGTTCTGCCCTCTGGACCCAGTGGAGGTGGTGAGTGACAGGAGAACGGTGGCTAAGCTGTCATCCCTGTTGGACAACATCTCCCACCCCATGCAGGAGCCTCTGACAGCACTGAGCAGCTCCTTCAGTGGCTGCGGCACCCACGGTGTGGGACGGAGAGATTTCACAAGTCTTTCCTCCCCACTGCTGTCAGACTCCACAACAAAGACCTCAACTGATCAAACACATCCACACATGTGCAATAACACTGAGTGTAATACTCTTTTTCTGACAAAGTTGTACTTTTGTATTCTTTTACTCAGTTGTATATAGCATTTGTATTCTATTTTATTCTACTGTATATAGTATCTTATTTTTATTTTATTCCATTCCAGTGTTTTCTAATTTCTGCTACATAACGAAAGAAATTTCCCACCTGTGGGACTAATAAAGGTCATCTGATCTTATCTCTAATGCTAATGATGTCAAACAACAATCAGATTGCCAGGTGCTGAATCTAACAGGTGGTTTGCTCAGATCTTTGAAGGAGAAATGCTTTATGATCATGTAACCACAATCTTAAAAATCAAACAAAAGCAACTCATCTTAAATATTTTCAAATGCTAAACGTGTCTGCATGTTTACAGAGATATCGATTTTTTTACTTGGGCACTTGAGGTAATGTCCTCTCTCTGCTGCTCTCCCAAAGTCGCCAGGGTATCCACGGGCTTCTTTTCACAGGGATCTACCAGTCCTGGTCCACCTAGTGGGAAAAACACACTTCATTAGGAGGTATTCAAATCCTACTGATCAACACACCAACCAGCCAATAGGCCAGATGTTGGAGGTTTGAGTATACGTTACGATTTCTAATGTGAATATAAAACCACCCATCAAACCCTTTGATTGTCACAGATCTGGTTCTTTATATCTTCTTGCATAAAGCATTAGATGCGTTTACACCAAGTGCAGCCTTTACTGCTCTTAGAGCTCTTACAGCAAGGGAAAATAAAATATAAAAGGAAGACACAAGGTGGTCCTATAAACATTAGCAAACAGAAGCAAATCTACTCTACAAACTCGGACCATCTTATCCTGATTGCCAGTGAACGATTTCACTTGCTGCAAAAACTCACCACAAATAACTTGCTCCATTCATCCGGGCATTTTCCTATGCTAATTGTTTTCTAACATTCACACCCCGGCTCCAAAGGATGCATCACAGAAAAACTGGGGCTTGCTATCTCCCCCAAGGCTATTTGGATCGGCCTCCTGATCTACAGCCATGGGTGCACACAGCTTCATGCCCAGACATCTGCATCTGGTGTGCTCTTAAAAGTGTTCCTTTGGAGCATGTATTTTGAATTTGCCTGCACTGAAACGCGATCCAAGTGTCGGGAGAGCACACGAGGTAAACAAATGTTAACGGCTAAAAGAAACCTAGCTGAATTAGGAGCAATAAAGGACGTGGGTACAGAAACACACCCAATACTTCTGCATGGTTATAAAATCAGTCCTGAAAATGTTCACAATTCCGTGCTCCCTCAGTATTTCACATTCTCAGCACCTCTGACCTGTGGACACTGAAGAGCTACAGGGGTTGATTTTTGTTGGTGATATTTTACTGAAGCCCTTCAGCTTCCCTGACTGAAGCAATCAGATCCCAGATCAGAACAAAGGGAAGGAAGTTTGATTCATAATGAATGCATTCACCACAGTCACACAATGACCGTCAGTGGGAGTGGTGAAATAGCCTTATTTAAATTGGGAAATTGTAGCTTTGATCAGAACAATGGTTTCAGTTCCTCCTGTGAAAGAGCCGCCTGACAACAGCTTAAACCCAGAAAACTCACTGTGAAGTTAGCTGAAAGACATTTTGCTACTATTAGACATTTCTTACATGTTTCCCTGACAAATACCACCTATATTAGAACATTTAACATGACTGCAACTAATGAAAAATATAATTTAACTGAGGGGAAATGAAGATAACCCCAAAACAAAAAGAAAAAATTGAAAAGAAATAAAATCTGGAGAATACAAAACTTTAATAACTCAACAAAAGCCAAGAACAGAAGCAGAACTGGCCCACCGTTCTGCCATTTAGTTTTGATTTAAGAACAGAAATGGAATCAATTTTCTTCAAGTACAAAACTAACAATGCAAAAGAAAGCCAAACCACCTTACCTGGGAGTAAAATCCCAGAGGAGATGCATTCAAAGACACGTCTCAGTGCATCACCAGGGCTCAGAGGGGCAGACGCGCTACTGATGGCCTTCTCGACCAGTAGCTCCATGGCCTGAACAGAGCACACAGAGGAACAGAAGATGTTAGAGATGGTTGGGAACAGCATCGTGGCTTTTCTCACACCACTTTTATTAATTAAGATACCTAATATTTTACACTACCTTTAAATATTTCAAATATACCAGCAAAGCTTTAGAAAGGTTTCTGACTTTGTTAGTGCTGTAGCTGCTGAGTTCAGCATTTACACAGTTCAACAGTCAGGAGCCAGACTTTCAGTGGAAGGTTTGAAATGGCTTTGAGCAGTATCCCAAACAGCTGATTCTGCTCATCCAGATGTTTTCAGTGGGAGAAACGTTTCATCATCATCATCATCATCATGTGACTTCTTCAGTCTCACCTTATAAACAGGACACTGACCTCACAGCCCACTGAAGGAACAATGGGCTGGGATCTCAGTTTATTGATCATCAATATGCAAACCGTGATGACCATTGATCAACAACCATTGATCAACAACCACTGATCAATGGCCATGAGTCCCATTCACAGAGAGTTGGGGAATGGCTACAATCACAGCATTGTAAGATGGTGACAGATGGACCCTTAGGCCCCCTCCTCGATTCAGAGATGGTCTTTCCCTTTTCACGTAAATGGCCTCCTTGACTCGGCGCTCAAACCAGCGTTCCTACCTGTCCAGGATGTTACATCCTCATCATTGAAAGAGTGTCCACTGGCCTGTAGGTGTGAATAGACTGCAGAGTCCTGGCCTGATGGCTCTTCTGTGTTTATGGACTGAGCATGCACCAAGACGTTTAGAGCAGGAATTCTCACAGCTTTAACATCTGTAAGTTTTTGGCAGATTTCTCCAGGGTGCACAGTGTGGCCTGACAAAAAAAAATAAAAATCTGAAGATACTGGACAAGTATCAACAGCCGATAAACCTGACCTTAAAGTCATGTCCTTAAGAATTAAGGACAAACTCCCAAGTCATTTCAAATGTCCTCAAGGGGACAATGAGCTGGTCCAGCATTCCACAACAAAAATGAAAAGCTGATGCTCCTCACCAACATGATCCGATATATCCCAGGGCCACCGGTACTGGACGGATCATTCCCCCTCATCCCTGGACTCAGTTTCATCTACAAAAGGCTTGTTAGTGGGCCTGACGAGATCCTTGAAGTAGCCCTTCCACTGCCGGATTACGTCCTGAGCTCAGTAGCACTCCATCCACATTTAGTGCACAAATTACAAAATCAACCCGTGACCTAGGGTGTCCCAGTGCTGCGTGCACTTATGAACACCCTTATGTTCAAATATGGTATTCTGTTATTGGACTTGTGTGCTAATGACATGTCCACACCAGACACCATTCAGGCGCAGATCAGGCAGGCCATTTCTTCCAGTCATGCCCCCTTAGGTCTCACCGTCGTTGGCCACATGAGGGTCGAAGTCTCTCAGCAGGACATTAGCGCTGAGAAATGGTTACCCGCCAGCACTGCACCCAGTGGCTCTAAACGCCCCTCTCCACTAGCATGCACTTGGCTCAACACGGCTAGACTCTACTCGGCTGTAATCGTTTTCCATTACAATCGAGTACCAACTAATGTGTGTGAGGTCATTACAGCAAAACAGTGGAAAGCCCCATGACATCATTAGTATGTGACTCACACAACACAACAATGGAGTACATTGAATGAACTTCGATCGCTTAGTACACCAGCCGAATAGAGACTAAAAAAAAAAAAATTACCTGGTACCAGGTACTACGACCTAATGGAAAACCCTAAAAACCAAGTCAGTACCAGCAGAAACGGCTGAAGCAGAATGGGTACTGGGAACTGTTTTTCAGTGCATAACTACAAACGATAAGTCAGGACTTGTTCCCTGACACAAAGGTCAATGGAAACAATAGAGTCCCAATATACCAAATATTCACTGGAAAAATCCCAACATACAGGTAGCCAGCCAGAGGGGTACAAGAATACCCACCCCTGCCCACAGCCTCTAACCAAGGACAACTCGAGACTGGATCAGATCCCAGAGTGTCTCTTTAGCCTCACACATCAGTTCAGGCTCCTTCCCAACCAAAGAGGTGACATTCAGAGATCGACAGACCACGTGACTTTCACGAGTTGCATTGCAGGTACGAGTGGCAGCAAAATTAAAACACTGCATCAAGCGCTAGCACTTCCAGCAAGGGGTAATCATTAATTCTGCTGTTTTAATCCCTACTTGCATTTTATTTGCTCCAAAAACAGTTATGTACAAAACGAAGGAGAGCACGGCAGACAAGACAGACAAAAGGCCAAAAAATTAAAAATTAAAAAATAAATAAATAAAAAAGGTACGAGGAAAAAAAATCAAAGGGTTGAAAGGGTTAGACCCATACAAGCACACAGAGCGGACTAAAGACGTTAGCGTGCTGCCCAGCTTTCATCGCGCTCATATTTATAATTATATGGTCCTAAGTGTGAGTGCATACACTCATGAAGGGTTTGGTAACTTCAGATTCCTGCAACAAGCCCAGCTCCAGTTTACCGGCGGATGGGTACAGGACACTGACATGTGCCGAGTAGCCCGATACGTAGGTGGACACCAGGTTTTATTCTAAGTAAAGGGCAACCCTTCAAAAAAACAGACAGAGCAGTGGAGTAGCCAAGGCAATAGAACAATATAAAACTTGATTACCAAAATATAATTTATTTCACATAAAAGATTTAAAACAGTTAAAAACACCTCTGGCCAGGGAGAACACACAGTAAAAACATAAAAACAACACTAAAAGTCCAGTGGCATCAGCCACAGCAATAATAATAATGGATTGCATTTATATAGAGCTTTTCAAGACCCTCAAAGCGCTTTACAATTCCACTATTCATTCACTCTCACATTCACACACTGGTGGAGGCAGCTACAGTTGTAGCCACAGCTGCCCTGGTCAACACCAGTAGGCAGTAGGTGAAGTGTCTTGCACAAGGACCAAGACAGACAGAGCTGGGGATCAAACCGGCAACCTTCCGGTTACAAGATGAGCTTCCCAACCTCCTGAACCATGGTCGCCCCACTAAAATCAGAACGGGGCAAAGAAAACCCAGCGACGTCCCCGGCCGTCCTGTCTGTCTCTTCGCTCCGCAGTACTAGAAGAGAGAGGGGCAGCGACAGTCACTGTTCTTTCCAGTGAAAGGGATTTCTTGTACCACCGTGTGTTTCGGGACTTGCCCCACAATCCAGGCCCTCCGTCGCCTCTTCGTGACCTCGGAAACATGACTTGAACAATTTTTCTTCCACGAAGGAATCCGATAAAAACCGATCGCTTTACCCGTCGGCTTCCAGCGGCTGTCATGCGACCGGCTATGGCAGTTAATAATACAACAGCTTCTTGCCATTCTTTGCGTCTCTGTTTATCTCTGTGTGACCGTTTTCTTGTGCGCAGTAGCCACTTGTACCTACAATCCTTTGCGGTTTTACTCCGGAAATGACGTCACATTTTTGATCTCTATAGCCAGTCCCAGCAGCCGGGAACTGGAATGCCACAGCCTCTACCCTTGATTGTCACTTCACCCTTATGGCATCTACTGGAGGTGGTAAGGCCACAGGAGGGTGGACTGTTGTCTTCTCTTTGCCCACCAGCTGTGAACGGGACTCTGTAGTGGGGCCTCTGTATACCCATCCTGGGCAGGGTAACTTCGTCCCTGCATTTTTATTTTTCATGAGAACATTCTTCTATAATCAGAAATGGAAAATTAAGGAAATTTCATTTCTATTCTCGTTTCATTTTAGTCTTTAAGAATCTGATTTATCAAAACAACCACAACACTTTCTGTGACTGTAATATCAATTCAATGCACATGAAGGCAAAGCAACAAATGAACCATTTCCTCCAGCACTAAACAGACTTCATTCAGCATATTAACCCACACAATGAGGTGCCTGGGGGGGCATCTGAAGGATAGTCAAGACCACCATAGAAATTTCTAAGTAAAAAATAATTAAGTAAAATTTATTTATATAGCACATTTCACAGATAAAAATCACAAAGTGCTTTACAGTAAGATCAGACATACAAGTTAAAATTAATTAAATTAGTTAAAAGCCCGTTTGTATAAAAATGTCTTCAGCTGCTTTTTAAAGGAGTCAGTAGAGTCCAGACAGCGTAAAGACAACGGCAGAGAGTTCCACAGCCTAGGTGCCAGTGCCTGAAAAGCCCGATCCCCACGTGTTTTAAATCTAGTACGTGGGACCACCAGTAGCCTCTGACCTGAAGACCTAAGTGCTCGGGATGAAGCATGAGGTTTCAACAGGTCAGAGATATACTGGGGAGCTTCACCATGCAGAGCTCTAAAAGTTACAACTAAAATTTTAAAATGAACCCTAAAATTTACAGGCAACCAATGAAGAGAAGCCAAAACTGGAGTAATGTGTGACCTCTTGTTTGTACCAGTTAAAAGTCTTGCCGCTGCATTCTGTACAGACTGAAGGCGATCCAGAGCTGATTTGTTAAGACACGTAAAAAGACCGTTACAATAATCCAAACGAGAAGAGATAAAAGCATGAATAATCATCTCAAGTTCTGCCTTTGACACCAGTAGCCTGAGTTTAGAAATGTTTCTTAGATGATAAAAACAGTTCCGGACAAGTTGTTTAGAGTGTTTCTCTGAATTTTACAATTCCATTATAAAAACCGCAAAGTGTCAAAACGCACTGCGGTTGAGGTCTAATGTTAATGGCACTTACCCATCCGGGGAATGCTGACCACGTGGGAACTCGCTGGCAGAGGTCTCGCAGGATTCGGATGATGATCACGCAGGACTGAAGACCATTGGCTCTAGCCTTTGATGCAATAAAGTTAGGTTTATGGAGTGACCCAGCGTGATAAGAGATGGACCAAACACGTTAATCAGTTTCATTGTAGAGGCTCCAAATACTACTGTGCATAATGGAAGCTTGAGTATGGTTCGATTTGCATATAAGCCATAACTGTTTGCAATCAGCTGCCATTCCCAGTAGTCTTGGACCTCGCAGTTAGTAAGGGAAGTCACAGTTTGCAAGATGCACAAGAAATGAGGACTTTTCTTGCCATCTTCTAAACCCTGACCCCAGATTTGTCCAGGTATCTCACAAACAGGGACTTAAAGTACAAGAGTCCACCTGAGAGGAGAATATAAGGACTGAAAGAGGCAAGGAAATCTGTTTTACTTTGCCTGTGCTTTGCCTGGTAGCAAAATCAAAGCAAAATATACAGATGTTCCTTTTTCTCTCAATCCTCATTGTACAAAATATATAGAATAAAACAATACAAACATTGAACATGAAAGCACTTCTGGATGGTACAACCTTGTGCTGGTTACTGTGCAGCCTTATGGAATCACATGTCACTATATGTCAGTCTAAATTGGATTGGGGATACAAGGATGCCAATTCTTTGCTAGGTTTTTTTGTGAGAGATTCAAATGAACTTGGGTTATCATCTCTACATACAACATACTTTGACCAGATTTTTGTTGGCACAGATGACATCCTTGAATATATGTGTGTGTGTTTTTGCTATAAATAGTTTAATTATAACCCAAAAAAACCAAACAAATGAATATACTGAAATAATGCATCTCATAAGGCTACAAGAAGAAAGTAAAATGATGTTCCGAACCTGGAACCACTTAGCGTGGCGCAGAACAGCCAGAGCGTCAAGGCATTTTTGCCTGTCCAAGACGTCCACTGGGTCTTTCACCATACCCGAGGTTACATCTAAAAATGAATTCCAAGTGTCAAAATGGTGATGAGGAATGGGTGTTTGACCAGGTCAGCGAGGCTGGCAGAGAACAAACACATTGCCACACATACCAGCTTCTCTTTCCGTAACAACCTACACTTGCTTTTTCAGAATTTCAAAGAGATCACTGACATTTGAAAAACACAGCAAAACACTAATGTCAAAGCTTTGTTTGCAGACAGTGTACAGCATGTTAGGTCATTATGTTTACAGACTCACCTAAGACGAACAGACCAATACCATAGCTACACTGAGTGTTTGGTCACAAATGTTTGAAGCCAAAACTGTTTTATCAGGTAATTGTGTTTGTTGGCAACTGGTAAATTAATATGGACGTTTTGTAGATGTTTCTTGTTCAAGCACTGAGAATCAAGGGATTCGACAGCTAATGATGAACTGTGTTACAATTAGGAAGAACGGGCAAATAGCAAGTGACCTGATAAAAAAAGTGGCACAGCAACAGTAGGTGTGGCAAAGTTTTTGGGATGTGAGAAAACCTTGGTCAAAAATCCTTCCGAAGCTCTCAGGCCCTACCAACCCTTTCATAGGAGACGATGTACTAGTGTCGAAAGAAAGTGAGGGGGAGGAAAAATTTAACTCTGTGCTCAAGTTGTATATTACATCAGATATATATATCTATATATAGATATATATAGATATAGATAAAAAAAATATATATAAAAAGAGGAAGCAATGGTTGCTGAAGAGGAGAAGTACAAGAAAACAAAAGGGTTAGGATATCATGCATGCAAAAACCTAACATCAGTAGTTTGGAATAAGACCCCAACAATCATTATATACCAGAAGCCATATTCAGGTGCAACCACAGATTCCTCTGCCATAGTCTCCTTTCCTGAACTTTTATTAATACTCCCCTAAGAATAATCCTCAGAACAATCATCACAGTTACTGATTCAGTAGAATAGCTGACCATCTTCAAATCGTTTGTACTCCTTTTTCCATAATGTCTGAGGTTAAAGGTGTTTGCTTTTAGCTAAACATGAGCTGCTTTGAGCCCAATTTTGAGTGCAGTTTATGTAAAAAGACGACACGAATCAACTCAGGGGAGCACTTTAGAACAGGGGACGTCAGCATGGTGAAGTGTTCAGTACACAAAAGGAACATTTGTTTCCTGTGACAAAATCACAACCAAATTTCTCCAACTCGGCCAAATCTTGATTACAAAAGCAACGCAAAATTCCCACCTGTGCACAACTAGTTCAGATTAAACTTTAAGACATGTCGTGTCTCCTACGTCTGTTCATTTATCACTTAGACGCGTACAGGAATTGTCTTTTGTCGCATAGCTTGATGGAAATTTGGGAAAAAAAGTAATGTATGTCTCCCAACAACAAAATGGAAACAATCCCCTGAAACACAGGAAACAAAACAGAATCTCACCTGGGAATAACTAGACTTAACACAATGCAAACACTGATCATGCTTTGTTTAAAGGATAACGATAGCATCTGAGAGGTAAGAATTACAGAGCAAAAGCACGAGAGCAATACTGCTGGCACATACCCTTTTCATTTTCTTTACAACAAAACAAAGTAGTAATGAGAACCACACAATTACAAGACTCAGACAATCTTTAGGTTGGACGTCTCATAAAGCAGATTATAGAAATCTGAGGTTTCATTTAGGTTTTAAAAACTATAATTTGCTGTTTACATAAAGGCAGTTCACACTGTGCACAACACAGTAAAGGTAAGAAATGATCTCTCATGTTAATGAGCTCTTTCAGCTGAATCAAATAAGGAACATGGACTAGACCACTACAACGGCAAAACCACCGTGTGCCAGCAGGACAGTGCTCTTCAGAGCATCAACCAACATACTGAAACTGATTTTACAGAGAGATAAATATCAAAAAAAGAAAGCGAAAGGCTGTCTTGGGTTTCCAACCTCCATCCCGGCCATTTTCCTCTCTGATGACGGGTGAAGTCAGCGTGATTGTCACTTGCATCTTTGGCTCGGTACAGGACGTCAGAATGATGGCTGCTTCCTGGACAGACCCTTTGACTTCATATTTCTCTGATGTTACCATCTGGAGGAGAACATTTTTTAAAAAGTGAAAATCAATTCATTTCCAAAAGAAATAACTTGAGGGGCGTACGTAGTCAGCTCAGTGGACACTTTCATATGTACAGTTAAACCCTGTGATGGTTAAGAAGGTAAACCAGCTTCATAGCGGTGAGGTTACTCTGCATCGCAGCCCCAGTCTGTGTGCGCGTACGGTAACTCTGTAATATGCAGCAAGAAAATCAGAGCTTCTTCATCCCTGAAAGCTGCTGAACCCCTCCAGTTTATACCCTCATTCAGTTCATGAGGACCCCTCAGGAAGTCTCCTGTGGGGCACAAAAATACTGGAACTGGTGCAAGTACACAACAGGTCACATGACAGGCTGCCGTATCAATACTCTCATCTAACATTACTCTGAGGCATATTCACAAGTAAATATTTAGGCAATCTGAAGAAAGAAGTTGGTCTTCATAAAAACAGCAGTTTGTATGCCTTGTGTCCGAACTGAGGCGGGTGATCTAAGTGGGGTGTCTGTCAAAGCTGCCACTAAAGAACAAGTGTGGGGTGACATGGTGAAGATATTACTGTTAGCTGTTTGGGGAGGTGCTCCACGATGGAGGTGAGGAGGCTCTTTGTGGGCTTCTCAGAGCAGAGCAGGACGAGATTGACATTCTTGTCCCCACGGAGCAGCAAGCCTTTGGCCAGGACACCAACCCTCATCACTCCCTTCAGGGCTCTGGGAAATGAGCAAAGCACAACAGCAACTATTAGACTTGAAATCCCCCTAAGTCAGCGAGTTTTCCTGCCTCAGGAGAGCCATGTCACTACATCAGTTTTTCTTTGGACACGAGAGTCAAACCTTGGAGTAAGTGGTTCTCAGCATAATCTTACACCCCCTCCTTCCCCAGGAGCACCGACTGCACTGTGTCAGTTGTTTTGCCTTTTTATTGTCACTACACACACGTACAGTGAGATTCAGAGCATCTCCGACCCAGCGCACACATGTGGGACAAGACGGGGGCACAGCTCTGCAGCACTACATACATGTGAACAGCACCACCTCAATGTGCCTTGGGTTGTTATAGCAACGCAGCTGGAAGTAGGTACTAAGTAGGAGAAGGTACTAAAAATAGTGGCAATGGCCACCTAGTAGATGCACCCACAGTATGAATATCAAAACCCTGCATCACTGTGTGCTCAGCTTATCACACATTTCAACTTGACCTCTAACCTCAAGGTTACTACAACCTAACCGCACACCCTAAAAGAGCCGGGCTGAGTACGTACCAGTGGTAAAGGGCTATTGGATCTGCCAAACAGAAATGATCTGAACTTCGGCACTGGCTCCTGACCGACCTTGAAACTGTCTCGGTGGGTTAGGGGCTTCATCAAAGACTGTTCTACTACTAAAACTAAAGATTGTCATCCACCCACAGACCTGTCTTTTGCTGGTTCTTTCTTCTCTTTGTCTTCTTCTTTGGTCTTGTCCTGGTCTGTAATTATGTCAGACACCAGTTTGAGAGCACGTTCTGTAATTGACACAATTTTCTGGATGGACTGAAGCTCATCTTCTGAGGGGTAGATGGCTGCATGCTTGGTCATAACGTAGCGGTCATCTGAGGAGTCGGGCCGGCGTGGAGGCTGTAAGATGGAACAGTTCAAACAGGTTTAGGTTTTATTAAATGACATGCCAGCGCTAAGATCAAAAAGCTTAAACAGGTATAAAAAAAACAGACTTTCAAATGATACATTTCACCTCTTAAAAGCCAAACCAAGAAAAAAACCGCGTTATTTTTTAACAATAACTGTCAATTGCATTTTTTGTTAATTCAAACAAGAGATGGCCATCGTAGTCAAACTCCGAATACACAACGAGATAGGAGAAAAGCTAAGTTCTTGGAGCCTTCACTGCAAAAGCCATAAATCTTCCTCAAATGTTCGTTAGTGCAACAGAACCGCAGGCAGCAGAGGGGTCCACAGTTCCTAGAACTATATCCTAAAGATCAGCCAGGCTCTTGTTTCCTTTTGTTCACTGCTAAGTCCAGCATGCTCATCGTTTTCAGTGATGGGCTCAGACTTTGTTAGTTGTTCCCTGTACATGACTAAAGACTGGGGGACAGAGCTTTCAGTCTGTGGCACCGTCAACCATAAGCTCTGTTGAGAGCTTATTTATTTTACAACTACTCTATTAGTGTCTTATTACAAAAACCCCAAAGACATCTCCTACCACAGGCCCCTGAGGCTGCAGGCCGGGCATGCCAGGGCGGACTCCGAGTAGACCAGGAGGGCCCGGAGGCCCTTGTGGATATCCTCCATCTGGCATACGACGCCGCTCATCCCAATGGTGCTGTTCCTCCTCCATGCGTCTCCAGTACATGTCTTCTTCATAACGCCTGAAAATGTAAACCAGAACTGGTCTCACTCAAATATTTTATCTGTCTGCTTCTTGCACCATGTAGAAACGTTTCACTGCTCCTGGGAAAAAAGCATGTATCATCTGTTGTACTTTATAGAAGGAAAATGGGGCGATCGTGGCTCAAAAGTTGGGTGTTCGTCTTGTAATCGGAAGGTTGCCGGTTCGAGCCCCGGCTCGGACAGTCTCGGTCATTGTGTCCTTGGGCAAGACACTTCACCTACTGCCGGTGGTCAGAGGGGCCGATGGCGCGATATGGCAGCCTCGCCTCTGTCAGTCTGCCCCAGGGCAGCTGTGGATACACCTGTAGCTGCCTCCACCAGTGTGTGAATGTGAGAGTGAATGAACAGTGGCATTGTAAAGCGCTTTGAGGGGTCCCAAAAAGCGCTATATAAATGCAATTATTATTATTAAAATGTAACAACCAATTACGCAAACAGACATAATATTACAGCCCATAGGTGACCTTTTGATAAGGCACTGGTGCATACATGACTCCACCATCTCCACCCACTAATAACAAGATCATAGCCATACCTCATCTCCATTCTCCAGCGCTCCTCCTCTTCTCTTCTTCTCCAATACTCTTCTTTCTGCATCTGCTTTCTCATCTTCTCCTCCTGGATCTTTCTGGCTCGAATGCTGGGTTTGACTTCTACTTGGAGGTCTGGGTTTACCTTTTTCTACAAAACAAAAACTGCAATCAAGAACTCGACTGGTTATAAACGTAAGGCTAAGCAGCTGTGCCCCCCGCTGACCATATGCCACGAGGGACGACATCATGATGATGATACTGTAACAAAGTGCTGTGAGATACAGTTTAAAATTAGTTGTCTGCCAAGTTGTCTTTTGTGTGGACAACAATGGTTCCATCCTTGAGAGAGGCTCTGAAAAGCATCGAGTACAACGGGGCACGACCAGAGGAGCGTGTGCGACGTGACAAAGCAGGGCATGCAGTCTGAGCGTCTGTCTAAGGGGAGTGAAGTAAATAAAGTACAGTGTGTGGCAGGAAAATGTGCCCTGTCGTCACAGAGGAGAAGCTGCTACAGTCTGGCTGAATGAAAGTAAAAAATAACAAAGTGACTTCTTGCACAACACTGTATGTGAAGATAGGTGAGTTTAGCTCAGTTCACCTGTGCAGTGCTCAAACACACAGACTGGATAAGGGGACGGCTTTCCCTCATGTGTATGATAGGAACACGTGTTATCAAAAGAGCATTTCCTGCTGTCAGCTGTTAATTTGGGGAAGTGCTTGAAGACTAACCTTGTACTGCAGGCGATGCCGGCGACCTTTTAGATGCATCTCCTTTGCATTTGGATCATTGAAACTACATTCACACAACTTGCAATGGAAGCGAATGACTTTGCCTTCATCGTTGCGGACCTGGAAAAGAAAGCAACACATTACACTCCAAGTTTGAATTCCTGCATTGTTCCCAAGTATGTCCCAGTTTGTTCAAACTCACTTCTTCAACATAGTCATGGCCAACAGGCTGAACATCACTCTGCAGTACAGCAAGGGATGATGTGGAAAGATCTGGAATGTCACTCTTGGGTTCCTGGGACCCTGAAGAGGCTGCGACAGGCTTAGAGGCCTCGACTTTGGCCTCTGCCCTGGAATCTTCCATCTTCACTGTGGTCTGTAATTTGTTCCCACCTGCATGTCACCAATGACGCGTATTTAATCATCATAAAACCTAGAAAGTGAAGTACAGTCACAGAACAACTACACAGCTCGTGTGTTTAGTGGATTACAAAGGAAAGGTATGCTTTTGATGCTCACCTCTGTACCTTTAAACTGTTTATCAAAGGAAACGTGTGATTTCTTACTCAAGCCCAACATTAGCCAGGCATTTTATTAAGATGCCAATCTTTAGATTATTGAATGTGGTGGAGGGACAAGCCTGAAAACCTGCTCCTATGTATTTAGAATGGATTAATTGACCAGTCTGAACCTATTAACCACGTGATGTGTCATGTGATGCGTTGCACTGAGCAGATGTGAGTTTATGAGCTCTGCACTGGCCAGCTGTAAAATATTAGTATTTTAGCTCATTTTGCCAACAAATTGCCTCGAATGTTTATATAATGTCTTTAGACGAGTTTTTTGCACACCTTCGATTCAAGCAGAGAGAGAGAAATATGCAAACGAGGAGTCAAAGCGAAAACTAGCAGTGACATAGCAGCCAGCAATAGCCCCGAAAATGAGACCATGTGCGACGCTGAGGATTTGTTATTTGTGTTGGGGAGGGTTGAGGTTTCCAGGCTTTGTGTTCAGGTTTTGCTGGGAACCAGTGTTCTTGTTTTATGCTCAATTATTTTGGTCGATAGGTTCAGACTGGTCAAATGCAGATTTGGTTAAATATGTAACAACACAAAATATATATTACTCTTCTTATATGTCAGATAAGTACTTGGAATGTTAAAGGGTCCAACAATGTGGTGAAAAAAAGTCAAGTCTAAATTGTCTGAAGAAAGATTTGATTCACGTTGCTTTTTTGCAAGAAACCCATCTGACAGATGATGAACACAAATACTGTAGAGAATGGGTTGGTCAAATTTTTTTTCATCCTACTCCACAAATAAAAGGGGGTTTATTACCCTTATACACAAAAACCTTCCCTTCACTGCTACAGCCACTCACAAGGACAATGAAGGAAGATATATTTTGGTTAAAGGGATGTTGCATGGGGAAACTGTTCTTCTAGATAATATATATGCGCCGAATGCACAGGATGATGAGTTTTACACGGTATTATTTAGTCAATTAGAGGTCATGGACTGTGCTAATATAATATTAGCGGGTGACTTTAACTGTGTTTTATGCCCAAAAATGGATCAACTTCCCCCACAATCTACTTTGACAAAAAATCCCAAAGCCCTTTGGCAAATTGTAAATGAGCTTGACCTTATGGGCATCTGGCGACACTATAATCCATTATCTAAAGAGTACACTTTCCACTCTAACCCTCACTTGTCAGCATCTCGTATAGATTATATTTTTATGTCCAAGTATCAGTCAGTTGGTTCAGCAGGTAAAGATTGGTCATATAGGTCTCTCTGACCACACTCCTAACCATTCAACCCATGAGGCATATTGAGCGCCCCATGTCTTGGAAGATGAGCACACTGTCCCTTTTGGATGAGAAATGTATACATTTCATAACAGAGCAAACAACATTATTTTTTAGAAATAATGCTATAGAGCAGCGGTCCCCAACCCCTGGGCCTTGGACCGGTACCGGGCCGTGAGTCTAGAGGCTCAGGTGTGAAATGTATAGTTTTCAGGGTTTTTTGTTATCGTTTTTATCGTTAACTCTGTTTTCCTGGGTCTTTTCACGTGTGTTATGAATAAATATTTTTTTCGGTACCGGTACTAGTTTTATTTTGTTGTATTTATCCTCTTGTATTTAAAGGCCGGTCCGTGAAAATATTGTCGGGCATAAACCGGTCCGTGGCGCAAAAAAGATTGGGACCGCTGCTATAGAGGAGATAGACCCGAGAACCTCATGGGATAGTTATGAAGCTTACATGAGAGGGATGATTATTTCATACAAAAGTCATAAAAGAAAACAACGATTAACAAGGCAGTTAGAGATCGAGAATAATATAAAAAAGCTGGAGAAACAATATTATGTAACAAAATCAGCTGAAACATTAAGTGAGCTTAAAATTGCTAGGACATCTTTGCGTAATTTGATAATGCGAAAGGCTGAAAGAGACGTCCTTTTTGCCAGACGACGGCTTTTTGAATCAGCTAATAAGCCTAATGTGTGATGTGAATGGTGAAAGGCAAGTAGGAAACCGTCAGATTAATGAGTGCTTTAGAGAATTCTACACAAATTTATACCAGTCTGAGATGGACATAACAAGGCTTAACTCGACTTAGTATTCCCTCAGCTCTCTGAAGATCACGTCAGCCTGCTGGAGTCACCCATAACACTGATGGAGGTGGATAAAGCTATATCTGCACTGCAGTCAGGGAAACGTCCTGGGGCAGATGACTTCCCAGTAGAATTTAAGGTAATGAAAGTGAAGTTAAATAGTTTATTATTAAGGGTTTTTAATAAAGCACTTGAAGAATCGAAACTCCCAGAATCTATGTACCAGGCTAATATAACATTGATAGCTAAAAAAGATAAAAACCCGGAGTCATGCTCATCTTACAGGCCTATGAGCCTTCTTGGTGTTGATAATAAGATACTTTCAAAGATACTGGCTCTTAGGCTAGAAAAGGTAATGTGCTCTATTGTGCATGCTGACCAGACAGGTTTCATTAAGGGGAGGAATTCTTATAACAATACTCGACGCCTATTTAATATTATTCATTTTATAAATTTTTATCAAATGCCTGGGGTTGTTGTTTCTATGGATGCCGAAAACGCATTTGGTAGAATTGAATGGGATTTGAGTTTGGAAAAAACTTTCTGGGGTGGATCAAAATTATATACAAATACCAACAGCATCTGTGTTAACTAACGGCTTGCTATCCTCCCCAGTTACATTGAGCAGAGGTACAGCCCAAGGTAGCCCATTGTCACCACTATTATTTGCTTTGGCCATTGAGCCTCTGACCATTAGACAAAATCCAAGTGTTCATGGAGTTAAAATTGGGGATAAACAACCTGAAATTCTGCTCTATGCAGACGATATTCTTCTGACATTGACTGACCCTGCCAACTCTCTACCTGTTCTTACCAGGTGTATCAAGGACTTTGGTCTTATATCTGGATGTAAAGTAAATTTTGATAAATCTGTTGTAATGACTGTGTAGTGGAGGGGACCTTTTCACTGGGCACCATCAGGTTTTGTATATTTGGGAGCTGACAAGATGGAGGTCACTTCCGATATCATTTCTGGGAAGAATAAATCTCATTAAGATGGTAATCCTACCCAAAATATTATATCCCACAGGCATGTTGTTTGCAATTTTGAAATCAGAAGACATTAAAGTAATAATAAGGCTGGTGGATTTCATTTGGGCAGGAAGAAAACCCAAAATTAAATTGGAGACACTACAGTTACCGAAAGATCTGGGCGGGTGGGGAGTGCCAAACATTAAATTAAATTATGTTCTTTCAATACTAGGGCTGTGTGATATGATCAAAATCTCATATCCCGATATAAGACATCTATCGTCCCGATAACGATATAAATCACAAAAATGTAACATTTTCTGTAAATTCTGTGAATCTCGACTTGCGTGAAGTGTTTCCAGCTGGGCGTCATGTAGCTGGAGTCGAGTGTTTTAACCGATGCATGAAACTACACATTTTTAGACATAAGTTGTAACGGCGCCGTTTTCTTTGTGCGTATTTATTACACGGCGTGCTGCGGGGAAAAGCCTGTTCTAACGTTTGAGTCTAAGGTTTATTTTTTAGCACCTGGCGGCTCTTTTTTACTTCTCATCCGTAAATAATCTGCATCTTTCACGTGATTCAGTTTATTTTGAAAAGTCTCAGCAGGATCTTGAGCTTTATTGTGAAAGGTTTATGTGGAACATAAACAAGCAGACGCGCGATGGTGTTACCGTCGTTGTTGCTAACGACAACGCATAAAAACAGGCGCTTGTCCGTCCGTAGTGTGGTTATATTAAATATAAGAGAAAGAGAGAACTTGAAATTAATATAGCCACTACAGTGACATCAGAACGATGAACAAATATTGCTGTAAACAGTTTATTTTGCGACACCACGAAACAAACGATAGCGTAAAATGAAACGACAGATGTTTTTATATCGTCATCCGATACATATCATTATATCGAACAGCCCTACTCAATACAAGCGAGGTTTCTTTCTTCCTGGATACATGAACATTCTGGGCTGCCACGGCTAAATATTGAGGAAGTATTATGTAAACCATCCTCACCTGTTAGCTTTCTAGGGAAACGCCTAAATGACTTACCTCACGTAATAAAGCATAACCCACTATAATGCTATGTGGACGTGGGGAAAACTGAGAAAACTTTTTAACAGTAGTCATCCGTTTAATATTTTGTCAATGCTTATAAATAATCCAGACCTTCTGACATAGTGTTGAGCTTTGTGGGATGGCATAAAGTAGGTGTAAAGAGGTTTTATGACCTCTTTAAACATGGTGAGTTTAAATCATTTGAATCCCTGAAGTCCCAGTATTCTGTGTCAAAGACTGAGTTTTATAAGTATTCGCAATTGAGACAATAGGTGTTAAAAAATGCTAAATCATTACAAATCTCAACAGCCTCTTCTCGGTTGGAGAAGTTTCTTCTGGATAAAAGGGAGCATAAACATTTTGTATCAAAGTTTGATTCAGAGATTTATGCCCTAATTGTGGATAAATTGGCATGGTTGAGAAAATCTTGGGGGACGTTGCTTAAATGTGAAATAGATATACAGGCATGGGACAAAATCCTGCTCCTTCCATCTAAAATCTCTGTTTGTAACCGATTTAAAGAACTGCAGCACAAAATTTTGCACAATGTGTATATTTCTCTGTATATTTATAGTAAGTATAATATGGGAACATCTCCAAATTGTCTCCAGCGTAAGGCCGGAGTGGGCACTAGATTTCATTGCTTGTGGGAATGTGCTATTATTCAGTCACTTTGGAAAGAGGTCTGCGCCAATATTAGTACAGCCATTGGTCATCAGGTGACAGAAAACCCATTAATGTGTTTATTGGGATATATTCCTGTCTCACTGGTACAACATGAGCATGTAATTCAGTCACTGTTAATGTTGGCCAGGAAAAGCATTATGTTGAGATGGGAGGGGGCTGAGCCTCCCTCCATTCCTCTATGGAAGTCGCTCATCATTGATGTTATGACTCTGATCAGGCCGGGACATCATATTGATGGGAGCTCCCGAATTTTTGTGGACAAATGGAAGAAACCACTGGAAACACTGGGAGCAACCTGTAAACTGGATTCTAATGGACAACAATTATGGACATAATTTATCACAAGTTCTCTGTGGACTCTGGAGAATGTGTAATATTCTAGTGCTGTGCAGTGTTACTATCTTGGATGTGAACCAGTCTTGTATTTGTTGGAAAAAAAAGTTAAATAAAAGTTTAAAAAAAAGAAAAAAAAGAGAAAGGATTAATTCTATCTTTATGAGACACGGTTACTGTCATTGTTTTTCTGTTAAATAACCTAAAAAATGACTGCCTGCAGCTTAACTTCAGTAATCCCTCCCCTATCAATCACAACCCAATCCTACAACACTGCCTAAAGTCCTGCCATTAATTCATGTTTGGATTATGAATATGATCAAGTTGAACTGCTTGTTCCACCCGCTTCAAAACAAACAACAACAAAAGCTGCACCAGAGGACATGATCCACACTTCCTGCCAGTAAGTCAGTGCGAGTGAAATACAGCAGGGTGGTATTTATTTTAAATCATCAAGTAACAAAAGGTAAAAGCTTCACATCTCCTGCTCTGGTATTCAGACTGTTACTACCAACATTTTCAGACCCAACTTCAGTTTCTCTGCTTTTAATCAAAAGCCACACTTCCCGTTTCCCTCCAATCATCAGGAAAGCTCGTCACAAATAAAGCAGGATTGTTTTAAGCAGAACTATTCACATTTTTCATGAACAGGTGCAAATGAGACCAAAGAGCATTGCTGTTAAAAAAACTTACTAACCTACAAAGTTGATCTTGGGGGTGTTGACTTTTTTCCCCACTGAAGCAGCACTGGCAGCAGAAAGGCTGTTGGCTTGGGGGCTCTTAACACCTGCCACACCGCTGCTAACCAGGTTAATGGGCCTCAGGTAGGAGGAGCTGGAGGCAGGAGAGGAGGAGGTAGCCACACATGGAGAGCTGGTGGTACTGGAACTGCTGAAAGTAGCCAGTGTGGTCTTGCTTGGAGCAGCTGTCGTGGTGGATGATGTCTGAGTAACCATACTGGGCTCAGTGGATGGAATGGGCTTACCGAGTTTGGTGTGGAGTTTTACAACCTAGAAAAGAGAAACGAGTGCACAGACGCTTTCTGATTATTCTACATACAGCAGACACTAGAACAGATTCCTGTGTAGAGCCAGGTTTGCTTGAGCACTGACAATCATCGTGGACAGAAAGTATAGGCTGCCTCTTCAAATGACTGCTGTGTTTCATTCTTTGTTGTAACAATGCTAAATCTTACACCACTGCAAAGCCTGCTTCCTTCCCCTGAGTGGTGCTACGTTTGTTCATCTGTGGGTTTAGCAGCAGAGTGTGTGGGCTGTGAAAGACACAGTGGGAATGTGAATCATACCTTTTGGTGCTTGGCTCCACGAATATGGGCAGCATAGGCGTCAGCACCAGTACATGAAACATCACAAAGTTCACATCGGAGCTGGTTCTGAGCATTGCGGGCCAGTGCTCCTCCACCGCTACCACTGCTACTGCTGCTCTGAGAAACCTTCAATGCCGCTTCCTTCTTTTTGTGCTTCTGGCCTTCAAGGTGCTCCTTGTAAGTCTTATGCAGTCAGAATTGGAGGGACACACAGATTATTCATGAGACAAAACACTAATCAACATTCCCACAAGCGACTGCATAAATGTTTTATAAATGTTGCTCTTCGTCAACTGAAGTTGTAGATTCACAGAAACGTCCTCGATCATTCTTGTTATGGTTCACGGTTTTTTCCCTCCTCAGGACACATTACCATGTCAGTCCACCCAACTCTGATAAACTCCCCATCAAAGAATGGCTTTCTGTTTTTTGAGGGATTTGTAGAAAATCTCAAAGCTGGTCTTAACTGCTCCATCCCTGAAGCTTTGCTAGCAAACGTCTGATGTCTGAACCTGCTCTGCAACAGGCAGCTTCTTGTGTTTAGGCCGGTGATTCCTCAACACAGCAGTCTGCTCACTGCAAACTGAGCACATGGCTTTAACTCTGACTTCAGTACATAATACTTCCATGTCCACTAATAACCATAAAACAATTAAATATCTTATGATTGACTGTGAAAAGCATTGAACTTAACCCTGTGTGTTCATTAGTTATCAGTAAATTAACCCAAGCATCATATCCATACACACCATATTTAGCCTAACATTCATTGTCGTCAGTCTTTACTAAGTCGAATGGGAGGCGGAGCCTTCAGCTTACAGGCCCCTCTGCTGTCTGGATTCAGGACACATACACCATCTCTACTTTGGAGACAAATTTCTCTCCATAGCTTTGAGCCTAATCTTCAAAGGGTTGCAAACGTGTACGATGTGCTCCACAAGCATAAAATAAAATTTACAAATGTGTGCAATGATTTGTGTGTAACTGTTGATGTCCCACACGTGTGCGGCCTCTAGACTAATCCACACAAATACGAAGCAATCTGACCACACGTAAAACTATTTTACAAACGCGTACATCCAAACCTGAATAAATACTGATCGTTTACGCACAGTGTATTAAGTTCAGCTCCTGAATCTGATAATATTACCCTCCAAAACCCTTTCTTTGCACACAGATGTCTCAAACTACACGCAACTTCTCTCTCGCTCGCTCACAAAGCCTTCCATACGTGTGGACGAATCACCCGATAGGTCACGCCATACGGGTTTGTGGCAGGTTTAAAGCTTCGCACAGGTCCACTAATGTAGGCTGCTTTCAAGTCCCAGTGTAAACGTAGGACATCAGGGCTTCCACTGTATGCCTGCGTTTGTTTTTCTAAATGATCATCACAGTTAATAACCGCTTTACTAGAAACCATCGGTTTACCACACACAGACAGTGGCGCGAATGTTCGGGATTATTTGTTTGAACAGTAATGGTAGACCACCAAGACCTGGATGACCACTGACATGTTTGGGATCATTTATTATGCCGACATTAATAATAATAATGGATTGGATTTATATAGCGCTTTTCAAGGCACCCAAAGCGCTTTACAATGCCACTATTCATTCACTCTCACATTCACACACTGGTGGAGGCAGCTACAGTTGTAGCCACAGCTGCCCTGGGGCAGACTGACAGAAGCGAGGCTGCCATATCGCGCCATCGGCCCCTCTGGCCAACACCAGTAGGCGGTAGGGTAAAGTGTCTTGCCCAAGGAATCAGGACAGAGAGCCCGGGATCGAACCGGCGATCTTCCGGTTAGATGCGCTTCCCAACCCCCTGAGCCACGGTCGCTGTTATTAGAGAGTGCTAAGATTAACATTAAAGTGTTATTCCACCGTACCTGAATCAAATATCTGTTTATTTGAAATATATAACTTAACATACACTCACTCCAGTGGATGATCCACAGTACGACCATGCTGTCCCCTCTGTCTGCAGCTGAGCACTGGCTGAATTTCCCCAGCATGTAAGAGCACATTATTTAACCCATGCATGAACCTTTAGAGGCTGGTGTATCGGCTCTGTGATGGATAAATCACCTCTTCTAGTTTTGAAAAAAATAAAACAAACAAAGCTTTACACTGGGACCTGAAAGCAGCCTACCCGTGTGGATCTGTGAGAAGCTGCAGCATTAAATTAGTCTCAGACATCCCAGGGAAAGGCTCCTTCTCTCAGGAATATGAGGGGGGGTTGCTTCACTGGTGAAAGCACCACAAGGTATAAAATCTTAAGCCTGACTCTGCTAAAGGAAACAAGGCTGTAAATCTCTCTTCACGCAAGCCTGACCGGAGGGCGGGTTGCCATGGTAACAGGAGTGCTGCCTGCAGAAGGGTCATCTCCACAGAGGTGCAGAAGAAGAAACGTGAGCTGGTATCAGACTCAGTTTCTGTGAGTCACAATAAGAGTGTTCCCTGTGTGCGTGTGGTGCTCTGTGATCGTTTGGCTGTCCTGAGTGAGCAAACAGACACAGCAGCCGTTTTTAACTCACAGCTTTAACTGCTTAGCACATTTATGCACTTTCAGTTCAAAAATGAACCCAACAGCATGCGATGTGATCTGTGTCCACACGTATTTAAGGAGGTTTGACATCTGTGTGCACAGAAAGGTCTCTGCAAGGTAACATGATCAGATTCGTGAGGTGAACCTAATAAATTGTGCAGAAACAATCAGTACTTCTTCAGATTTGCATTGATTTGTAAAACAGTTTTACATTTGGTCAACCTGCTTTATATTTGTGTGTGTGGATTGAAGTACGACTCCTCAAAAGTTACACACAAAACACTGCACACATTTGTGAGTCTTCGTTTATGCTTGTTGAGCACATCATATGCATCTGCAGCTCTTCCACAGTGTCTGTGGCTACCTCCTCCTACGTCCACACTAGCGTTTCAGTCCTGTTCACAGAGGTGTGCGTCCACATTGAAAAGACCGAAAACACTTATGTTCCAGTACTGCGCATGCGTGAAACAAGATTCCTGCTTCATTTCTGTCTGCCGTTTATTTACTTTCCGGCTCTTTGAAACGTTGCGGCAAAATGTCGAGGAAATGCACCAAGTTTTTTAAATGGACTCACAATGAGGTGGAGTTGTTGCTGCGAGTAACACAAAAGTACAAAGTTGTATAAGCCAGTGAGAATTAAAGAATTTGAAGAAAAGCTCTCTGGAGCATGTACAAACTGATATTAATCTTTAATTATTTTAAAAAATTATTTTAAAAAGCAACAAAGTTACCACTCACTGATGAGTTGATCAAAGAGTGTCTGGTAGCTGAAAAGGAACAAACTGCATGACGCATCATTTACATTTGAATCCCACAGACCTCGTACAGGGCACACAGACAAGCTGATGAGCTGCATGGCATATATGTATTATCTTTGCATGGTTGAAAGACTTGCTGGCCAACATTAGGCACTCCATAGAAAACAAGTGGAGATATCACAAGACATTTTACATTTAAACATGACTGTTAGATATCCATGCACTCAGCGGTGAACTCACCTGTGGGCCAGCACAGCTGATCTTACACACATCACAATAGTGTATCTGAGGAGGTTTGGGGGGCTGTTTGGGCCTCAGCTGTTTACTCTGAAAGGGGGGCTTCTTAGTAAAGGTGTTGCCTGTCCATGCTGCAGTTGCAGCTACAGCTGCCACTGCCTGCTTCTGCTGCTGTTGCTGCTGGTAGTAACTGGAGGCTGCTGAGTAAACTGCAGCTTCATAGCCAGAGTATGAGGTTCCTGAAAAACATCCAAACCTACTTACTGCTGCTCTGTTTGTCAACTTCTCAAAAGGTTCTCAGAAAAAAAACATTTATTTACACAATGAGACCATATTCAACATTTCTAGTCAACATGTCACAGAATCAGACGAAAGGTCTCAAAGCTATGCTAACAGAGCTAAGGCGCTGTAGCTGTCCTCTGAGGTAAACACAGCATGACTAGCATCAAAAAAATGTTAGACATATTGTTTACCATTGTTATTGCCGCTCTCATACAGCTAAAAACAAACACATAGTCATTTGTTATCCAGAACACAACTGATCGGCTGCATTACGATTCACCTTCATGTTACTCACGAACTACAGTAAAAAAGTTGTTCCTGGAGCAGTGCTTTTGTGATAACGTCTCACAGCTTACCAGAGTATGTAACAGCATTAGTGCTGTATGTTGGGCTTTGGGAGTAAGACGGGACAACAGAGGCTGCAGCAGCCACGGGCTGGACAGTAGATGTCACTGGGTAGATGGAGAACGTTGAAGAGGCTGGACTAGGAGCAGCTGGCTTTATCACAGTCACCTGTCGAGTCTGCTGGCTCTGGGTGTATGATGTCACCCCCTGGCTGTAGACCGGTTTGGGGGCTAGAAAACACAGAAAAGGATACAAAATTTCAAAGTTCTGCTTGGTCACGTTGTGCTGTACTGCCACAAACGATATTTTGATAGTCGACTAGTCACAGATTATTTTTGCGATTAGTCGAGTAATCAGATCATCATCCATTGGACGTAAAACGTTCAGCTTATCGCACCAGCATCTGCTCTTATATAACTATCATTAGCTTACAGCTTTAAGTGTTTCAGGTCTGTGCCAACTAAAAATAAAGACAAGATGATAGTTTATTAAATTTTAATGACATTTGCAGATTGTTTCAGTGAAGTTTAATAAACTCCTTGCTATCTAAAATATAACAGGACATCGGAGTATATTCTGAGCATCTCACACTTCTGATAATCAGCTGTCTGCTTGACGTTTATTCAGCTGTGTAAAAACTATAACTTTAATCTCAGCCAAACCGATTTACTCAGGAACAAATAAAACACTGAAAAAAGCCAAACAATAACATTTCAAGTTATCTGAGTGACTTATATATCATGGTAAATGGTAAATGGCCTGTATTTATATCATGTTTAACCTGAGTAGCGAAAGACGGCGGTGGGTGTGTTATTCTTACTCCGAATCTGAATAAGTACGCGGGACCACTGTGTGCGGTAAGACCAACTCTTTACTCACTGTATTACCATCTCCCGGCATAATTACACAATCAAACAATGAACACATACTGCCCATACAACAAATGTACCAGAGACAATTATGAATACACCACAGTGGGTTTGAAAACGATTTGCCGGGAGTCTAGTGAGCCTTGCCCCCGGCTAGCTATCGAGCTGGTGGGTAACAGACGTCTCCGAAAACGTCGGAGCGCTTTTTTTTTTTCTTTTTTTTTTTTATTCTTTATTTCTAAAATATTACTTCACGATGGTGATTACAGGCATTAATCAACAAAATTTACAAGGGAAAAACAAAGCAAAACGAAAGAGGGAAAAAAAAAAAAAAAAAAAAAAAGAGTAAAAAAAGAAAAAACAGTCGGGAGTGACCAGTTAGCTAGGTTGGTGGTTTCAAGCTTTGAAAAGAAGATTCGGTTTATGGGTATTGGCATATAGGACCCACTTATCCCAACACAAATGGAACCAACCCACCCCGTCATTGACATGAGCTGTTACTTCCTCCATCCTATAAATCTCTAGCGTAATTTCCCACCATAATGACAAGGTCGGTATATCTTGCGAGGACCATTTCTTAGTTATACTTTTCTTACTTGCAACAAGTAAAGCTCTTAACAGACATGTATCATTTTTAGACCAGTTCCGCGGTATACAACCAAAAAAAGATTGTCTTCATGTCCAAAGAGAATGTACAGTCAAAAATGCCTTGTAATGTACCATGAATGTCTTTCCAGTAAGTCCGTAGCACAGGACAGTCCCACATAATATGGGTGTGATGTGCTCGTTGGTGTCCACAGTTTCTCCAACACACAGGAGGATTCCCATCATAATGAGCCTTTTGACACGGAGAAATAAAGAACCTTATCAAAGACTTCCATCCGAATTCCCTCCAGCTGTTGGAGGAAGTACTCCTCCATTGCCGTTCCCATATCTGAGTCCATTCATCCCTTGAAATACACATCCCTCCCTCCTTTTCCCATAACATCTTCACATAATCAGTTGAGTGGGGAAGCTTATTTATAAGAAAATTATACCAAAAGGAAATGAGCCTTGTATCGACATCCCCACTGTATGCCTGTCTAAACAAAGTTACCAGTTCCACATTAGTGTTTGACATCACACCGATTGTTGTCTTTATATAATGTCTTATTTGCAGGTATCGATAAAAATCCTGTTTTTCTAGATTGTATTTCTGTTTCAGTGTGTCAAAACTAATAAAGTTCCCATCCTTAATCAGACTATCGAATGTAGATAACCCTTTAGCAGACCAACTTTTAAAACGTGAGTCCAGTTTATTCGGGACAAAGTCAGAGTCATATGCATACCATTTAAATAAAGCCAAATCCTGTTCCAGTTTAAATTCTTTCACGACTTTTCTCCATATATTAAGTGTGCACGACACCCAGGGGTTGCAAACCTTGTCAATACATTTTCGAATGTTCGAATCCATCAAGACAGCTTGTATTGGAGAGGAAAACATGTTCTCCTCAATAGTCTTCCAGTGTGCTTGGTAGCTTGTATCACACCAATTGACCACAGTCACAAACCAAGAACATATGTAACTGCACAAACGTGTAACATAACTGATGCCTAGTTCTGAGTTTTATGTAATAAATAATGCAAAAGTATTGGGCTGTTCACATGAGCAGCCCGAAAATAATTTTTTAGTGACGGCAACCCCCATCCTCCCGCCTTCTTATGTAGTTGTAAAGTTTTAAAACAAACCCTCAGCCGCTTCCCCCCCCATATAAACCGCGATATTATTTTATCCCATTCATTGAAACGGCATAAATATAATATTCTTGGCAAAATATTCATTTTAATAGATTCAATTCGTGAGTGTAGAGAAAGAGAGGGGATCATGTTCCATCGTCTAATATCACCCACTATTCTCCTTTGTAGGGAACCAAAATTCTCCTCAAATAGTTTAGTTAAATCCTTGGGAATAACAACTCCTAAATATTTCAATGATTGTGCTTGCCAACTCATTGGATATTGAACAACCAAGTGAGCAGGAGGGCTATAGTTATAACTGAGAATTTGAGTATTAGACATATTAATTTTATAGCCAGAGAGTTTCCCAAATTTTTGGCATAAATTCATCAACAAAGGCAGGGAGGGAGGGGCAGCACGGTGGCACGGTGGTTAGCACTGTTGCCGCACAGCAAGAAGGTCCTGAGTTCAATTCCACCATCAGGCCGGGGTCTTTCTGTGTGGAGTTTGCATGTTCTCCCCGTGTTTGCGTGGGTTCTCTCCGGGTACTCCGGCTTCCTCCCACCGTCCAAAGACATGCAGCTTGTGGGGATAGGTTAATTGATTAATCCAAATTGTCACTAGGTGTGAATGTGAGTGTGAATGGTTGTCTGTCCCTGTGTGTTGGCCCTGCGACAGACTGGCGACCTGTCCAGGGTGTACCCCGCCTTTCGCCCTATGACAGCTGGGATAGGCTCCAGTGCCCCCCGCGACCCTGAAAAAGGATAAGCGGAAGCGAATGGATGGATGGAGGCAGGGAGTTAGTGGGCTGATCTAGGTATATCAATATGTCATCCGCATAGCAAGCAAGCTTGTGTTCCTGTCCCACAATGGTAATCCCCTTAATATCTTTATTTTGTCTAATTGATTGTGCCAAAGGTTCTAAATACAAAGCAAACAGAAGCGGGGACCAAGCACAGCCTTGTTTATTTCCTCTCTGCAGAACAAAGCTGTTTGAGAGACCCATTAACTTTAATTCTTGCGGTGGGGTTAGTATATAATGCCCTCACCGTATCAACAATTCCCTTATGTAAGCCGAATTTATCCAAGACTTTGTATAGAAAGTCCCAATTTACGGAGTCGAAGGCTTTTTCTGCATCAATACTCATAAGCATGGCTGTACTCTTAGATGTCTGTATCTGATGTATTACATGAAGAGTTCTACGTATATTATCCTGGGTCTGTCGTCGTCTTATGAACCCCGTTTGGTCATTACTAATCAGGTCGGGTAAAAATTCTTCCATTCTCCTGGCCATTATCGAAGTAAACAGTCTATAATCTATGTTAAGGACAGAAATGGGTCTATATGAGCCACACTCCATTTTGTCTTTCCCTTCACGTCGGAGCGCTTTTGAAAGTATGTGGTGTCTTGATAAACTGAGCAGATATTTGAGGTTTACACAGCTACATTCTTGCCTGAAAATATGTTAAACGTTTATTTTGTGACCCAGAAAGAATAATAAGAGTAATATTAAAACTAACTAGCTGCCGCCATTGTTGGAAACTGAGCAGGGCCGCGCTATGAATTCTGGGATAGGTTGGGCCACGAAGTATGCACCCGACCCATCCTTCAAACCTGGGGAAATAAAGGACGCATTTGTGGGCCGCATTATTTGGAGTCTTGGAATTTGGACAGTCTTCCTCGTGTCGCTGTAACGTAATCGGCCTACAAATGCGGGCACAGGAGGATGCGGTTCCTGAATTTGGACACAGCTACGATAACGGACACTGCTGCTTCTTCTTCTTCTTCGGGGTTTAACGGCAGCTGGCATCCTTGTACATGCAGTGCTGCCATCTTCTGTTTCAGTCCGTTATTACACTCTTAAATCCTACTACTTATTCCTGCGTCTTTTGGGATCTTACAAAGCTTCAAACGACGCGCTGACTATTAAAATAGTCGCCGCGACGTAATCGTGACTAGTCGACTAACCCTGCTTCTGAGCCACATAGTTAGCCTCCAATTTATAATATGTTTCAATATATGGGGCAGGGATAGCTCAGTAGGTAGAGTGGTTGCCCCATGATTGGAAGGTCTGGGTTTCGAATCCACTGAACGGCTACCCAGAGGTTCCCCTGAGCAAGATACCGTCCCTACACACTGCTCCCCATGCGCTTGATTAGTGGCTGCCCACTGCTTCACTGAGTTAATGGGTTAAATGCAGAGAGCATAATTTCCCCACGGGGATCAATTAGCTATACATTATTATTAAATGAAGGAAAAAAAAAAAAAGTTCACAAGTAGCAGAACAGAGTGTTTCGTGGTGGGGTTAGGCATTAATAGCAGCAGTTATTTCACATTCCCTGCTGTTGTACATCGTAGAGTGACAGCAGCTGAAAGCATGTCTTTCACGCATTGTGGCTGCAGCAGCCCGTCACTGAAGGAGCTGCTTAAGGCCGTCAGGCTGAGATGCATGGGGTGGCCACCGTTCTCCTGTCACCGACTACCTCACTGGGTCAACAGGTCGTCCAAGAACAGCGCTGGCCTTCTTGATCAGTGTGTTCAGTTTATTCCTCTCCCAGCAGAGATACGGCTGACCAACACAAACACAGTCATAGGAGCTCCCACTGCACTCCATAGGAGCCGAGGCTCCATTGCAGATACAACCTGCTGTGTCTTTACCTGTAGTGTATCATTAGTCCAGCCTACTGGTCGGACGAGTCAGAGATCATGGCTGTCAGGGGAACATCTACAGGCTGCTTAAGCCCCAGAATGCTGCCTTCAGCACTGGTAACACAACCAGTGTGAGAGCAGCAAAGGGTGTCATCACCGTGTGTTCCTTCTACTGTGGTGCCATTCAAAGCATCTTAACAAACTGGTGGAAACTCCCCCGCCTCCAGATCAGGAACCACGCTGTGTTTAGTAAAGATAGCTCTCCCACCAACACACGAAGCAGTCAGCATTACAGTGGCCTCCACCCATCCCTCACACAGCTTCCCTCAGGGACAAGATGAAACACCACCCTGTGCCTCCTCCACCCGACTAAGAACCAGCAACAGTTCCAGGCCAACTCACTCCCACACAAACACAAAGCAACCACTCCACACTGCATTGCTCCTGTGATTTCTATATATCCAGTCTTACACCTTTTCTTTATTAGCACTGTAAAGGACACACTCCAATAAATTACATTTACACTGTAACCATTCTTGTATAATTAATATTTGACCAATTAATACCAATTTTTTAGTTCTCCAACAGGCCTGTTATTCACAGCTCACATCTTTGCTTCCCACACAGTGACAATATATCAGCACAGTCCCATATGTAAGGCAGTAATAACAATAAATCTGACGTTGACTTCCCTCCCTGGGTAGGACACTTGACACTGTGATGTCGTTTCTGGTTAAGGAGTGGGTTAATAGAAGGAATACAACAGTTGTAGCCTCTTTCCTGGACACATCGGTGGGTGGGTGCAGTCAACGCACAAGGCTGACAGACACTGAATTTGCAGTGTACTGTGTGGTAACCAGTCAACTTACAATTCATTCTCTGGTGACAGTGTGACCTTCATGGCAGGCCTTGCATAGACAAACCACATTCTGCATGGCTTCATTGTAAAGAGTCAGCACTCTAAGGTGTGTAGTCTAGTCCCATCACTCACTGTAAACATTTGGCTCATTAGGAAATTCATTATAATTTAAAATTATGTTAGGAGTGTATTTGGGGGAATTTTTAACCATTCTTCCAGAAGTGCATTTGTGAGATCACACACACTGTTAGATGCCAAGGCCTGGCTCACACTCCAATTTATCCCAAAGTTGTTCTGTTGGGTTGAGGTCAGGACTCAGACCAGTCAAGCTCGTCCATGTTTTATGGACTTTGCCTCGGGCACTGGTTCACAGTGATGCTGGCATCCTCTCAACCCTCTGATTTTACGTGGCCCATCACTTTGTGTCACTGTTTGTGTGGTTCCCATTCATTTCCAGAGGGAAAGAGGAAAATTCCCAACTAGACTTTCTGCACAGGTGCATCCCATCACTGTACCATGCAGGAACTCACTGAGAGCGACCCAGTCTTTCACAAATGTTTGTAGAAGCAGTCTGGAAGCCTAGTTGCTTTATTCTGTACACATGTGGCCATTGAATTACTTTGCATACCTGAATTCAATTATTTGGATGGATGAGTGAATACTTCTAACAACATAGTGTGTAAAGAGTTTCAAAGTTTTAGAAGTTCAAATTCTTTTTACTTGTATAGCACCAATTCTTAACGGTCACTTCAATGCCCTTTATAACGTCCTGCAATAATAAAGAAAAAGCCCAATAAGCAGCTCATCCCCTATGAGCAAACACTTGGTGACAGTGGAAAGGAAAACAGGAAGAAATCTCCTGCAGATCCAGACTGGGGGACGTCAGGCCATCTCCCAGGTGGGGGTGAGGGGAAACAGAAGATCAAGTAGGGACAAAGTTTCTTGGTAGTAAAATAAGCAAGTAATCAAAATGATTACAAATCAATGCATTTGGTAGTAATGGGGTAGAAAAATGTGTATTTGAGTGTACCTGTCTGGTAGTAGGTATCTGCCACACTGGGTTGTGGCTGTGCAGCAGCAACAGCCGCTGTTGCAGTGGGTTGTTGGTAATACTGCTTACTGTCGTAAGCTACAGCTGGAGCCGTCGACCGGACGTAGGAGTAGGAATCCTGCAAAATGATCAGAGTCTCAGACATCGTTGTTCATGCCACTGTTTCAGTCTATATTTCAATGCACGTCTGAGAAAAGAATCAACTCCAAACTTCTACTGGAGGTCTACTGTGTTTCTTATCATAATACTTTACTAACAAATACTGAACCACAACTTTAAGTCTCACATCAATGATAAAACTGTCTGCTCTTAAACAGGACATGAAACATCAACTAAGTGTCATTTACACCATGGACAGGTCATCAGCCTTTCACAGCTGAGGGGTAAAAAGCAGTCTACAAGTGTTGGTTTTCCTATTAGCCCCTAGTTGCAGCAGAGTTTTATGTTTAAAAGCAACAAGGGGCAGATTGGCCACCTTCACTCTGTCTTTGGTTCTTCGTCATTGGCAGCTGCTCTGAAGTGGGAGGTTCCAGCAGTTCGCCGTAACACAGAGCTGTGTGGAGGTGTTTCATTCAGGTGCACGAGTGGTTTACTGGACTACATCCAATGAAGACTTCTTTTATTTTTCCCAAATATTTTCCAGATATGTGACCAAGAACCACATGACATCCATTTGTCCTAAACACGGCAGTTATGCATGACAATGACTGTGATAGACTCAAGTGATTAAGGCCCAGTCACACAGGCCTGGAGACAGGGCTGCAGCCACCAGTCATGGGGGCAAAATAAGTACTCATGACAGCTTTCAAATGGTTGCTTGAGGTTCATGGCAGTGCCTGGGAAAATTAGTCCTGTAGCCCCTATCACACAGGCTAATCCCTGGGGATACCATACTGGACACAATACAGCCACCGGTTCCTAGGAACCGGTGGCTGTATTATGTTTTAGAATAAAATGGTCCTCTCAGAATTCACTCAATTCCACAGCGACGTCCCAACATAATTTCATTATGAAGATACCTAAAACTTTATAACATTTTAAAACTGAACAAGGCAATGTTGATACATTTGAATAAAGTAAGATATATACTCTTGCCTCAATGGCAAATTAACAAGATCTCTAAATGTTCACTAGATAATTGATAACAACGGCCCGTGATTTTAGCTGTAATGTTTGAAGACGTTACACAGTTAAAAGCTTGAGTTTGAGCTTTTTGATGTCAACATTGTATTTGGTTTTTAATCTCCTTCCACATACTTTTAAAATATTTCTGTATACGATACCCACACATCTTTGATCGCTATAAGCAGTAATTAATTATTAATAAACAGAAAATTACATTTTAACTTTGCATTATTCTTATAGACTACATTCACAGTAAGAGCAAAAACTGTGACAATAACCACAACACTTCATTTTGTTAAACTTTATTGTCATTACTATTAGATTTTGTACAGAACCGCAGAGGTTTAAGGTCCAGAAAGAACGAATGCAGCTCAAGTCCGGTTTCTGGAGCCCTACTGCTGAAAGAAGAAGAAATATTAATACAAACATGTCAAAGGTGGAAATCAGTCAATTTACCTTCTTCCCCCACCAATATATAGCATTTATTATTTCTTAGACAGCTTCTATATTTTACACATCCTCCTGATAGTACACTTAAACAGCGCCTCAATAAGGGTAGGTTTAAAACAAAAACAACCATTTCCTTATTCAAATTGATTTTAGCATGAATAATGTGATATCCATTCATTAACTGCTGAATCGATTTCCTCAGTGGTGCTAGGTTTGAATACATGCCGCCTACAGACAGCAGTGTAACATGACAGCTGTCTGTAGGCTGTTAAACTAAAAATAAATGTGCTGCCATGTGCTGTGAAGTAACTTAAACATGTCACACATGCCTGCTACACCAAATCTAAAACCATTTCTTGGCCCAGTCCGATCTGCCAACTATTGCTGACCAACTGGTGCCCATACTAGGTTTGAACACTTACTAGTCAAGCAAAGCGACTGGACTGTTTAAATTGTACAGTTTCATTAAATCTATCTATTCCATTTCAGATGCTAAGTAGTTGTCATCAGAAAAGGTTCAGGTACCTGCTGGTTGCTTCCAGGTCTCCACACTGCTGGTGCACAGGCAGAGGATTGCCACGTTCGACACAGTTCCCTCACAGGCAGAGTCAAGTACTGTGGTGAGGATATGTAGGAAGATCCCCAAGCTAAGGATCCACAGCAGCTTCCTGGCAGCAGACCCACTTGCTTGCCAACTAACCAATCATGTCCGGTAACTCAATCGAGTTTCTCCCGTCCTCATTTTGAAACGCCATCATTAAGCTTTTGAGAGTCATTGCATTTAATTTGACTGATTTAAAGCATTTATGGAGAGAATGTATTAACTTGTGTGTAATTCATTTAATTCCTGCTGATAGTGTCCAATTAGAAACTAGTTAATGGAATTCTGCAAATGCATTTATGGCACGTGAGCTCCCACAAATATAATGAAGGCAGCACATCTCTCCCCATATTCCTCATTCAAAGAGACTCCAAAGAATGTTCTGGAATCTGTGAGTCTACAGAAAAATGTTGTGGTACCTGGTAGTTCTGTGAGGTGACTGGTGGGGGTGGCGGAGGGACTTCAGGCTGCCGTTGAGGGTAGCCATAATCTGTGGCCGCGTGGGTCGGCTGGTATCCTCCGTAAGCGGCAGCAGTGGCAGCAGCTGCCACGGCAACAGGCGCAGGCCTAGCTACTGCAACTGTGGCTGCAGCAGGGGCGTAAGCTGCTGCCACAGTGTGTGCTGCCACTGGTGCTTGATGAACTGTGTAACTGGCCACTGTGGTTGGATGGGTGTATGCTACCCCGGCTGCTGGCTGCTGGCTGGGAGACACAAAGGGAAACATGAAGGTTATCTCGACAGTCTAACTGAGAAATGCCTTGGCACATGTTAAAAGATCTTTTTCAGACTCCAGTGTCTCCAAAACTGTACAGCTTTCCCCAAACTGCCATGACAAATTGCATATTAATGATCAACAAACTGGTCTCACAGCCCACTGTTTCCCCAGTGGTGCCAGTTTCAGTCATTGTGCGAATGTCCTGTTTATAAGGCTGGACACCTGCAGTCAGCTGAGACTGTAGAAGTCAGCTGATGATGATGGAAGGTTTCTCCCACTGAAACGTCCAGATGAACAGATTCTGGGGATTTCTTACCTGGATGACTGAGGATGCATCAAGACTTTACAGCTGTACTAACTACCAAAGCATGTATGGAGATTCTTTTGACCCTGCTGAGATTATGCCACCATGATTACATTTAAAAATTGTCTTTTTTTAAAATCCTCCCACTAATGGGACTCAGGGGTCCCTTAAATTATCATCTGAATCGTGCAGTATAGACTACTGTTAATACATACCTTGAATTATTTGGCATATAAAGACTTTTTGTTGATTTATTTAAATGTGCATGACAATTATGGTGCAACTGCATGCTCTTCTGTACAGGTCAGCTGTAACACATATCAGGTTTACTTTGTGGACTAATTTGTAATAAAGCACTTCTCCTCCTGATAAATTCAATTGTATTTATATAACATCAAATCACAACAGCAGTTGTCTCAAGGTGCTTTGTGCTGTAAAGCAGGGGTGTCCAGCTCCAGGCCTCGAGGGCCGGTGTCCTGCAGGTTTTAGATGCGTCCTTAATCCAACACAGCTGATTTAAACGGCTAAATGACCTCCCCAACATGTCCTGAAGTTCTCCAGAGGCCTGGTAATGAACTAATCATGTGAGTCAGGTGTGTTGACCCAGGGTGAGATCTAAAACCTGCAGGACACCGGCCCTCCAGGCCGGGAGTTGGACACCCCTGCTGTAAGGTAAAGACCCTGCCATAATACAAAGAAGAACAGCCAACAGTCACATGTCCCCCTGTAAGCAAAACACAGCATTACAACTACTGAGTATCATCCTAAGTTGCTGCAATGAATCTCCGGGGAAATGAACTAGGCCGTCACATCATTATTTCACTTTGACTTTAAGATCGTCTTTAAATCCACCCCTCTGTAGGTTGATCCTCTTCATTTAAGTTCAGATGTTCTCAGGAATCTGAACATTCCTCAGATTTTTCCCAAAACCTCAGGAATGTTCTCAGCACCTTGCTGAAACTAGGCTGCGCAGACCTGAGGGAGTTCAGAAGGCAAAATTGGTCCAACCTGCAACATGCAAGCTGTGCCTAAAGATGAGTGTACTGTGTTACTCCATTTTATTAATGTGGAGTTAACAAAACAATCCTAAAACTAAATCCTGAAATATAGTGACTTGATGGTCATGATCATCCAGGACGGGTAAAGAGCAGAGCGTGCTGAGAGAGAAAGCCATCACAAGGACTAAAGGCGCCAACGCAGATCAATAAGACGTGATGAGAGTGAAAGGAAATGGAGACGGGGCCAACAAATAGGGTTACTGTATAAGTTTCCAAGAATCCTTTGTCATGTAAAAACATTGTTGATGTGGATTCAGCACACAAACCAGGATACTGACAGGATTCAGAGTCCAGTTTGATTTGAAACAAGACATTTTTAAGCACAGTGGTTAGCGCTGCTGCCTGAGTCAGCTGGGTCTGCGTTGGCATGCATCATCATTTGGAGTTTGTTCTGCCTGTGTGCTCGCTCCAGCTTCCAGCCACATAACACATGCTTCTTAGGTTAACTAACCATGGTTGGTGTTACTGAGTGTTTCCCTGTCTGTGTTAGAGTACTACACCTGTCACCTTATGACAACCAGGTGTTGGTTCAAGGTGAAAGGTGGTCTCTAACCTTCTTTCCACTGGTGCTTCAAATGCCTAAGTGATTTAAGTGTTTATACGGTGACACCAACACAATCTTTGTCATACTCAAGGAGAGCAACACAATCCAATCTGAGGACAATGTAAAACATCAGTGATATAGTTCATTTCGGGGCCTGAATATCTGTTTACCCCATATTACAACAGTCTCACTACTTCGCACACTTTAACGGGTTAGTTTGGATCCAAAGCTCCCACCTTTTTTTGTTCAGAAATAAAAAAAATAAATTAGACAAACAGCTGACGTCATGTTGCTGACCATGGCTTCCACCACAGCAGCTGCTCTACCACCATTTCACCATAAATCTTGTGTACAAAATTAAAATGTCAAAGGTAGAATAATTATGCCCGAAGCCTACAATACAATGTAAAATCAAAGAAACCATTTACAGTCACGGGGACATTTTAGCAGTTTGGAAACTTTCAACTTTTCCAAAGTGCTGAAATTTCACGGGGACATTTGGAGAGTAAGCGGTGCTCCTTTGGTTTATGTTTGAAGAAAAGTAAAAGAAAAGTGCATGAACACTTGGCTAGAACAGGGCCGAGGCTGTTGGTATGCAACCCCCCCCCCCCCCCCCCCCTTTGTTAAAATAACAGATTAAATTCATACAAAACTAGCAGGTGGCTTGCTCGTGCTTCAGAGGCCTGACTTAGTGATTGAATGCATACCATTATGCTCGGGGTGAGCACTGAAACGGCACATTTAGGCCGTAAAGCTTTTTTAAAAAGGTTTTTGACTGCAGCTGAATTTGGACCGAGCCCTGTTCCCTTTGCTCTGACACCGACCGCATCCCAGCACACACACTCACCTGTGAGAGCAGGTGCTGCTCAGCAACAACATCATCATAGTAATAATTATTATAATAATCCTGCACTCTCCCATGAGATGCATGTTTTGGGATAACGAGTGTTCAGCCGTGCAGTGAAAGGCAGGTTATATTTTCCTACCAAATAACTATTTCAGTTGGTCCTTATAATAAAGTCTAATAATGTCACACATAAGGGGGCTGTCCCGTATTTGGATGCCCGACCCCCATGGAGGCTCCCATGTGTTCGGCCTCGGTCTGGAGTGGATCGGCAGTGCTTCACGTTTATTTCCGTAGTTTTCCGTCGGAACTGTGGAGAAGGTCCAACCGTAGCACCGGGAACAACAGCCCCCTCCCCCAATGCGAACAACGGGATCAGTGGGCAGTAGCAAGCCTTAATATTAATATGTACGTACAGCATATAAACAAGCCATCGTTCGACCACAGAAGCATTATGCAGCACACAGGAACCCAACCAGCCACGTATCCCGCATCCCCCTACCTGTACTGAGCGGCAGCGCCGTGGGTAAATCCAAAGTAATTGCCGGTAGCCATTTTGGCATCTTCACCAAGCCGGCCAGGCACTGCGGAGGACACACACAGGATAAGCTAACCGTTAGCAGCGGTCCAACAACTATTTATTCACGGTTTTATTGCCTTTCTTACGCCTGCAGACACATCAACATTTTTAAAGTTGTCCTTAATATAAATTCACATTTGGTCGATACTTACCATAGGTGAAGGATACTACTGGACATATGGGAATCATTGGTTTTGTATATTCTACCCACTCTCTGCAGCGCTACACCAACCTATATTACATGTCGCACCCGGAAATGGCGTCATGACGCATGCGCAGAACGGTAAAACGTTAGCGTTGGGTGCGGTCCTACAGTGAGCAGAAACACACACATACATTCAGTCTGCAGTAACATGTCTGAATAGCGTTGGGACAGGGCCGTGAGTCCCGCTGTGCGGTGTCTTTTAACAACAGTCCGTAAATGTGTGCATACTGAGGACAGCAGCTGCTCCCATTCTGGTCTCATATGAGACTGTAGCTGCTCAGCAGACCCCACTCGCGCTTTTTTACATTTCACTGAGCGGCAGATGTTTTCAGTCGATGAACGTCTGGACTGGCATTTATAATCGTACTTTTCTAATCTTACTGATCACTCATATTCACACCACACATCCATAAAGCACGCACTGTCAAATATTACTCGTTTCAACATACAAACCTGATGTAGAGGACTGACTTAGAATTTTACGTAAAGTCAACAAATGGGTTCTGGGGACATTTTGTTTATCTTAAGTAATTCTTTAAGCCTTCCAACATCTATGTCAGCACTCCTGTAAGATTGATCTCAGATCTTACATTTAAATTTGTACATTAATTTAAATTTATTTTCAGTCATTTATGCTTCAGGTTTTATTTTAAAAAATTAAAATAAAACAGATTTAAGTATTCATTTCATGCATAAAGTTTGTTACATGGACATGACAGTTAGACATGAACATGGTCCATCTTACTCATGTGAGAAACATCACAATCCATCACAGTTCACATAATACTGCTTGTAAATAAATAAACGTGAACTTGGCTTTGAGCGTGGTTTGGGTGAAGAGTCATTAGGTGATCAGTTTGTGCAAGTTTGATTAAAATGTGACTGATACTCTAGGTGAAGTAGTGATTTTTGTGAACTGTGGACATCTGGACAACAGAACCTTTACCATGGCAGGAGCTTAGTCTTTCAACAGGATGAGCTAAAACTGCTGCATTAAAATTCACAGCATGGACATCAGTGTGTGAATATAAAGTATAAAAGACCTCAAACTCTGGTATTTGTCATGGTCAGAGTATTCTCTGAATGTTCCAAGAACCAGTAAACACAAAATATAAAAAGTTTGAATTGTCCCTCATCTTCCAAGGTGAAGTTAACATTCCCTCTTGACATCTGATTTCCCTGCAGCTGTGACAGCACTGAGCAGCTCCTTCAGTGGGAGACTGCGGCACCCACGGTGTGGGACGGAGAGATTTCGCAGGTCTTTCCTCCCCACTGCTGTCAGACTCCACAACAAAGACTTTAACTGAACAAACACACACATCCACACATGTGCAATAACACTAAGTGCAATAATCTTTTCTGGCATCGTTGTATTTTTACTCAGTTGTATATAGCATTCGTATTCTATTTTTATCTTATTGTATATTTTTATTCTATTTTATTCTACTGTATATAGTATATTATTTTATTCTATTCTGTACAGCTGTGTACTGTATTTATTCTTATTGTATTCTAATTTTTGCGTCATAACTTTTGCACTGTCCACTTCCTGCTGTGACAAAACAAATTTCCCACGTGTGGGACTAATAAAGGTTATCTTATCTTATCTTATCTTATCACACACACACACACACACACACACACTTAAAGGAGGAAGCAGGGGACTGGGAGGGGAGACAAAACAAAACACATAGAAAAACATACATACAGGCAGGTCGACTGACAGAGACTTCCAGAGCATCACGATTTAGGAGGGAAAATCCAAACCTACATCATATATAGAGAAAATACCGTAAAATGAATATTTTAGAAAGAGGGACTGAGAGATCGACAGAGAGAGAGAGATAAATCCCTTTTGCAGCACTTATGTTACAGTAAGACAGCTACTAGACCAGTTCTAGGTTTGCAGCTAAGAAGGTCACACTTAACGCAACTTTGTTCCAAATTACAAACCTAGGCTATTCTTTAAGCTTTACTTCTTGATTTAGGAATCAGATTTAATCTAAAACCCTTCAGTTTCAGATTCTACTTATTTAAGAGAATCTAAGACTGATCTGTTTTTGCAGGGCTGATAAAGCCAATGTAGTGCTATGAGCTCATTTAACTTGTGCTCAGTAGTAATCCCTCTGAGCAGTTTGTGTCTTTCATTGCATGAGAAATAAACTGTTATCAAAACCCAATTTGGTGCATTGACCCTTTAACACAGAGTTCCTATAGAGCCGGGGTCGGCAACCCTAGGCACGCGTGCCGCAGCTGGCACGCGAAGGGTTAACTGATGGCACGACCACAGCTGGACTGGCCATCAGGCATTTACCCCGTGGGCCGATGGTGATTTTTTGTTTTTATGGGCCGATGAATTTTATTTTATTTTATTTTTTTGTAATGGTATAAACAATGAAAGGTGGTTGATTGGCCAGATGCTGGCCGTTGTGTAAAAATAACTCAGTTGTTTTGTGGTGGCTATGGCGGAGCTTCCACAGAGGCCAGCAGGTGGATGAGGGAAAGGGGAGGCAGGAGGAGGAGAGGCCCGAGGCATTCATAAGGTTAGTTAGTAGAGTTGCCAACCGTCCTGTAAAAAGACAGAATCGTCCCGTACTCAGAGAAAATATTACGGGTTTCGTATTGAGCTGAAAAGGAGCACAGTTTGTCCCGTACTTCAGCTAGAATGGAAGAAGACACAAAGCTGGATTTATTCTGTGTCTTTATGCTGCAGCTGCTTCTTCTTCTCTCATTCTCTCCCCCTCCCTCTCCTGTTGCTACTTCAATCATAAAACTGATCAATGATCAGCTGATCGGCTTTTCTGTCACAAGTCCCGTCTCTCTCGTTTGTTTATCTCCCACTTTGCGCCAGAAACAGGAAACCGCAGGATGTCGCGCTAAACAACAGCAGCACGTTTAAGCTTGATCAGCTGTTGTTAGAATTTATTTAATATTAATTTCTAGTATCAGCTGATGTTTGCTGGAGCCACAGCTGTAAAGCTGCTGGTCATGATGTCGATTTGGATATGTGGTGAGAGGGAAACATGAAGATGAAACCAGGAGATGTCCTTACTGAATCATCAGAGCTGAACAGGTGATGGAGAAACAGGTTTACCTTTAGGTGACATGAATGAGTTGAAGTTATGAACTGTTTCTGAGAGACAAATAACACCAGGATCCTTTTCTAAGTAGCTGACAGCTGGTAACTGTGCAGGGGCGGGTCTAGCAAAGTTTTGCCAGGGGGCCAGGTAGGGCATTAACAGGGAAAGGGGGGCACAAAGAAATATTTTTCTTTCTTATTCTCATTTAAAATGTCTGGCTGTTATTAAATAATTATCTGAATCTTACAACCAAAGTTTTTATCTGATGTAACATGTATAGAAATCATACATATACCAACAAGACAGCGTACATCACTGTCACCACAGCGTTTGTTTTCATTCAAAGGCTTTATGGTTTTCCTATAATACCTGGTGGGTTGGTCTGTAGTCAAAATGCCTGGGCCGATTTTTTGTCCCAGTCCAGCCCTGTGCACGACACGCAGTGAATTAGGTGCATTAAAAAAAAAAAATGGCCACGCCAGCGGTGCACATCGCAAATTAGCTCACATAGACACATTAGTTGTGCCGCTTCTTAATGACGGTATCTTAGCTAACAACCCCAACTACCAGATTCAACTTCTAATTGGCTAAAAATAACTTAGCTACTGGTGAGAGGGACGTTGTTAGCTTTCCACATTCCGACACTTCAAATGCTTCAGGAGCTTTCCGCTCAGCGCAGCATCAGCACCGCGGAAATACACAGATACATCCGCAGACTCGAGACAGAATTCACTATGTGTTTTTGGGATTTTCAGGACATCGAAATGCAGCTGATTGAACTGACAACCTCGACTCAAAGTTTGCAGAACTACGAACGCAGCTGGAATCCACAGCTGTGCGTGTTCATGGAGCTTTCATTTTCAGCTGCTGGACGTCACTACCTGACAAGTTTAACTGTCTCCAGAACATTGCAGAGGCCTTATTAACAGTAGGTAGCTGTCTGAATGCTGGACACTCAGAGACCTGTGTCTCTGAGTGGGAGACCAGAGATCACATTAACATGTGTATCTCTGTGTAGCGCAGGGGTGGGCAATTCCAGGCCCCGAGGGCCGGTGTCCTGCAGGTTTTAGATGTCACCTTGGGTCAACACACTTGAATCACATGATTAGTTCGTTAACATGCCTCCGGAGAACTTCAGGACATGTTGAGGAGCTAATTTAGCCATTTAAATCAGCTGTGTTGGATCAAGGACACATCTAAAACCTGCGGAGACACCGGCCCTCGAGGCCTGGAATTGCCCACCCCTGGTGTAGTGAGTAAAAGCCACCGAGTAACTGCCTCTATACTACTCGTGCAAACTTTCAGGCCCAAAGCTCTTGCAGGAACAAGCCCAGAATAAACGGGACAAGAGGGTCAATATCAGCCAGATACGTTACAGTTTATTATTTTAAAAGAAAACACAAAGGGTTTGCAATCCGATTGTTCAGTCTGACGTTACTAGCCGTGTCTGGGTCTAAACTCCGCTGCAGGTTCATATATCAAACGATCACTATGGCATTACTGAGAGTTGAAAAACTGTCTAAAGTCTTTCATCTTTAATAAAATGATCAGCGTTCTGCTCTACCAGGTGTAACAATTGAGTTTAACATCCAGGCATCCATGAAAACGGAATTTATGACATTTAACGGAGTTAGAAGTTAGCAGGGAGTTAGCTCGCTAGCTTCTATCTAAATACAATATAGCATGTCCTGACTGCGGGGTTTTGGAAACAAATTAAAACGTACAGCTCTGCTATCACTTCCAGCATAAATGAAGACAGAAAACTAAACAGCAGTGACATTTGTAGGGTTACTGAAGTTTGGCTAGCTGGTATATAATGATGTGCTACGTGACCGCTAGCGACACAGCTATGTTAGCATAATATAAACAAGCGAACTTTTTTTCCACTCGAGTGTTCCACGTGAGTGTTCTCGGTGGTCAGGAACAAATGTAATCGCATGGCAGGATGCTGTAAAAGGACCAAACTTCAGCCAGGAGAACAACTGAGATAATCCATCCACAATACGAGGTTAGTCATTGTGGAGCAGGGAAATTATTTTACTGCTATTGTTAAATAATTGTCATCATTACCATTGCATTAATAATATAATCTGGAGTTTATATTGCATTCAGGGGTTGAACAGTGTGTGTCTTTCAGAAAGGCTAAAAGTCACAGGCTGACAGGAAACAGGCTTGCAGAGAGTTTGCAGAAGCAGGAAGTTATTTTGAGCAGCAGGCTAAGACGAGGCTTTAACAATGTAACAGATAGCTTTAAGAAGGCCTTAAGCAGTTATGACTATTTTATACACAATGCATATCTGTGCTTATTTGAGTTGATGTTCAGGTTCATTAATGGTCTTAAGCTTCATCTAGTGAGAGTGTCTAGATGATCCATGCTGAGGGAAAACTAGAACATAGAAGGAATTGCAGTACATGCTTACAAAACACTTATATATCAGGTCATTTCATATTAAGGTTTTAGTAGAAGTTCTTGGTTAAAACATTTATTTAGTAGAAGACATACATATAGTCTCAGTGAGCCTCTGGTCTGGTGAAAGGTCAGAAGTGCAACAGGTGAATTGAGAAAGAGCATGTGAGGTCGTGACACACACACATGAGTTAAATTTATTTAGAGGAGAGATTAGTCATGTCTGGTTGTAACTGCAAAAGTGTCTCGGTAAAAGAGGAACCGTCCTTGTTGTCTCGGCAAGAAAGAGGAACAATTTACTTTAAGACAAGAACGGAAAGTACCAGCCATGAAAATAGAAGATGATTTTCTGGGTGAAAAGCCATTGTGGTGTTGATCTGATCTATGTATAAAATGTATCTGTGACGCATGAAGGGGCGTCAGTAAATCAAACCCTGATGCTATAAAATATCTGTTTATGCTTTGATTAAGTCGAGGACTACTGGCTGTCTGCGTACAGAGTGTCTTCCCACACGTGTGTTCATTAAAATCATTGTTTGACCAAGAGCTTCTGGACCATGGGTGGTTTGTACTCTCCTTCCTCAATTGTGAACCTTAACATCATTCATATACTGCTGCATGGGCTGGGCTGTAGTTACATCCTAAGGTTTTAAAAACTGAGCTTAAATAAATGATTAGTGGTAATAAAAGCTGAGGGAGGTCAACAGTGATCACTGACTGTTTTAGGAGCTTTTTGAGATCAAATAGAAGAAAATACAAAACATTAAACATGTTAACAACACAAAAGCCATATTAAACGCAGACTACTTTAGACCCGGAAGTAGGATTCTTCGCGTCATCACTGAACAACCGGATAGGCCTAAAACATCACAATAAAAAGGTCACTAACGATCACAGTATAGGGCTTTGGAGTTGACGTCACGCCGCAATGCATTGTCGGGGTGCAGCACCATTTTCGAGGTCTACGAATCAAAACAAACACACTGTGTTGGAACGACGATTACAAGATGCTTAAAAGTAGCTCAAAAGAGAATGGACTGTATTAGTGATGTGTCGGTCGCGAAATGGCTCTTAGAGCCGGATCTTTGACGTGAACGACACGAGCCGTGGGGTTGTTTTTTTTTTCTTTCTCTCACCCTCTCTCTCTCGCACTTTTTTTCCGCGTCACTCCGCACGCGAGCCATGTGCTTTACGCTAAGAAGAGGGGGGAGGGGTGGTAGTTACACTCAGTAGCACAGGAACAGAGCGGGAGGGAGAGAGAGAGAACGAGAGCGAGGGACAACAACGCCACATTAGAAAGGTATAGTAATCATCCACAACTATTTTCAGTTGCAGATGATAAAGGATTCAGAAAGTTTATTCATGCAGGTCCATATGACAGAGAATATGCATCTTCTTTTTGTTTTCATATTGTAATTTATATTTAATTGTGTTGTGGTTTGCAGTGTTTTGTGTTGTTTCACTTTAAATTTGTTTAAAAGGAAAAAGCTGAAAATTTAAATAGTTAAAAGTAGGGATGGGTACCAGTATCTGGTGCCATTATGACATAAACGGTAGTAACCAGACCGAAAAGCAGCGCATATTTTGGTGCTTTATTTCAATGCTTTTTTTTTCCTGAGACATACACTTTGGATTCTAGCCAATCATTTTACCTTTCCAAAGATAGTAGGCGGGCCCAGGTACGTACGTTCTTTTAGAGCAGAGCTACAGATTAAAAATGCCCAAGGCGAAGCGGTCTGGCTATACTTCACAGCAAAAGATGCAAACTCAGCAGCCTGCAACAAGTGCTTTAAGCTGATACTGTGATACTGTGCAAAGGAGGTAACTCCTCAAATCTGATGAAACACCTGGCGACACATAGCGTTTTTTTAAAAGCAGAGAAATGCACCGTATTTGATAGCTTGCTGCAAGACCTCACACCGAGTGCGGTTGTGCTGCCTGTTATCGGACCCGGAGTTAGCAACATCCCCCAAGAACCCGAAGAGGAGAGTCCTGGCCCCTAGCCCTGCCAGTGTAGCAGAAATGATGAGGATGATGATGCAGCAGCAGCTGTTCTTCTCTGGGTGAGTAGCTTAATGTTGTTCGTGTGTAATTTACGTTGAGTAGGCTAACCACGTTATTACATTAATGCATGTAAGGTGAACTAGCAAACATCATCATAGCTACATGCGGCTGTCTTCTTGTTTGATGGCAGATACTCCCTTCACCCTGGCCAAAAAGGCTAAAATGACCAAAGAAAAAGTGGAAAACAGCTAAACATGAGAGGTTTTTGGACAAAGTTTGTTTTTTTTCCCATTGTTTAAGCACTGCTTCCAGCCAAGAGTGATATGCCCTGTAGCTGTAGAAAAGGCTAACATTGTTATCTTTTTACAAAAAACCTGCTAAACATGAGAGGTTTTTGGACAAAGTTTGTGTTCGCCATTCTTTGAGCACCGGCTTCAAAAGTACCGGTTTGGCACCGGTATCGGATAAAACCTAAACGATACCCATCCCTAGTTAAAAGTTGAAATGTGAATAGTTGGTTGTTGTATTATATGATTTATTTATTACATTTTATGTGGAGTGAATAAATAAAAGTATATTTACGGTGGCCCCTAGAGACAAAGCACGTAAAAACTCCAAAACACGTAAAAACTGGAAAACACGTAAAAACTCCAAAACACGTAAAAACCCAGAAGCACATAAAAACTCAAAACACATACAAAACACAACAGAAGTGCTCCAGGATGCTAGGGCGCAGTGTTGAGCTTTTGTTACCTACTGGCTACACAAGCCAGCAAGTACCAACAACCGGATTTGGTGTTTGGTAGTAACAGGTAAATGAACCTTTTTTTAAATTTTTTTTGAATATATATGAGTGCTTGTGTATAAATACACAAACAATACACACATGCTTTCAATTGTGTAATTTAAGTGATCTAGGTAGCTCTGTTTTGGAAGTTCAGTTAAAGCTAGAAATTGTCATGGTCCTGGGTCGGTGACCCAGCGCTTTTAGTTTATTATCATTTTCTAGTTTATTATGATGATGATGATTATTATTGTTTGAGTTCTATGTGTTATATTCGCTCTGCCTTTGAGTCTGCGTCTGTGTCTCTGTCTGTCTATCGTGTCACCCCGTCTGTTTGTGAAGCTGTCTGTTTAGTTTTGTGTCTTGTTTGGTTCCCCGTGTCTGAGTTTCCTGTTTTATTGTGAAGGTCTCTGTCTGATGTGAGTATGTTCAGTTTACATTTCCCCTGTCCCGTCAGCTCTGATTCCTCCCAGCTGTGTTGCCCTCCTGTCTCTCATCCCCTGATTACTGGTGTGTGTATTTAAGCCCTGTGTGTTCTCCTGCCTGTTACTCGGTGTCAGTCTGTGTTACTCGGTGTCCTGCTCGTCGTCTGCCTCTCTGCCCTTTGTCGTATGCTCCCAGGGCTGTTATTTTAGTTCTCCCAGTTTAGGTGTCTTCAGTTATTTGTCATCCCCCACTGCTTGTTTGCCACTACACCTTGTAAATAAACTTCACTAGCATTTTCATCCATTGCTTGCATCTTGGGTCCTCCTTCCTCCACACCACATGGCTCGCCTTCCCAGCCGTGACAGTACGAACCGGCCACTATGGACCCAGCAGCATTCAACCCGCCCAAGGAGCTCCGGGAGGATATTGTTTACTCTGTGGACCAATTAATTAACGTTTGGCTGTAGCACGTGGGGAGAGAATTCCGCCAAGCCGTGGCTAATCGGCTACAGCGCTTGGTTTCTGGTGTCCCCTGGCTGCTCAGCTCACTTCACCCGCTCGCACAGAATTTCATTCTGAACGAGCTCCGTCTTCACCCCCCGGCTGCTACCACCCACCCTGCAACTCATGCTTCACTGCCCGGTCCGACAGAGGATGTTCTGCCCGGCCCGTCAACCCAGCTTTCAAGGGGGAAACGGCGCTCACGCTGCCGACGCTCCTCGCCACAGTCGGACCTGGGGATTTCTGAGCGGCTGGCTGTGGTGAGTGGACAGGACAATATTATTGGTCTGAACTGTGGGACTGTTTACTCAGGGGTAATGTTCTGTACGGCACAGGACAAAGACTGTTTATCGCCTCAAGCTCAGTTAGCCGCCCGGCCAGAAGCCCAGTTAGCCGCCCGGCCAGAAGCCCAGTCGCCACCTCCACCACATTCAGCCTCACAATCCAGAGCTCCATTACAGTCACAGCCAGACTTATTACAAACCATGTTACAATCCATAGCCCAGTCAGTAGCCCAGTTGGCAGAAGAATCATTAGCCTTATCCTCCGTTCAGTCTCCAACTTCCCCACCATTATTGTCTCAACCTTTACTTCAGTCGCCCTCAGCTCAGCCACCTGTTCAGCCATCATCTTCACCAACTCCTCCTGTACAACCAGCTAGGCCAATTCAATCCGAAAGAAACTATTGTTCACCCATTTGTTCCAGGCAGAGAGACAAACCAAACAATCCTGCAAACTTTCCTCAAGAGCGGGCCAGTTCTGAGACTGAGATGCACTCCAGGGCCTCCCCAGAGGCTGGGTTTCAGCCCCCAGCAGACTCTGGACCCCTGGAGGTTAAGAAGCCAGCTGAGGACTGCACCCGGCTGTCGCTGCCTGAGCAGGGTCAATGCTCTGCGCAGCTGCAGTCTGCTATGTGTTTGCCAGAGGCCACCGCGCCTGCTGGTTCTGATCTGTTCCTGCCAGAGGCCCGTGCGCCTGCTGGTTCTGTTCTATCCCTGCCAGAGGCCCGTGCGCCTGCTGGTTCTGATCTGTTCCTGCCAGAGGTCCCCGCACCTGCTGGTTTTGTCCTGTGTGTTCCAGGGGCCCCTGTGCCCACTGGTCCTGAGACTGTTCTCGCTGGAGGGCCCGAGGAGCCTGTCCAGCCTCCTTCCTCGTCAGCTGGGGGGCCCGAGGAGCCCGTCCAGACACCGGCTGCTCCACCAGCAGCCTCATCCACGCTTGCAGCAGCAGTTTCATCCATGCCGCCGCCTGCTGTAGCGCCTCCGTCTCCGGCTTCCACGCCGCCGCCAGCTGCGGCCTCTGAGTCTTCATCCTCGCCAGCTGCGACCTCCGAGTCTTCATCCTCGCCAGCTGCGGCCTCCGAGTCTTCATCCTCGCCAGCTGCGGCCTCAGAGTCTTCATCCTCGCCGTCGCCTGGTCCAGCTTCAGCTTCACCCACGCCGTCGCCTGGTCCAGCATCAGCACCATCAGCGTCGCCTGGTCCAGCCTCAGCGTCGCCTGGTCCAGCCTCCGCCTCAGCTTCGCCTGGTCCAGCCTCCACTTCAGCTTCTGCCTTGTCTGGTCCAGCCTCCGCCTCGCCTGGTGCCGCAGGGATCACGCCACCTTCAGGTCCCAAACTGCCACCTCAACATCATCGATCATTTGTCAGGCCGCTTGTTGGGCATCACCACCACCGTGGCTGCCCTCCGGACTTCTGTTGCCGCCCCCGCCTTCCGCGTGGATGACCTCTTACACGCCGCCACTGCCTTCCGCGTGGCCGACCTCCAGACTTGCATTCCCGCCTCCGTTGCCGTCCGCACGGTCGGCCCCCAGAACTGCTTCCTCGCCGCCGCCGTCCGCACGGTCGGCCCCCAGAACTGTTTCCACGCCACTGCCTACTGCGTGACTGGCCTCCGGACCTGCTCCACTGCCGCTGCCATTCGCATGGTTGGCCTCCGGAACTGAACTGTTTTGGCCTCCTGCGCTGTCGGCCCCCTGAACTTGGCCATCTGGGCCTTTTTGGATTCTGTCCCTCCGTCCTGGACCCCGTCCGCCCGCCCTGGTCGGGTCGTTTTCTGTTTTGTTTTGGTCAGTTTTTGTGTTTCTGCTGGGCTGTCTGGAGCCAGCCCTTGAGGGGGGGGGGGTACTGTCATGGTCCTGGGTCGGTGACCCAGCGCTTTTAGTTTATTATCATTTTCTAGTTTATTATGATGATGATGATTATTATTGTTTGAGTTCTATGTGTTATATTCGGTCTGCCTTTGAGTCTGCGTCTGTGTCTTTGTCTGTCTATGGCAGGGGTGCCCAATCCCGGTCCTCGAGAGCTACCGTCCTGCAGCTTTTAGATGCATCCTTGTTCCCACACACCTGAATCAAATGAATGGCTTGTTATCAGGCCTTTGCCAAACATGATGGCATGCTGAAGAGGTAATCAAACCATTTGATTCAGCTGTGTTGGAGTAGGGATGCATCTAAAAGCTGCAGGATAGTAGCTCTCGAGGACTGGGATTGGGCAGCCCTGGTCTATGGTGTCACCCCGTCTGTTTGTGAAGCTGTCTGTTTAGTTCTGTGTCTTGTTTGGTTCCCCGTGTCTGAGTTTCCTGTTTTATTGTGAAGGTCTCTGTCTGATGTGAGTGTGTTCAGTTTACGTTTCCCCTGTCCCGTCAGCTCTGATTCCTCCCAGCCGTGTTGCCCTCCTGTCTCTCATCCCCTGATTACTGGTGTGTGTATTTAAGCCCTGTGTGTTCTCCTGCCTGTTTCCGGTTCGTCTGTGTTCCTCCGTGTCAGTAGGGCTGCCACAAACGATTATTTTGATAGTCGACTAGTCACCGATTATTTTTGCGATTAGTCGACTAATCAGATCATCATCCATTGGACGTACAGCGTACAGCTTATTGCACCAGCAGCATCTGGTCTTACATAACTATCATTAGCTTACAGCTTGAAGTGTTTGTGCTAACTAAAAATAAAGACAAGATGGTAGTTTATTAATTTTTAATGAAATTTGCAGATTGTTTCGGTGAAGTTTAATAAACTCCTTGCTTTCTAAAATATAACAGGACACCGGAGTATATTCTCCAGCGTCTCACACTTCTGACAATCAGCTGTCTGCTTGACAGTTTTAGCTGTGCAAAAACTATAACTTTAATCTCAGCCAAACCGATTTACTCAGGAACAAATAAAATACTAAAGAAAGCCAAACAATAACATTTTTAAGTTATCTAAGTGACTTATATATATGTTTAACCTGACTAGCGAAAGACGGCGGTGGGTTTGAAAACGATTTGCCGGGAGTCCGGTGTTCTCACGGCTCTAGTTAGCCTTGCCCCCGCCTAGCTAACGAGCTAGTGGGTAACAGACGTCTCCGAAAACGTCGGAGCGCTTTTGAAAATATGTGGTGTCTTGATAAACTGAGCAGATATTTGAGGTTTACACAGCTACATTCAAGCCTGAAAATATGTTAAACGTTTATTTTGTGCCCCAGAAAGAATAATAAGAGTAATATTAAAACTAACTAGCTGCCGCCATTGTTGACAACTGCGCTGGGCTGCGCTATGAATTCTGGGACACAGCTTCTTCTTCTTCGGGGTTTAACGGCAGCTGGCATCCTTGTACATGCAGTGCTGCCATCTTCTGTTTCAGTCCGTTATTACACTCTTAAATCCTACTACCGGTACTCATTCCTGCGTCCTTTGTGATCTTACAAAGCTTCAAACGATGCGTCGACTATTAAATTAGTCGTCGACGATTTTAATAGTCGACATAATCGTGACTAGTCGACTAATCGTGGCAGCCCTACGTGTCAGTCTGTGTTACTCGGTGTCCTGCTCGTCGTCTGCCTCTCTGCCCTTTGTCGTATGCTCCCAGGGCTGTTATTTTAGTTCTCCCAGTTTAGGTGTCTTCAGTTATTTGTCATCCCCCACTGCTTGTTTGCCACTACACCTTGTAAATAAACTTCACTAGCATTTTCATCCATTGCTTGCATCTTGGGTCCTCCTTCCTCCACACCACACGGCTCGCCTTCCCAGCCGTGACAGAAATGTGTTTTGGAGTTTGTACGTGCTTTGTCTCTAGGGGCCACCGCATATATTTATATATAAACATATATAAATAAAACCACTTCTTCAGCTTGAGTACTGCGAGTAAAATGCGTTTGATTTTCCCCCGAACATTCAGATTAGTGCAAGCATAAATTCATTCATGAGGGGGAAATTACAGTGACAACATGTGGAGGATGTTAGGTGGATAACATAGTGAGTTCAGTGCATTGATGAGACATTGTCCTGAAGGATTTAGTTATTCTTTATGGTTAAAGAAATTGCAATAATTTATTCATATTTATTATAAATAATCCTAATTATACATCTTGCTTCCATGTTTGTATCTTGCATCACTAAAAATACATTTTATTTTAGTTTTATACATTGATTAATGACCTGCAGAATCTCCTTATCATATTAGGTGATTCATAATTGTCACTTTATGCTTTCTCCATCTTGAAAGTGATGACATCCTTGCATTACATACTTTAGGTTCATTTTCTGCAGGCAGGTTTCTGACAGAGAACAGGCAGATTTAGAATATAACATGCAGCGTTCTATAGATGGATACATAAAAATATGAAAAATTACATGTATGTGCTAACTTTCTAAACACTTTGTTACATTTATGATAAAGTAGATAAAACACATTTATGTCGGCCTTGGCTCATTAGTTCTTGTCTTTAAATGAACTTTGTGTGTGTTTTTCAGGTACTGCGCTCTCAAATAGTGATGTTCGATTCGTGAATGAATCGTTCAATACTCGAGAAACACTTTACTGACTCGTGAATCATGATTCACAAGCCCAACTGACTCACTGACTCATCCCTGTTTCTGTTAGCAAACTAATTCGCTTAGTAGAAATATATCTAGCTTATAATTAAAATTGTGGGGGGGGGGGAACAACAGCCAGTTTCTTAACAAAAGCATTTCTGCTCTGAACTGGAAGAAAAAACCCTGAGTAGAAGCTCACATCAAGAAAATAGCTCCTCAGTTCACAGTAGCATCGCTCTGCTAACATGCTAACAGCACATTTGAGCTACTCACCCCCTCCCTCCTGTGCTGAATCGTAGAGCGAACAAATCACTCACTCACTCACTCCCTCCCTCCTGGCTCACAGCTTCTTCTTCTTCTTGGTTGGCAACCAATGTTAAGGCGCATTACCGCCCTCTGGCTCACAGCTCAGTGGACATTTAGATGAGAAAATATATATTTAACACATTTAAGGAAAATACTAATAAAATAAAAATAAACAAAATAAATGTTTATTAAGCAATTTTGATAGGAAATTGCTTAATTTTAGAAATGTTTTTGCTCTTTTTTGCTCTATAAAATAGTTTTGTTTTTTTTAATCATTCATCTTAGCAGTGGGATTTACATGAAAAGAGAAACAAATTAAGTTTGAGTGAAAATGTAAATTTTTTGCACTCTCTGGTCAACTGACTCAGTGAATCAAATGACTCAAAAAATCCGATTCACTTTGGTGAGTGACTCATTAAAACTCGATTCAGTAAAAAGAATCAAATTTACCATCACTACTCTCAAAGACTGAATGAACCAGCATTGCAGCCATGGGTCACTGTGAGCATCACAGGGAAGATTGAAGCCGCCCACTGCACCAGTATGGCCGGAGTGGCGAAGACCTGCACCCATGTCCCTGCTCTTCTGTTTAAAGTAGAAGCAACAGCAGGGCTCTAGAGTGCGACCAATTTGGTCGCAAATGCGACCAAAGTTTTCAGTGGTGCGACTAAAAAAAAAAATTTGGTTGCACCTGTGCGACCAAATGTTCAGGTAGCAAAAAAAAAAAAAAAAATCTGCAACCTTCCCTGTGGTCAACAACAGACACATTTTGCCCCTATCGTGGACTAAACCAATCAGAGATAGTAAGGGGCGGGACCTCTCTGATTGGCCGTGGTCCAGTTGAAAGTGCAGGTGGAAGTGGGAGGTGAGTAGCTTGAATAAAGCGATATCAATTCATTAAATCCTGAATCGACTTTTAAATATAACTGTGTTTTGCCAGAAACGCCAGATTCTCAGATTAAAGCTCACAAAACCATTTCAACAACAACCAAACAGCAAATGAGAGCAGGTACACGGATTCCACACAAAGACGTAAACACAGAACGACCCGACGCATCAGAATCAGCTTTGTCTTTCTCAGCTTTCTCACCCGACGGCCCGTAGACGGACACGCTGTCGGAGCTTAGCGGTTCTGATGCGTCCGGTCCGCGCTGTGATTATGTCTTTTTGCGCTGATTCTGAGCTGCAGGTTTTGTCTCTCTCCAACCAAAATCCACCGAGCCAGCAGCAAAAGAAGCAGCAAACTGCGCTTCACATTTGATCAATGTCGTCATAAATTTTGCTGTTTTGCTTCCACGACTATTAAAATCACACTCCATGCACAGCTAGCTCTCTCTCTATCTCTCTCTGTACTTCAAGAACAGTTTCCCGTCTCCAATCTCTGTTTTCTGTATTATTCAGTCGCTTATTACCCACCAGTCTACCGTTGTTTACAGCGCTGTGGCTGCTGTCTTTTTCTTTTCTTTCTTTCACTTAAATGACCTCGGACAAGAAAGCCTATTTTTTCTGTTGTTCAATACTGAAGAAATTTAAGCTTTATATGCAGAACATTGTAGAATATTTTTAAGGTTATCTGCTATAAAAAGCCAGACCAGGAAAATCTCCTTCATGTTTTTCTGTGTTTTATTCTCAGTTACTTTCACACAAAGGCATCTGCTGTGATGTTCACAATTCTGATGAAGTCAGTACTGATAAATGATCAGAATTATAATATTTCTGACTGTCTGAGGCTAAGTTGAATCGAATCGGGACTTTGAAAACCGGAATTGAATGGATAATAGAAATCAGTGATGATACCCAGCCCTAGTAAGCAGCCTAGGCACGACAGAAGTGGATGTAGCTGTAATAGGAAAAGAACTATTGCTAACTTTTCTGTTAAGTTAAGGCCTGATCCTTCTGAAATTCATAGCCAGTGCTCTGACACGGTGTCATCAATCTTTGAATGCTGAAAAAGCACAGTGTATCCAGAAAAACACATTATATTATATAAATTATTATAAAATTTGTGTGCGCCTAACTTTTGTGCCGGTACACCTAACTTTTTAAAGTTAGGCGTACCGGTACACCCATGGCAAAAAGTTAGTCTAGAGCCCTGCAACAGTGAGGATCTGTGGCACAAGGACTGTTACAGATGAACCTGCATACTGGATTTTGCTGGGTAATATGACCAAGATACAGCCAGAGGTTGGCCATAAGATAGACTTCTCCTCTTCAGCTGCCCAAAAAAAGGCTCTCAATCAAAACATAAACAGACCATCCGTAGTGACAGGTAAAAGGAGCCGTCCTCAAAACAGAAAAATCCCACCTGCTACTGTGGAGGAGTTGTCACTGCTATTGGATACTTTGCTGGAACACAGTAAAGCTGTGGGTTGTGGGCATGACCCATAATGTTTTATCTAGGGGTCTAGATTTATGCCTGTAGTGCACTGCCATGTAAATAATTTGCATTTACTGAATATGTACTGAGTACCACTGTTCAAAAGTTGAATAAAGAAACAAACAAATTTTTGCCTCTTTTTTTTTTTTTTAATTAAAACCACTTTATAGAACATCACATCCGGTACAATGATGATGTCATTTATAGTTTACAAATGACAAAATGTTTACACAAAATCATGACAGTGTTTACATGATATCACCCACTACTAACACGACTTTATTTACTGTATCTTTTAAAAAAAATACCGCTATTTATACAGCAAAAGACTTAAGAATATTTAACAGGAGCAAGTTTCATTTTCCCTGGTTTTACTACCACACTGTTCACCAAACGCAGCAAACCTTCACCATCTTATCCAGAAGGGTCACCTCTTCACCCTCACATGGAGGAAGTAATCTGATCTGACTAATCTAAATGGCTTCCGGAGCCTGGGGAGCGGACACCCGCATAAAGGGTGGCCAGGCGGCCCGGTCCGGGTTTTTTCTTCTTTTCTTCCTTCTTTCACACGCCTGGTGGGCGGTGCCACCCGATCACAAGGGCTGGCAAGGCTTTCAGAGCCTGGGAAGCGGACACCCGCACAAAGGGTGGCCAGGCGGCCCGGTTCGGGTTTTTTCTTCTTTTCTTCCCTTTGCTACTACCTCCTGGGCCGCCCATTCACCCTCTGCTCAGACCATGCCCTGCTGCAGTTGCTCCACCGCATGAAGGATGCCAACGCCCGGATCACTCAGCGGTATCTGGCTCTGCAGCCCTTTAAATTCAAGGTGACCCATAGGCCGGGCGCGCAGATGGTCGTGGCCGATTTCCTCTCCCACTCGCAGCCCAGACATAATCTGTATTCAGGAGACATGGCTCAAACCTACTTTAGATTTTGTTATTAAAGGTTTTAGTAGTGTTCGCAGAGATAGAAAGGAGGGTAATGGAGGAGGGTGTGCAATATTTGTGGCACAAGGGATTCAATATAGAGTTGTAGCTTTGGGAACACAGAATATATTATACTTGAAGTCTGGGGAGGGACTGGAAGTTTCAGAGTGATTAATTTCTACAATCCAGCTAATAAACTGATATCGGTGGATGAACTTGACGCATATTTAAAGGGAAAAGTAATTTGGTGTGGGGATTTTAATGCACACAGCACATTATGGGGTAATGGTAATGATCGGAATGGTGCAGTGATTGAGGAATTGATGGAGATGAAGAATTTTGTGTGTTTGAATGATGGAAGTGGCACGAGAGTGGATGTTAGAACAGGTGCAGAATCAGCAATTGACCTTACATTGGTGTCAGACTTGCTGGCAGGTATTTGTTCATGGCAGGTACTGAATGAGACAACGGTAGGCAGTGACCATTATCCTATAATGACAATGATTGGGTTCAGTATAGAAAAACGCGACGTAAGGGGGGTGAAGCAGTGGTGTTTTAGAGATGCTGATTGGGATACATTTAGATTAGTTAGTGATCAAGAAATGCAAAAGATTGATATAAATGTGGGGGTGGATGAGTTAAATTATTTTATTTGTAAGGCAGTTTTAGAGGCGGCCAGCAGGGTGATGAAGAGGACAGACGGTAGAGGGGAGAAGAAGATTGTACCATGGTGGACAAAGGAGTGTGATAGAGTGATTAAATATCGAAATAGGGTATTTAAGACTTTAAACAACAATCACAGTTTTCAGAATTTCATTGAATATAAAAGATTGCAAGCTAAGGTAAAAAGAACCATTAAAAGTGCAAAGAGGGACTTCCGGAGGGGGTTTTGTAATTTAGTGGGGAGGGAGACAAGAATACAGAACATTTGGTCAATGATTAGAAGGATGAATGGTATGAAAAGGGAGTGTGATTATCCAGTCCTGAGGGATGGAGACATCATAGCAGTAACAGATGAGGAAAAAGCAAATGTGTTGGCAAAAACTTTTGTTAAAGTCCACAGTTCAGGCAATGTTAGTGAGGAAGGGCGACAAGGAAGAGACATGACTATTGCAGAGAATAGAGGCTTAATGGACCTGGTAGGGGATACAGATGATTCATTAAATATCCTTTTTACAAAGACAGAACTACATCGGGTACTACAGAAATCTAAATTATCAGCACCGGGAAAAGATCAGGTATGCTATACCATGTTAAACCAACTCAGTGAGTCAGCTAAAGATCTTTTGTTAGGGTTGTATAACAGAGTTTGGGAGGGTGGGAAACTGCCGCAAAGCTGGAAGGAAGCTGTGGTGGTACCCATACGGAAACCTGGAAAGGATGTCACAAATCCAGGAAATTTTAGACCTATAGTATTAACATCGCATGTTTGTAAAGTGATGGAGCGTATGATAACTGAAAGATTGACGTACTATTTGGAAACTAGAGGATTTATCTCTAAATATCAAAGTGGGTTTAGAAGAGGGAGGAATACTATGGATCCAGTTTTATGTTTGGAACATGAAGTTCGAAAAGCACAAACAAACAGTGAGAGTGTAGTTGCGGTGTTTTTTGATATAGAAAAGGCCTATGATATGATGTGGAGAGATGGCCTACTAATTAAACTCTGTAAATTGGGTATTAGGGGGAGGATGTTTGGGTGGATAATGGATTTTTTAAAGGGGCGACATATTCAAGTGAGGACTGGGAAGGTTTTTCCTGAAAGGTTTTTGGTAGAAAATGGTACACCTCAAGGGAGCATAATGAGCCCTATGTTATTTTCTTTGATGATAGATGATGTGTTTATTGATATAGAGGCAGGGGTGGGATGTTCACTTTTTGCTGATGATGGAGCAATGTGGAAGAGAGGGAAAAATATAGAGTATAATGTGAAGAAACTGCAGGGAACAATTAGAAGAGTGGTCTTATAAGTGGGGCTTTAAATTTTCAGTTGATAAAACCAAGGTGATGTTTTTTTACAAGGAAGAGAGTTGGTAAAGACATCAAGCTTAAGTTGTATGATCAAGAATTAGAAAGGGTGAGTAAATTTAAGTTTCTTGGATTGTGGTTTGATGAAAGGTTAACATGGGCTGCGCATATTCAGAAGGTGGTGGACAAGTGTAAAAAAGTGTTGAATATAATGAGGTGTTTAGTTGGGAGGGACTGGGGAGCGGATAGGAAGTCTTTGAGGGCCATATACACTGGGTTGGTCAGATCACTGTTGGATTATGGGTGTGTAGCATTTAACTCAGCAGCAGACACAACTCTGGTAAAGTTAGACCATATTCAGTATCAGGCACTATGAATTTGCACAGATGCATTTAAAACAACTCCAACAGCAGCTTTATAGGTGGAGATGGGAGAGATGCCATTAGGACTGAGAAGGAAGCAGCTCATACTTAATTATTGGGCTAATTTACAGGGCCACGGGCAGGATCACCCAACGCATGAAGTACTTAAACCTTGCTGGGAGAAAGAAAGGAGGGAAATGAAGAGCTTTGGATGGATTGTGGGGAGACAACCTACAGAATTTAATCTGGATCAGTTAAACATTAGTCACAGAGTGCCGTTACCGGCAGTACCTCCATGGCTACTTCCTGATGCTACAGTAGACTTAACATTGTTGAACAAGAAGAATGAGGATAAGGCATTTACTTTGAACTCTCATGCGGTACAGGCTTACATTGACCAATATTATACAGTGGGGCAAAAAAGTATTTAGTCAGCCACCGATTGTGCAAGTTCCCCCACTTAAAATGATGACAGAGGTCAGTAATTTGCACCAGAGGTACACTTCAACTGTGAGAGACAGAATGTGAAAAAAAAATCCATGAATCCACATGGTAGGATTTGTAAAGGATTTATTCGTAAATCAGGGTGGAAAATAAGTATTTGGTCACCTCAAACAAGGAAAATCTCTGGCTCTCACAGACCTGTAACGTCTTCTGTAAGAAGCTTTTCTGTCCCCCACTCGTTACCTGTATGAATGGCACCTGTTTGAACTCATCATCTGTATAAAAGACACCTGTCCACAGCCTCAAACAGTCAGACTCCAAACGCCGCCAAGACCAAAGAGCTTTCGAAGGACACCAGGAAAAGTATTGTAGACCTGCACCAGACTGGGAAGAGTGAATCTACAATAGGCAAGCAGCTTGGTGTGAAAAAATCAACTGTGGGAGCAATCATCAGAAAATGGAAGACATACAAGACCACTGATAATCTCCCTCCATCTGGGGCTCCACGCAAGATCTCATCCCGTGGGGTCAAAATGATCATGAGAACGGTGAGCAAAGATCCCAGAACCACACGGGGGGACCTGGTGAATGACCTGCAGAGAGCTGGGACCAAAGTAACAAAGGTCACCATCAGTAACACACTACAACGGCAGGGAATCAAATCCCGCAGTGCCAGACGTGTTCCGCTGCTGAAGCCAGTGCATGTCCAGGCCCGTCTGAAGTTTGCCAGAGAGCACATGGATGATACAGCAGAGGATTGGGAGAATGTCATGTGGTCAGATGAAACCAAAGTAGAACTTTTTGGTATAAACTCAACTCGTCGTGTTTGGAGGAAGAAGAATACCGAGTTGCATCCCAAGAACACCATACCTACTGTGAAGCATGGGGGTGGGAACATCATGCTATGGGGCTGTTTTTCTGCCAAGGGGACAGGACGACTGATCCGTGTTAAGGACAGAATGAATGGGGCCATGTATCGTGAGATTTTGAGCCAAAACCTCCTTCCATCAGTGAGAACTTTGAAGATGAAACGAGGCTGGGTCTTCCAACATGACAATGACCCAAAACACACCGCCCGGGCAACAAAGGAGTGGCTCCGTAAGAAGCATTTGAAAGTCCTGGAGTGGCCTAGCCAGTCTCCAGACCTCAACCCCATAGAAAATCTGTGGCGGGAGTTGAAAGTCCGTGTTGCTCGGCGACAGCCCCAAAACATCACTGCTCTCGAGAAGATCTGCATGGAGGAATGGGCCAAAATACCAGCTACTGTGTGTGCAAACCTGGTAAAGACCTATAGTAAACATTTGACCTCTGTTATTGCCAACAAAGGTTATGTTACAAAGTATTGAGTTATATTTTTGTTATTGACCAAATACTTATTTTCCACCCTGATTTACGAATAAATTCTTTACAAATCCTACCATGTGAATTCATGGATTTTTTTTTCACATTCTGTCTCTCACAGTTGAAGTGTACCTCTGGTGCAAATTACTGACCTCTGTCATCATTTTAAGTGGGGGAACTTGCACAATCGGTGGCTGACTAAATACTTTTTTGCCCCACTGTATATACAGACGCCTCAAAGAACACAACCGGTCAAACCGGTGTTGCAGTTGTGGTCCCAGAGTTTTTGGTGGAAATGGGTAGAAGGATTAGTGATGGGCTTTCTGTATACACTGGGGAAGTGATCGCAATATTATTAGCTGTTCAGTGGATGGAAGACTTGAGACCATTACATGCTGTCATTTGTTCAGATTCAAGTTCATCATTGGTCAGTCTACAGCATAGTCACTCAGACAGTAGCGCAGATGTTTTGGCGGAAATTCAGCAGTCACTTTTCCGGATACGCATGATGGGACTTGCAGTGGTGTTTTTATGGGTTCCAGCGCACTATGGAATATGGGTGAATGAAAAGGCAGATAGAGTTGCAAAGGAGGCCGTAAAACATGTGAATTTTTGTTATTAGTCCTTTCTTGAGTGGGTCAAACTGAAATAAGTTATCTAAGGCAGAGTCTGGGGGCCGATCCGGAAAAGATGGAAAAAGCCTCCTTACAAAGCTTCTGATCTGTAAGTATTTGAAAAAGTCAAATTTTTCTTGCAGTTGCCGGAATGTGGGAAAACCCTTGTTGATGAATAAATCCTTTATTGAGTGCAGCCCCTTGTGGTTCCATTGAAGAAATGAAATATTTGAAAGTGATGGTGTGAACGTTGGGTTATTCATGAGTGGAGTTAGTATGGAGGCTTCCTTCAACCCGAAATGTTTCCTTATCTGTGTCCAGATTTTAATTGTGTGAGAGACTACAGGATTTTTAAAGTCATGTTTGGGGATAGGGAGAGCTGAATAGATCATAGCCTCTAATGAGGAGGGGTAACAGCTTTCATTCTCCATCGTTGTCCAGTCGGCCCCCTTAGTCCGCAACCAAAACGACATGGAACGAACATTACATGACCAACAATACAGACGGAAGCATGGTAACCCCATCCCTCCCTGACATGTCAGTCTCTGCAGGTAGCCTTTCTTGATTCTTGGATTCTTTCTGTTCTATATGAAATAGGATATTAAGGAGTCTAATTTATTAAAAAAGGCTTTATTAATCACAATAGGGATACACTGAAATAAAAATAAGAATTTGGGGAGAATATTCATTCTAACAATCTTTATCCTCCCTGCTAGTGAAATTGGTAGATTAATCCATTTGTCTATGTTATTTTTGGTTTCATCATATAATTTAGAGAGATTATGTTTGAATAAACCATAATAATCCTGAGTGATATTTATTCCAAGATATTGGAACTGATTAGAAACCCAAAATGGTAAGGTATTGAAACAACTTGGGTTACCTATTGCTTTAGAGTTGACTGGGAATAGCACACTTTTAGATAAATTCAATTTGTATCCTGACACTTCTCCAAAATTCTGCAAAATTTCCATGATGACTGGGACTGATTTTGCAGGGTTAGAGATATACAGTAGTAAATCATCTGCATAAAGCGAGACTTTATGTTCTACTTTTCCCCTTCTGATTCCTGTATATTCGTCTGTTGAGTGCAGTAGAAGAGCTAAAGGCTCAATAGCTAATGCAAAAAGCAGAGGTGAAAGAGGACAGCCTTGTCTTGTTGAGCGATTCAGATCAAAGTAGTCGGAGTGGACATTGTTTGTTTGTACCGACACTTTTGGTTAGGTGTATAGTAGTTTAACCAGAGAAATAAATGTCGGGCCAAATCCGAACCTCAACAGGGTCGAGAAGAGATAATCCCACTCCACCCTGTCGAAGGCCTTCTCCGCGTCTAAAGAAAGCAACATTTCAGGATCAGGATTATGCTTGTCTTGCGTATAGATAATGTTTAAAAGTCTTCTAATATTAAAAAACAGCTGCCTGTCTTTAATAAATCCTGTTTGGATATAATCGTTGGCAGAACTGTTTCCAGGCATGTTGCCAAAATCTTTGCAAGTATCTTATTGTCTACATTAATTAAACTGATCAGTCTATATGAAGCCGGGTCTAAAGGATCTTTTTCTTTTTTATAGATCAAAGAAATGTTAGCCTGATATAGAGTTGGCGGTAGGGCTTTTTTGTCCAGCGCTTCATTATATACTTCCAGTAACAGGGGCGAGATATGATCTTTAAAGGCCTTGTAAAATTCCGAGGTATAACTGTCATGGTCCTGAGTCTGCCGACTCAGTGTTTTGTGTTTCCTTATGTTTTTGTTTACCCTGAGTATGTATTCTGTTATGATTTGCCAGTTGTTAGGTTTCTGTTCTGTGCTTACCCTGGTCCCACTTCTGTGTTCTGTCTGTCTATGGTGTCACACTGTCTGTTTGTGAATCTGTTTAGTTAGTTCAGTGTCTTGTCTGGTTCTCTGTGTCTGAGTTTCCTGTTTTATTTTGAAAGTCCCTGTCTCGTGTGAGTGTGTTGAGTTAACGTCCCCTGTCCCGTCACCTCTGATTTCTCCCAGGTGTGTTGCCCTCCTGTCCCTCATCCCCTGATTACTGGTGTTTGTATTTAAGCCCTGTGTGTTCTCCTGCCTGTTGCCGGTTCGTCTGTGTTCCATGGTGTCCTGTTTCTCTGTGTAACTCCGCGTAAGTCAGTGTGTTCTACGTCTCTCTGCATCCTCTGTTCAGGTCTGTTCTTTAGTTTCCTCCGGTTTAGGTCTCGGTTAGCTCCCCACCTTTCTTTGACTTTCATCACCAGTCAACTGCCTGCATTTTGGGTCCTTTTCCTCCTACGCCACACGGCTCGACTCGGCAGCCGTGACAGTACGAACCGGCACAATGGACCCAGCAGCAGTCAACCCGCCCGAGGAGCTCCGGGAGGACATTATTCACTCGGTAGACAAATTAATTAACTTATGGCTGGAGCATGAGGGGAGAGAATTTCGCCAAGCCAGAGCTGTTTGGCTACAGCACAGTTTCAGATCTCCCCTGGTTGCTCAGCTCACTTCACCCGCTCACACAGAATTTCGTTCTGAACAAGCTTCGTCTTCTCCCCCGGTTACTACAACCCACCCTGCAACTCATGCTTCACTGCCTGGCCCGACAGAGAGTGTTCTTCCCGGCACGTCGGTCCAGCCTTCAAATGGGAAACGGCGCTCACGCCGTCGAGGCCCCTCGCCACAGTCGGACCCCGGGATGTCAGAGCGGCCGACTGTGGTGAGTAAAAAGGATGACTGCTCCGATTTGAACTTTGAGACTGTTTCTTCTGGGGTTGTTCGGGGTGTGTCGGTGGGAGCTAATTCGCAAAGCTTACCTACCTTCGTGGTAACTGATCTCTCCCAGGTTGGCATTTTTAAGACTTCAGTGAAAGCAAAGGGCTGTTGTTCTTCTGTTTCTTCTGTGTCATGGTCCTGGGTCGGTGACCCAGTGCTTTAAGTTTATTATTATCATTTTCTAGTTTATTATTATGATGATTATTATTGTTTGAGTTCGTTCTCTTCGGTCTGCCTCTGAGTCTGCGTCTGTATCTCTGTCTGTCTATGGTGTCACCCCGTCTGTTTGTGAATCTGTCTGTTCAGTTCAGCGTCTTGTCTGGTTCCCTGTGTCTGAGTTTCCTGTTTTATTGTGAAGGTCTGTGTCTTATGTGAGTGTGCTCAGTTTACTACTACCTTGTCTCGTCAGTTCTGATTTCTCCCAGCTGTGCTCTCCTTCTGTGTCTCATTCCCCTCGTTACTTCCCATTATATTTAAACCCTGTGTTTCTCTGAGTCAGTGTCGCGTTGTCCCTCATGCTGTGTGGATCTCCCTGTGTCTCACTGTGAGTTTTAGTTTGTTGTTTCCCAGTTTAGTTTAGTTTGTATGTTTTTTTCCTGCCAGCCAATAAAGCTGTGACTTTGAGTTGACACCGTGAGTCTGAGCGCCTGCATTTTTGGGTCCATATCTCCTGCCTGCCACACAGCGTTTCATGACATTCTGAGCCTGTTAAACCCATATCAAGTAACCCAGAGTCTACTAAAACTGTGGCATACACCCCAGGGACAATTAACACCAGCTCTGATAATACCAAGACTGTTTATTCTTTCAAGCTGCAACCTGAAGCTCAGTTAGCCGCCCGGCCTCAAGCTTAGTTAGCCGCCCGGCCTCAAGCTCAGTTAGCCGCCCGGCCTCAAGCTCAGTTAGCCGCCCAGCCTCAAGCTCAGTCTCCAATTCCACCACCGTCGTCATCCCAACCATTATTTCAGTCCCCTGTAGCAGTTCAGTCTTCTGGTCAGCCTAACATTGAGCCAGGGGTCCCAATTCCCTCTGGCTCTACATCAGCTCCTGCTGGAAGCTTGGATGAGTCCATCCAGCACTCCGCGGCTCCCACGCCACCACCTGCCTCATCCGCTGGGGGTTCTGGAGAGCCCGTGAGGGTCCGAGGAGCCCGTCCAGCCTCTTGCCTCGTCAGCTGGGGGTCCGGGAGGACCCAGCCAGCACGTCCTCATGTCTGCTGACGGTTCTGGCGAGACCGTTCAACCACCACCGGCTCCACCACCTGCAACCTCCACACTGCCCCCTGCAGCAGCTTCATCCACGCCGCCTGCAGCAGCGTCAGCTTCATCCGCTTCACCTGGTCCAGCTTCAGCTTCATCCGCTTCGCCTGGTCCAGCTTCAGCTTCACCCACGGCGTCGCCTGGTCCAGCTTCACCCACGGCGTCGCCTGGTCCAGCTTCAGCATCATCAGTGTCGTCTGGTCCAGCTTCAGCATCATCAGCGTCGCCTGCAGCAGCCTCTTCATCAGCCTCTTCATCAGCCTCCTCATCAGCTTCAAGGTTGCCTGCAGCAGCCTCCTCATCAGCTTCAAGGTCGCCTGCAGCAGCCTCTGCTTCAGCTTCCGCTTCGCCGGGTCCAGCCTCCGCCTCGCCTGGTGCTGCGGAGGCCACACAGCCTTTAGGTTTCTAACCGCCACCTCGACATCATCGGTCGTCTGCCAGGCCCCTTGTTGGGCATCATCGCTGCTATGGATCACTCCTGAACGCCGCCACTGCCTTCCGCGTGGCCGGCCTCCGGACTTGCATTGCCGCCGCCGTTGCCGTGCGCACGGTCGGCCCCCTGAACTGTTTCTACGCCGTTGCCGTCCGCACGGTCGGCCCCTGGAACTGAACTGTTTTGGCCTCCTGCGCTGTCGGGCTCCTAGTCGTCCCCCTGAACTTGACTATCTGGGTTTTTGGTTTGTTTTTGGACTCTGTGTTCCACGGTGTCCTGTTCCTCGTCTGCGTTTCTCTGTGTAACTCCGCGTAAGTCAGTGTGTTCTACGTCTCTCTGCATCCTCTGTTCTCCGTCCATGTTCAGGTCTGTTCTTTAGTTTCCTCCGGTTTAGGTCTCGGTTTGCTCCCCACCCTTCTTTGCCTGTTTTTGTCACTGCCACTTCTGTAAATAAACATCACTCTCATCACCAGTCAACTGCCTGCATTTTGGGTTCTTTTCCTCCTACACCACACGGCTCGCCTCGGCAGCCGTGACAATAACCGTCTGGACCCGGAGCCTTAGAGGTCTGTAAATTATTTATTGCTTGCTGTATCTCTTGTATAGTTATGGATTTTTCGAGTTGTTCTACTTTGTCTGGGTTGATCACAGGTATACTAAACTTGTTCAAGAACATCTCAAAAAGTGCAGGGTTCTTTTTTGATTCTGAGGTGTATAAGTCTACATAAAAACTTTTGAATATACTACTTATCTCCTTTGGGTCCCTTGTTATTTGTCCCGTATTGGTGCGAATTTCTGTGATCAATCTTGTTGGAGCTTGTCTCTTGATTTGTTGTGCTAGAACTTTACCCATCCTTTCCCCCTGTTCATAATATTTATATTTTGCCTTGGTTAGAAGCTTAACTGTTCTTGTAGTATACATCAATTCTAAATCAGCTTGCAGGGACAGTTTCTTCTTGTGCAAGACTGTTGAGGGCCGCGGCGTGTGTTGTCTGTCTACTCCCTGTATCCTGTCTTTTATACGACTTTCTTCTTCTTCTTGTTTATTCATTAGACTCTTCCGTGAAATTAACTGCCCCCGAATGTACGCTTTTAGCGCTTCCCACAAGGTAGACTTGGTAATATCCGGAGTGTTGTTAATTGACAGGTAGAAATCAATTTGGTTCTTAATGTCTTCTATCCCCTGTTTATTTGATAATAAACTATTATCAAATCTCCATATCTTTGTGTGATTGAACCTGAGGGCTAGTTGCAAAAGGAGGGGGCTGTGATCCGACAACATTATTGTGCCATATTTACAGTGCTTTACTGACGGTAGAAATTTAGAGTCGATTTTAAAATAAGTCTATCCTGGTATATGTCTGGTGGATCGGAGAATAGAATGAATATTGTCGCACATTAGGATTCTGAACTCTCCACGGGTCAATTATTCCATAATTTCCCATAAATTCCTGGATGGCCTTTGCCGATTTAGATATTTTGGTTGGTCTACTTGATGATCTATCAAGGTTAGTATTTAACACCAAGTTAAAATCACCTCCTATGATTAATTGGTGAGTGTCGATATCCGGAAGCTTTGATATTATCGACCGTATAAATTGCTCATCATCCACATTTGGAGCGTAAATATTTACTAACATAACTAAATGACCATAAAGTTTGCCAGTTACGATAACATATCTACCCTGAGTGTCTGGTAGTATTTTTGCTGCTGTAAATGGTACTGATTTTTTGATCAGTATGGCTGTGCCTCTGCTTCCAGCATTAAACGTAGAGTAAAATATTTGTTCTATCCATTTGCATCGTAATCTGTTGTGGTCTTGAACTTTTAGATGCGTTTCTTGCAAAAAGATTATGTCCGCATTTACTTTTCTTAAAGGAGTTCAGTGACTTTTTATCCTCGACTTTGAAGCTGTCCAGACTGGTTATAGTCGGGGATTTTAATATACACGTTGATGATGACTCTGACCTCTTTGGCAGAGGTTTCCTTAGCGTCATGGATTCTTTTCATTTTACTCAGCATGTGTCTGGTCCCACTCACACCAAAGGACACACACTGGACCTTGTTTTTACTTTAGGTTTAAACATTGATTTTATTTGTACTGAGGACATTTTTATTTTGGACCATCGTTGTATTCTTTTTAATCTGTCTTTTCATCTGTCCCTCTCTCCTATTCGACATGTGGTTAGCTCTCGCATCTTAAATTTCTCTACTGCTGTTAAATTTTCCGATGCCTTTAATTTAGTTTTATTTCCTTATAAAGATGTTCATTTTTTAACAAATCTTTTTAATAATCATTGTCTTTCTATTTTAGACAATGTTTGTCCTGTCAAAACTAGACTAGCTCCGGTTTCAAAGTCGTCTCCCAGGATAAATGACAGCATTCTCTTCTTAAAGCGTTGCTGCCGTAAGGTTGAGCGTTTATGGAGGAAAACGCGTTTGCATGTCCATCTCCTTCATTTAAAGGACCTTTTAGTCTCTTTTAACACTTCAGTTTGAGATGCGAGGGCGGCCTATTTCTCAGATTTAGTGTCTAAGAGCAGAGGTAACCCTAAGGTACTATTCGACACCATTAGTGATATTGTTGCCCCTGCTCCACATGCTGTCCCAATTTCATCAAATGAAGATTGTGAAAAATTTCTTTCTTTCTTCGTTGAAAAAGTCAGTAACGTGTGGAACAATATCTCTCCTTCTGTGTCTCTCTTGTCTGCTCCAAGTCAAGCTAGGCCTGTAATTTTAGAAAGATTTTTACCTGCGTCCTTACCTGAGCTGGTCAAGTTAGTTAATTCAATGAAAGCATCCTCCTGCTCTCTTGATATTTTACCTGGATCCATCCATCCATCCATTTTCATCCGCTTTATCCGAGGCCGGGTCGCGGGGGCAGCAGCCTAAGCAAAGAGTCCCAGACCTCCCTCTCCCCAGCCACCTCCTCCAGCTTATCCGGGGGAATACCAAGGCGTTCCCAGGCCAGCCGAGAGATATAATCTCTCCAGCGTGTCCTGGGTCTGCCCCGGGGCCTCCTCCCGGTGGGACATGCCTGGAACACCTCACCCAGGAGGCGCCCAGGGGGTATCCTTGTCAGATGCCCGAACCACCTCAGCTGGCTCCTTTCGATGTGGAGCAGCAGCTGCTCTACTCTGAGCCCCTCCCGGATGGCCGAACTTCTCACCCTATCTCTAAGGGAGAGGCCAGCCACCCTTCGGAGGAAGCTCATTTCTGCCGCTTGTATCCGCGATCTCGTTCTTTCGGTCACTACCCACAGCTCGTGGCCATAGGTGAGGGTAGGGACGTAGATCGACCGGTAAATTGAGAGCTTCGCTTTTACACTCAGCTCCCTCTTCACCACGACAGACCGGTGCAGCGTCCGCATTACTGCAGCTGCAGCCCCAATCCGTCTGTCGATCTCCGGCTCCCTTCTCCCATCACTCGCGAACAAGACCCCGAGATACTTGAACTCCTCCACTTGGGGCAGGAACTCATCCCCGACCCGGAGTGGGCACTCCACCCTTTTCCGGCTGAGAACCATGGCCTCAGATTTGGAGGTGCTGATCCTCCGTCCCGCTGCTTCACACTCGGCTGCGAACCGTTCCAGTGCGAGCTGGAGGCCCTCACCCGATGAAGCCAACAGAACCACATCATCTGCAAAAATCAGAGATGAGATTCTGAGGCCACCAAAGCGAAAGCCCTCCGCCACTTGGCTGCGCCTAGAAATCCTGTCCATAAAAATTATGAACAGAACCGGAGACAAAGGGCAGCCCTGGCAGAGCCCATCACCCACCGGGAACGAGTCCGACTTATTGCCGGCAATGCGAACCAAGCTCTTGCAACGGTTGTATAGGGATTGAATGGCCCGTAGCAATGGGCCAGACACCCCATACTCCCGCAACACCTCCCACAGGACACCCCGAGGGACACGGTCGAATGCCTTCTCCAAGTCCACAAAACACATGTAGACTGGTTGGGCAAACTCCCATGCACCCTCAAGTATCCTTGAGAGGATAAAGAGCTGGTCCAGTGTTCCGCGACCAGGACGAAAACCGCATTGTTCCTCCTGTATCCGAGGTTCGACTAACGGGCGAACTCTCCTTTCCAGCACCCTGGCATAGACTTTCCCAGGGAGGCTGAGGAGTGTGATCCCCCTGTAGTTGGAACACACCCTCCGGTCCCCCTTCTTAAAGATGGGGACCACCACCCCGGTCTGTCAGTCCACAGGTACTGCCCCTGATCTCCACGCAACATTGCAGAGGCGTGTCAACCAGGACAGCCCTACAACGTCCAGAGCCTTCAGGAACTCAGGGCGGACCTCATCAATTTTACCTGGATCTTTGTTTAAAATGTCTTTCAGTCTATTGGTCCCTGTGTGCTCACAATTATCAATACCTCACTGGTTTCTGGTCAGGTCCCTGTTTATTGTAAGAATGCTGCTATTCACCCACTGTTAAAAAAACCTAAGCTTGATGCTTCTCTTCTCAGTAGCTACAGACCGATTTCAAAATTACCGTTCATTGCTAAGATTTTAGAAAAGGTTGTGGCTAAGCAGCTTATAGCTGTTCTAGATGAATACAGCATTCTGGATAAATTCCAATCTGGCTTTCGTAGAGCTCACTCTACTGAAACTACACTTCTTAGAGTCTCCAACGACATTTTGATGAGATGTGATGCAGGAGAATGCTCCGTTCTGTTGATGTTGGACCTGACCTCCGCCTTTGATACTGTGGACCATCATATTCTGCTAGATAGGCTGAGACACTGGGTGGGTATATCAGGGGCTGCTTTGGACTGGTTTGAATCCTATTTGCATGAACGATCCTTTTCTGTGGCTACCTCTAAGTACAGTTCCTCTTCTACTTTTCTTGCCTATGGTGTGCCACAAGGTTCAGTTTTGGGGCCTTTATTGTTCTTACTGTATTTACTTCCTCTTCAACACTTATTGAGCACTTTTAAGGACATTTCGTATCACTGCTATGCAGATGATATTCAGTTATATATCTCCTTTAAGCCCCATGATGGTTCCAAGCTACAGATTTTGCATAAGTGCATAGACTCCATTAGAGGTTGGATGGCTGGAAACTTTCTTCAACTAAATGAGGAGAAGACTGAAGTTCTTGTTTGTGCTCCTAAAAATTTTGTACCTAGTGTTATGGAAAACTTGGGTCCACTTGCTACATTTGCAAAACCGTCTATCAGGAGCCTTGGTGTTACTATTGACTCAGCTCTGACTTTGGATGCCCATGTAAAATCTTTGGTCCGCTCCTGTTTTTATCACTTGAGAAACATTGCTAAGCTGAGTCCCATTGTATCGTGCTCTGAATTAGAAATTGTCATTCATGCATTTGTTTCATCTCGTCTGGACTATTGTAATTCTTTGTTTACTTGTTTATGTAAAGCCTCTTTGGAGCATCTGCAAGTTGTTCAGAACGCTGCGTCAAAGCTTCTGACAAAGTCCTCCAAGTCCTCCCATGTCACACCCCCTGCTGATTCAGCTGCACTGGCTCCCCGTTAAATTCAGAATCCAGTTTAAGGTTTTGACCTTGACTTTCAGGGCTCTGCATAGACAAGCACCAACATATATAAGTGAACTTTTACATCCATACATTCCCAGCAGGTCATGTGACCAGGGCTTGCTGGTTGTCCAAAACACGAGGCTGAAAACAAAAGGCGACAAAGCTTTTGTAACTGTGGCCCCCAGATTGTGGAACTCTTTCCCTTTGAGCCTGAGATCTGTGGACTCAGTGGTCGCTTTTAAAAAAACAGCTAAAAACTCATCTTTTTAAACTTGCTTTTGGTTGATTTTTATTTTTAGGTTTTAGCTTCTGTGAAGCACTTTGTGATTTTTATCTTGAAAGGTGCTATATAAATAAAGTTTTACTTACTTACTATTGTTACAACGCCGTTACCGTTAGTAACAAGAAAATGTGGTGCGGTCGTGTTACTATTTTTCAACAAACAGATGGTTGAAGCTGTCTTCATCTTACCACATCTTATATCAGTTGCACGGAAGTACGGAAGCTACAGTTTTAAGCAGCTGAGAGAGAGAGAGAGAGAGGGACCCCCCCCAGGCACAAGAAAAATAATAAAAAGAAGTAAATCACAGCTTTACAATGACTAGTCGTTTTATGAGTCAGAACTAACTTACCTATAGTGAATCAACCCCAAAAGAAAATACAAACCTCTAACCTGTCTCCCTACCCGAAACAGGAGAAAAAGGTTGTACAAGAAACGGCTTCCCACCCCTACGACTCTCTAAACTTTTTACTGCAGCCCAGCTCTGTCACGCGTAGGTGAACTCCAGGGGCTGAAGCTAGGGACCGCAAAACCATTCTTTAGCAAGTATTCCACCTCCTTCTTCATAACAGCCCGCTTTACTGGCATGGTATGGCCACAGCTCAGACTATACAGTGGGGCAAAAAAGTATTTAGTCAGCCACCGATTGTGCAAGTTCCCCCACTTAAAATGATGACAGAGGTCAGTAATTTGCACCAGAGGTACACTTCAACTGTGAGAGACAGAATGTGAAAAAAAATCCATGAATCCACATGGTAGGATTTGTAAAGCATTTATTCGTAAATCAGGGTGGAAAATAAGTATTTGGTCAATAACAAAAATACAACTCAATACTTTGTAACATAACCTTTGTTGGCAATAACAGAGGTCAAACGTTTACTATAGGTCTTTACCAGGTTTGCACACACAGTAGCTGGTATTTTGGCCCATTCCTCCATGCAGATCTTCTCGAGAGTAGTGATGTTTTGGGGCTGTCGCCGAGCAACACGGACTTTCAACTCCCGCCACAGATTTTCTATGGGGTTGAGGTCTGGAGACTGGCTAGGCCACTCCAGGACTTTCAAATGCTTCTTACGGAGCCACTCCTTTGTTGCCCGGGCGGTGTGTTTTGGGTCATTGTCATGTTGGAAGACCCAGCCTCGTTTCATCTTCAAAGTTCTCACTGATGGAAGGAGGTTTTGGCTCAAAATCTCACGATACATGGCCCCATTCATTCTGTCCTTAACACGGATCAGTCGTCCTGTCCCCTTGGCAGAAAAACAGCCCCATAGCATGATGTTTCCACCCCCATGCTTCACAGTAGGTATGGTGTTCTTGGGATGCAACTCAGTATTCTTCTTCCTCCAAACACGACGAGTTGAGTTTATACCAAAAAGTTCTACTTTGGTTTCATCTGACCACATGACATTCTCCCAATCCTCTGCTGTATCATCCATGTGCTCTCTGGCAAACTTCAGACGGGCCTGGACATGCACTGGCTTCAGCAGCGGAACACGTCTGGCACTGCGGGATTTGATTCCCTGCCGTTGTAGTGTGTTACTGATGGTGACCTTTGTTACTTTGGTCCCAGCTCTCTGCAGGTCATTCACCAGGTCCCCCCGTGTGGTTCTGGGACCTTTGCTCACCGTTCTCATGATCATTTTGACCCCACGGGATGAGATCTTGCGTGGAACCCCAGATCGAGGGAGATTATCAGTGGTCTTGTATGTCTTCCATTTTCTGATGATTGCTCCCACAGTTGATTTTTTCACACCAAGCTGCTTGCCTATTGTAGATTCACTCTTCCCAGTCTGGTGCAGGTCTACAATACTTTTCCTGGTGTCCTTCGAAAGCTCTTTGGTCTTGGCCATGGCGGAGTTTGGAGTCTGACTGTTTGAGGCTGTGGACAGGTGTCTTTTATACAGATGATGAGTTCAAACAGGTGCCATTCATACAGGTAACGAGTGGGGGACACAAAAGCTTCTTACAGAAGACGTTACAGGTCTGTGAGAGCCAGAGATTTTCCTTGTTTGAGGTGACCAAATACTTATTTTCCACCCTAATTTACGGATAAATTCTTTACAAATCCTACCATGTGGATTCATGGATTTTTTTTTCACATTCTGTCTCTCACAGTTGAAGTGTACCTCTGGTGCAAATTACTGACCTCTGTCATCATTTTAAGTGGGGGAACTTGCACAATCGGTGGCTGACTAAATACTTTTTTGCCCCACTGTATATGTCTTGCTTGAGGGGCTCATCCAAGTAAAACAAATGAGCCTCAAGATCCTCCAGGATGTTAGAATTCTCTAAGCGTGCCCCAACCCCAAACACGCAGCTCACTGGAAACAGGAAGTAGTAGGAGAGGCTGCCAGCCCAGTCAGGTCCCAATTTGTATCTGGCCTCATTCCCTCTTCCACCAATGGTCAGCCTCCACCTGGAAACTTACATAACAGACATCACAGAGTACAAACAATGCCCCCGCATGGTGTGGCGAGTAACAGCACCACACGGCAACAATGACCTGGGTCATAACACCTGCTTATGTCCTTGTCTAGTCTCGTGGTTTTTTTGTATTACTTTCGCTGGAACACTCTCTCACAGTCTGTTTCCAAAACCTAAAGAGAATTATGGATTTGATCAACTGGTCTCTGAATGCTATTGACACCCTTTAACGAGAAGTCTGGGCTCGGGAGAACCCGGGTGCCCTGGAAGGACTTTCCCTGCCAGATACACGATGGACGGGTGGCAGAAATGGAGGATCGTGTGCCTGGCGGGACTGTCGATCGAGGACGCTGAAGATATCTACCTATTCGGAACCATGATAACAGGGTTCTTGCTGATCGGAGCTGGCTTGGCCCTGGCTTATCGGAGAATTAAGACAGCGGAACCGGCTGTTCAAACCCCCCCCCCAAGGCTGCCCGCTGGGATTGGAACGATGGGACGAGGCGCTACTTCCCAGAACGGGCTCACTGAGTGCAGCATGGTTAAGACCTTGGAGACGCATACGGCTGCCGTAAATACTCTCAGAATAACACCTCTGAACATATATTGGGATACATCAAGAAGAGGCCTCCTCAAAATAACACCCTTGAGCGAAAGTTGGATTGCAGCGCAGAACAGCTCACTGCAGTTGTGAGTTCTCAGAATCGGCTGTTTGGGCAAAAGAATGAAAACACCAGCAAGTTTGATACCATCATCGGGAAGCTTGCGGTTCTCCAACGGGAGATTGAGAGACCAGTGTCAGAGTGTTAAAGAACAGCTTTGAAATTCTCATGAGTTGTCGCAAAAGAAAAATCACCATCACTTATGCGGCTACCCCTTTGGCGCCAGCTGCAAGGCCGGAGCTGAACAACAACACCCTGATAACGACTGTGTTTAGTCTGTTCTTCCCATTTCCTACAAGGCCACCTGGGTTGGCTGGAAGACTGTTTACTTAGCCTGGCAGGGCGAAGGACACTGTCTCAGCTGAACTATGGACACGCACACACATACATATACTGATACTGATAAGCACTCACTGACACATCACCCTCCCTACCCCGGATCCAACGCCACCTCCAACGCTTACCTCCCCTCTGATGTGGACATCGGGTCAGCTGGAGGCGCAGTCGAAGATTGCAGCGGTCCCAGATCAGATGTACACACTGGAACTCTTTCCCATGTTGCTGTCTGTGTTTATTGTGCTGTGATGTGTTGATATCTGTGCATTCCTGTATTATCCTTCTGTGTTACACATTTCGATGCTTTTTTCCTCGCTACCTAGCCTGACCTGTCTTCCCAATGTGATGTTTGTGTATTGTATGTACGGTCGGCAAGGTCTGTCATCTCGGTTGTGGGCAAAAGACCTGCAACTGACAAATAAAGGCTATCTCATCTCATCATCTCATCATCATGTTTGTGGTTGTTACAGTAAAAAAATAAAACTTTCTACTCAGATTTTATGTTTTTTGTCTGATTTTAGATCAATTGTGTTAATACAGTATGTCAAAATGAAAACATAACTGTAAATTCAGACACGTGAGGCTGTGCTGAAAAGAATGATACCAAACAAGGCAAAGTAAATATTTTTTAAGGGTGAAATATGGAGGAAAAATCAAAAGTGGTTAAAAATGGCCAATTATACCCTGGACCCCAGAGGGTTAAACATTTTTTTAAAGTAACACAATAGTTACTTTTCAAGTAATTAATTACTTTTAGAATCTTGTAACTCAGTTACTAACTCAATTACTTTTTTGAAGAAGTAACTAGTAACTATAATTAATTACTTTTTCAAAGTACCTTCCCAACACTGGCCATCAGTCACAATTCCAGCTCTCGTAGCTCTCTGTCCTTACACTTATAACTGATTTTACTTACCTTGAGCAAACTCGAATGAAGACAATTGTAAAATGTTTGTGAAACTCAAGCATGTCTTTACCGCAGTTCTCTATGATGCACCTCGAAATCAGTCATGGGAACATGATGATGCAGGTAGTTTAGAGCACTGCTGTGTGCAAACAACCTTTATTGTCAAGTTGATTTAAGTTGCTGATTTAGCTGGAAATTAACTTTCAAGTTAGCATCTTTTCTGTAGTTGAGACATTTTAAACAAATATCATTTCATGCTATAACAACAACTTCAGTAATCTACTGTCATACTGACATGGAATAACGGGTGAAAATAACAAACATCTAGAACTACATTTTACAGGCATATTCCCACTTCTCTTTAGTTTGGAGGATGGGACGTCCATATTTTCCTAAAATAATTTCAAATTTTTCCATGCTGCCTCAGTTCTTCTTAAACAAGCTTTAACATAGACAGCAGTGTTTCAGGATCATGTTTACATATGGCTTCTCACAGACCTCTCTGCTGAATCTTCTGATGATAAGATGTACCATTTTGACAACCGTTATTCTGCCACCCACTTCGGATGTTATCAGTCCATTCAAGTAGTCCACAATTTGTAGTTGCAGTATTTTGTAGAGTGGTGAAACTCTGCCTCTCTACCTCGTCTACATCCTATGTTATATTCTGCTTTTAATGCAGTGCTGCCTGAGGCCTCAAAGAAAGGTGAATGTGGCATAGAAAACATGGCGCAAAAGACACAGCGCTCAGTCGGTGCACATATGTGTGAAAAGGAGCAATATGCACCATGGGATTAGTCTCCTGCCCAGTGATATTTGGCAAGCAGGCTGGAATAATTCTGAGCCAACCCAATCTCAAAGAAAATCTATCAAATGTTAAACTGTAATAAACTCTTAGCTTTGTCCAAACTAAGTGGAAAATTGAAACAAATATTCTGGGTTTTTTTGCTCTATTGTCCACTTGGCCATTTCTCTCTCATGTCTCCTACCTCTATCTGATTTGCTACTCAGTCCAAGTAAAGTAACTATTGTGGGTAACATCAGAATAGATGCTGAAAATGACAGCCTCAACATTGTACCTATTTTATTATTAGACTAAGCTAGCTTCTCTCAAAATGTCAAGAGTCCACTCAACACTTTAATCAGACTGGATCTTGTTATGGCACAGGAACTCTTTGATAGAAACTTTAATATTGTTCCTGAAAACTTTTGTCTGATCGTTTCTTACTAACATTTAATTTTACAATACTGGTTTGTCTTTAGCATTGTAGCTAGGCTGACAGAGACTCGGGGCTCTGCTGAACCGAGTATCCCTTTAATGACTTCATGAATTTCTTCCCAAAGAAAATGTTAACAGTTAGAAGAAAGTCCTAACCATCTCACAGATCTGTCATGTGTACAAGTACTTATTTATTTAGAGTCTTTCCCTCCAGTTGATCCTTCTGGGTTACCTTCAGTCATCCCTTCCTCCAAACTGGGGATGTGTGTGACTAGTCGACTACTCAACTAATGACTGCTGTTGTCACTACTTAGTACCAGACCTACTCGTCATTTAAACTAATTTTTTTTAACATTTTAATTGAAACCCAATGCTGAAAAAATTGTTGCATCCTAATGTTATGGAGCCATCTGCCAACAGATGGCACGTCGTTGGGGAGAAACGCCATAAATCCGGTAATCTCGACCTGCTCTTTTTCTTAATACTATTATTGATAGTTCTTTTAAAAGCAAAAAAATTAGATCATGAATACAAGTGGCAGACATGAGCCCGCTCACCCTCCTCGATAGGGTGAGGAGCTATAGCTGGGAAACAGATGGATAGTCACGCATACGATCCAGCATTGAGGAGCTTCTTCTTCTTCTTCTTTTTCTTCTTAAATGTTATTGGCGGTTGGCAAACAACTGATTGGTGCATTACCGCCACCACTAGTATGGAGTGTGGACTGGAATGACGCCCCCCCCAAAAGAAAAAAGAAAAACAACAACAACAACAACAACAATAACAACAACAACAAAAAACCCTCAAAGCCTTTCAAACACTCTTCCCGCTTTAAAAAACTGAAATAAAGCCTGGTAACTCTTACTTCCAGAATCCGTTTGCAATAGGTCAACCAGATCCAATTTCATTTTCATATTAATAAGATTTTGGGATAATTGTCTCTCCATATTTCGGACAGTGCAATATCACATGCTCTATAGTTTCTGTGTCTCCACAGAAGGCACATTTCCCCGTATTATGTTTCCCAATCAAGAATAATGAAGCATTTAACCCAGTATGTCCAAATCTCAATCTCGATATGACCATCTCCTCTCTCCTGCTCCTTCCAGTGGTCCTCATTTCTCCTACCCCCCTTTGTATTGTATACAACCACCGTCCTCTCCTTTCCTCCTCCCACTGTTTTTGCCATCTACCCCTCATTTCTTGCCATATGATACTCTTCACTTCAGCTTGACCAAAATTAACAGCCAGGTCAACTGTCCCATGTGTTGTGGCTTGCTTCGCCGCTCTGCCATTTCATTCCCCATTATTCCATAATGGGCTGGAATCCATAGAAACACAACTGTAAGACCCATCATGTTTATCCTGAACAGTGTTTGCTGAATTTCTGCTAGAATATCTGCTCTCGCATCTGAGTGACTACCCTGTAAACTAAGCAATGATGCTCTTGAGTCTGAACAAACAATAGCTTTTAATGGCCTCATATCTTCGATCCACTGAACCGCCAACAGAATTGCAAGCAGTTCTCCAGTGAATACTGACAGTCTAAACCTGAAAATGATGGCGCGGCCACGTCCAGACGCCTTCCTGACCGCTCCGCTCCGACTATCCACTTTTCTTGTTTTTTACTTATTTTTTGCTCTGGTTTACATCCCAAAATCCTCTAGTCTTATAGTATACGACAGCGGATCACTTGTAAACATCGGTGCCAAGGTTGCACATCTAATCTTGGACACTTTTAAACCTGACCCTTCCTGGCCGCCAGAGATTCTACGCGGTGCGGAGAACAACAAAGGACGGGCCGCTCATCCGAGGTGCAGAACAAAGAAGCGCCGGGGAAAACGCGCTGGTATTAGGAACAGACTGAGACAGCAGGCGCATCGCGCACCACTGCCCAGTATCCTACTGGCCAATGTACAATCCATGGAGAACAAGCTCGATGACCTAAGAGCAAGGGTCACCTTCCAACGTGACATGAGGGACTGCAACATTCTGTGCTTCACGGAGACATGGCTGTCCCCCACCGTGCCGGACCAGGCCGTAACTCCGTCGGATTCATTCTTTGTGCTCCGCGCGGACAGAACGGCAGAGTCGAACAAAACCAAAGGTGGAGGAGTGTGTTTCATGGTAAACAGAAAGTGGTGTGATGCCAGGAGCATTTCTACTCTCTCCAGCGGCTGCTCGCCACATCTGGAGTTCCTGAGCATTAAGTGCCGCCCTTTCTATCTGCCCCGTGAGTTCACCTCAGTCATCGCCACGGCGGTCTACATCCCACCCCAAGCGGACACAGGTATGGCTTTGTCCGAATTACATGATGTGCTGAGCTCGCTTCAAAACAAGGACCCGGGCGCAGCCCTCATTGTAGCAGGAGACTTTAACAAAGCGAACCTCAGACAAGTCATGCCAAACTTTTACCAGCATGTCTCGTGTCCAACAAGAGGGGATCGGATTTTGGATCACTGCTACACGCCATACAAGCAGGGCTACAAAGCTGTCTCACACCCGGCTTTTGGGAAGTCTGACCACAACGCCATCTTCCTCATTCCCCAGTATAAACAAAGCATACGGAGGGAAGACGTGACCACGAAGGAAGTAAAATGGTGGACTGCCCAATCAGAAGCTACGCTACAGGACGCACTCAACGACGTAGACTGGGACATGTTCAGAGCATGCGCAGTCGACATCATCGCAGTCGAGTTTACGGAAGTAGCAGTATGCTTCGTCAATATGCTAGCGGAGGAGATTATCCCCACTGCGAGAGTCACCACATTCCCAAACCAGAAACCGTGGATGGACAGATCGATCCGCACTGCAGTAAACGCCAGGACCGCCTCCTACAACGCGGGTCTCGCCACTGGCGATATGAGCGCCTACAAAGCGGCCTCATACGGCGTGCGGCTCCGCGGTGAGAGATGCCAAACGCAGGTACCGGGAACGTGTGGAGTCCCGCTTCCACCAGGGCGACACACGGAGTATGTGGCACGGACTACGCACCATTACGGACTACAAAGCCAGGGACACTGCGCCGATCAACGCCGACTCTGCATTCACCAACGAGCTGAATCGGTTCTACGCCCGTTTCGAGGTTAGCCAGGCGGCTAATGCTATCTACCGCCTGACTACCAAGGACAGTGACGTCATCAGCGAGAGACCGGTGACCAGCATTGCGGAGCATGACGTCCGAGCGGCACTGAGGAGAGTGAACACAAGGAAAGCGGCGGGGCCAGACGATTGTGAAGTTTGCTGACGACAGAGTGGTGTTGGGTGCCATCTCCAACAACGATGAGGCGGCCTACATGGATGAAGTGAAGAATCTGGCATCGTGGTGCCAGGACAACCACCTCCAGCTGAACGTCAGCAAGACCAAGGAGCTGGTGGTGGACTTCAGAAGGGGTCAGCACAGAGACTACAAGCCCATTATCATCAATGGAGCTCCAGTGGAGAGGGTGCAGTCCTTCAAGTATCTTGGTGTCCACATCTCCTCAGACCTGACATGGGCTGCCCACATTCAGGTCCAGACCAAAAAGGCTAGGCAGCGCCTGTATCACCTACGACAACTGAAGAAGTTCAGGGTCTCTCCAAAGATCCTCAGGATTTTCTATACAGGCGCTGTGGAGAGTATCCTCACACAGAACATGACATCGTGGTTCGGGAACAGCTGTGTGAAGGACCAAAAAGCTCTCCAGAGAGTGATCCGTACAGCAGAACGCTGCTGCAGGATTGCTCTCCCCCCGCTTCAGGACACCTACACCAGGAGATGCCGGACTAGAGCAGCGCAGATACTGAAGGACCCGTCCCATCCTGGCAACAAACTGTTCCAACCTCTGCAATCTGGTAGAAGGTTCCGCATCTTCTGGGCAAGGACAGAGAGACTCAAGAGGAGCTTCTATCCCCAAGCCATCCGTGCCCTAAACACACACACCCGCCCTCTCACATCATCTATAATTGACTGAGACAGGACTCTTCCAGACACTAAACCAAGGCACAATGTACATTTCAATTCCTTTAATTTTAAATATGTTTATATTGTCTATCCTGTAAAATAGTCAGATATCTATTCATATTAATGTACAGAATTCACCTGCTTGCTGCTACTACTGCACATTCACCCAGTGTATATACTATATGTGTATATACTATATATATATATATATATATATATATATATATATATATATATATATATATATATATATAAATAATGTTCTTCCTCTACACCCCCCCCCCCCAATTTTTGCACATGTCGAGGAGCGTGTCAGGCTACATTTCACTGTGTGTTATACTTGTATAACTATGCATGTGACAAATAATAAAGAACCTTGAACCTTGAACCTTGAATCTATCAGTGATCCTTTTTGCTATTTTAACCATGAACTCTGGGACCACAACTGCTACACCAATTTGACTGGCTGAATCCTTAGATATAATTGAACATAACCATAAAACTGGTCAATGTAAGCCTGCACAGTATAGGAGTTTAAAATAAATGCCCCATCCTTAGTCTTCTTATCCAGTAGAGTGAAATCAACTATGGCTTCAGGAAGTATCCAGGGAGATATTGTTGGCAACGATACTCTTTGACAAACGTCCAACTGATCCAGTTTAAATTCACTTGCTCTTCCACCCACAATCCACCCAAAGCTCTTTGATTTCCGCCTTTCTTTCTCCCAGCAAGGGTTGAGAACTGCTTGTGTTGGGTGATCCTGTCCATGGTCTTGAAGATTTGGCCAATAATTAAGTACAAGTTGTGTTCTTCTCAGTCCTAGAGGCATCTCCCCTATCTGCAAAGCTGCAGTAGGAGTTGTTTTAAAAGCACCAGTACAGAGTCTTAGCGCCTGATGTTGAATAATGTCTAACTTAACCAGAGTCGTGTCTGCAGCTGAACAGTATGCTACACACCCATAGTCTAACACAGATCTGACCAACCCCACATATATGGCTCTCAAGGACTTCCTGTCTGCTCCCCACTCCCTCAAAACCAAACACCTCAATACATTCAATACTTTTTTGCATTTATCCACCATTTTCTGAATATGAACCCCCCATGTCAGCCTTTCATCCAACCACATTCCCAGAAACTTAAATTGCCTAACTCTTTCTAACTGTAAACCATACAACTTTAGCTTAACTTCCTCACTAACCCTTTTCCTCGTAAAGAACATTGTCTTGGTCTTATCCACTGATAATTTAAAACCCCACTTATACGACCACTCTTCAACTTTCCCAATTGCTCCCTGCAGTTTCTTCACAATAAAGTCAACATTTTTCCCTCTCTTCCACATTGCCCCATCATCAGCAAAAAGCAAACACCCCATTCCACCATCTATGGCATCAAACACATCATTCATCATTAAAGAAAATAACAAAGGGCTCACTATGCTCCCTTGAGGTGTACCGTTTTCTACCAAAAACCTTTCAGAATAAACCTTCCCAATCCTCACTTGAATATGTCTTCCCTTTAAAAAATCCATTATCCACCTGTACATCCTCCCCCTAATACCTCCACATCATATCATAGGCCTTTTCAATATCAAAAAACACAGCAACTACACTTTCTTTGTTTATTTGGGCTTTTCGAACTTCATGTTCCAAACACAACACTGGATCCATGGTAGTCCTCCCTCTCCTAAACCCACTTTGATGTTTAGAGATAAAGCCTCTAGTTTCTAAAGAGTATGTCAATCTTTCAGTTATCATACGCTCCATTACTTTACAAAGATGCGAGGTCAAAGCTATGGGTCTAAAATTTTCTGGATTGGTGTCATCCTTTCCTGGTTTCCGTATGGGTACCACCACAGCTTCCTTCCAGCTTTTCGGCAGCTTCCCACCCTCCCAAACCCTATTATACAACTCTAACAAAAGCTCTTTACCTGACTCACTAAGATGGTTTAACATGATATAACCTGATCCTCTCCTGGTCCTGATAATTTTGATTTCTGGAGTACTCGATGCAGTTCTGACTTCGTAAAAGGAATATTCAATAGATCATCTGTATCTTCTACCATACCCAATAAATCTCTATTTTCTGTGACTGTCAATTCTCTGCCTCTTCGCCCTTCTTCACCAACTTTGCCTGAACTATGGGTTTTGACAAACGCCTTTGCCAACATGTTAACTTTGTCCTCATCTTTAACCGCTGTTACTTCTCCATCCCTCAGAATTGGATACCCATACTCTCTTTTTATGCCATTCATCCTTCTAATCATCGACCACACACTGTGTATTTTGGTCTCCCTCCCAACTGAGTTACAAAAACCTCTCCAGAAATCCCTCTTTGCTTTTTTTAACGGTTTGCCTTACTTTAGCTTGTAACTTTCTGTATCCAACAAGATTCTGAAAATTGTGATTGTGAATTTTATAAGCCTTATTTCAACGTCTAATCACGTCCTCACACTCCTTTGTCCACCAAGGTACAATCCTCTTTTCCCTTATACCTTCCTTCTTCTTTGTTGCCCTACCTGCCGCCTCCAATACTGCCTTACAAATAGAATCATTTAAATCATCCACCTCTACATTCACATCGATCCTTTGCACTTCCTGATCACTAAGTAATCTAAATGTATCCCAATCAGCACCACTGAAACACCACTTCTTGACACCTCTCATCTCCTGTTTCTCAACACTCAGCTCTACCTTAATCATAATAGGATAATGGTCACTCATTACAGTAGTCCCTTTTAATATCTCCCATGAACAAATGCCTGCCAATGTGTCCGACACTAGTGTAAGATCAATTGTTGATTCGACCCCCGTCCTAAGACTGACCCTAGTCCCACCTCCATCATTCAAACATACATAATTCTTTACCTCCATCAATTCCTCAATCACCGCCCCATTCCGATCATTACTCTTACCCCACAATGTGCTGTGTGCATTAAAGTCCCCACACCAGATTACTCTCCCCCTTAAATATGCATCAAGTTCCTCCATTGCTAATAGTTTGTTAGCTGGATTATAAAAATTAACCACTCTAATGCTGCCAGTTCCTCCCCATATTTCAATAATGACAAATTCCAACTGCCTTCCTGTAGCTACAACCCTATATTGGATCCCTTGTTTCACAAACGTTACACATCCTCCTCCATTACCCTCCTTCCTATCCCTCCGGACACTATCATAACCATTAATCACAAAATCCAAAGTCAGTTTAAGCCATGACTCCTGTACACAGATTATTTCTGGTTTCTTTATACAGTTTCTGATGAATCCCTTAAACTCTTGACCATTAGCTATCAAACTTCTGGCGCACCACTGCAAAATAATCATGTCATCCTTTCCCCTGAACTTTCCGCTTTCCCCTCCCCTCCAAGTCTTTTATTGATATGTTCCCAAGAAATACCTTTAATACCAAAAAACCTCTCCGCTCCTTTAACTATTATCTTAATTTTCTCTGTTTTGTGTTTGACTTGATCTGTCATGGTTTGCTGTGTGGCAGGCAGGAGAAGGACCCAAGATGCAGACTCACAGACACGGGGATAAACTCAAAAGACACAGCTTTATTGCTGGCCACGAGAAGTAATACAAAATAACCTAAAACTGGGAAAACTAAAGCATGAGCTGTACAAGGAACCGAACCACGGGGAGAATTACACACAACATGGGGAGAACGCGACGCCGAACAGAGGGAGACTCAGACAGAAATACACAGAGGGTAAACGAGGAAAGTGGGCACACACGGGGAACACAGGTGACACTGATAATCATAACGAGACAGGGCGGGGTGAACTGAACATGACATGTACAGGCACAGAGGTTCAGACAGGAGGAGAGAGAGCACGGGGAAAACACAGACATAACGGGCTGGGGAAACATGAAACAACCACAAAGGGAGACGAGGGCTCATAAATACATAGAGGGCACACAGGGGGGAGAGAGAGCACGGGGAGAACTTAGACATAATGGGCAGGGGAAACATGGAATAAAACATAAGGAGAGACGAGGGCTCACAGATACACAGAGGGGCACACAGGGGGTAAAAGCCATGAAGGGAAAACACTTAGGGAACAACACAACAGGGCAACTCAGAAAACATGGCCTAAATAAGGAACGAAATACAAAAATACAAGGAACTAAGAATACTGGGCCCACATGGCCCAGGACCATGACATGATCGGTGCAATTTATAACATAGGCAATGAACAAAATCATCTTCTCAACTGTCAGTCCAGGGTGAGCTCCATGCGGTGGCACCTGTTCCGATGACTGGACTCTTCCTGTTACGTCCTTCACTTTCTGAACTCTTCTGACAGCCTCTGCATAACTTATGGTATGAGCTACTTTAACTTGCTCGACCTCCATGGCCTTCTTCCTTACCTCACACCCCCCATAACTTACACTGTGCTACCCCCCACAGTTACTGCATTTCTCCTGTACGTTATCCCCACATTCCTCAAATCTGTGCTCACCCCCACACTTGGGGCACCTCTGTCTCCCCTTACAAACTGCAGCAATGTGACCGTATCTTTGGCATTTATAGCACCGGAGGGGTGACGGCACGTATGCTCTAACAGGAAAACTCATGCACTCTATTTTAACCCTATCCGACAGAACAGCTTCCTGAAATTCCAATAAAACTGACAAGCTACTAACCCTCTCCCCATTAATTGTTTTCAACAGTCTTTTTACGTTACTGACCTCACCACCATTAATACACTGCTTAAGTTTGTCCAGGTCCTCATCCCCCGGAATACCTGTAATCACCCCTCGTGTCACTTTATTTCCTCCCAATATCCTTCTCTCTGCTACAGACTTCTTTCAAATGCTTTCAGCGCCCAACACCTTATTTTTCTGTTCTTCTGTCTTAACCACTATCAATAAGTTGCCATCCCGGAGAATTTTGGCCATCTGGACTTCTCCAAACTTCTTTTTCAACTCTCTGGACACTGCCAGTGGGCTCAATCGCACATCCTCATCTTCCGATCTTTCAAGATTACTTTAAATTCCTCTGTCACCGTCTTTCTTCGCACCACCCTAGACCCTTCATCCGAACTGCACTCTTCAGGACTCCGTTTACTGGACTGTGCCCCCAACAACCAAGCTTCCTCTTTCCTGCTTCTCCCTCTTCCTGATCTGCCCCCACTAGAAACCGGGGTCCATTCACCAATGTCCATATCATCATCCTCACCCACCTGAGACGCCATTCCAGCCAGTCACATACCAGTTTATGCCAACCGCCAAAGTCCGTGATCCAAATTCGTAGTTCAAAGTCAAAAGCAATTGACTTAAACCGAAACTCTCCCACTCGTCTCTCCCAGCTGATCCAACCCGCTTCTCCCAACTCCAACCTGCCTGTGAGGCAGTTCCAGCATTGAGGAGCTCTCAGTTACACTCCTATTTAGCTCCCCCGATGAGCCTGATCAGCTGCAGGTGTGTGTAATTCTCCTCTGCAGGTGTGGCCAGGCTCCAGGCAGACACACCCACACACACCCACCTAGTTACACAAACATAGAAACAGGAGACAGTAGCACTGGATCTGGGTGACCCAGGGCCCGTGACAGTTACCTCTGTGTTCTTCTGTGTCTGCTCCTGGATGTTTCGTCACTCTAGCTCCTCGTTCCCGGTTGTAACATTTTTGTAACATTTTCCTGGTTTGCTCATGTTCTTTAGTTTCCTTCCCAGTTCAGGTTTTGTTAGTCGTGTCACGGGACCGAGAGATCAGTACCAAAACTGGACTCAGCTGCAGAAACCCAGAGCAGAGACAGCAGGTGGTTTTACAATATATTTATTGGTTAGACTTGAAAGCTTTTCAAGAACAAAAAACAATGAAATGTAGAACTTGACGTGGCCTTTGTAACGTGTAGGTTTAGAGAGGGGAAATGGGGCCTGAGATGCAGACTGAACAGGGTGGTTAACAGACACACTCAGGAGTACGGGAAGTAGTGGAGCTCTGAAGTTGGTGAGTATATTATGTAACTGAGCGGTGTGGAAAGGCTGGCCTGAAATCCACAGGTTCCTGATGGAGTATGGTGGCAGGAGATGGTGGTTTGGTTTCCTGAATCTGAGAGAGGAGCGTAAGGCCGGAGGTCTGAGACAAGATGAGTCCAGGAACTTTAGGACAAGAAAGTGAGGTCAGCAAGATAAATCACAAAGAGAGCTTGAGAGCATGAGTATGGAGAGTGTGGAGTGGGAGTAAAACCAAAACGTCGTAGCTGTGGAGGAGAACAAAGTGTTACTTTTTGGGGATGTGAAATGATGAGGCAGCAAACGAGGGTACTGCAGAAAGTGACCCGTGCAGAGGCGTGTCAAATGGTTGAGCAACAGAGACAGATCGGAAAAGCCATGATAGGAGAGAAACAAGTAATCAAAAAGGTTATGGACATGGTTGGAAGAAAAATAGAGGAAGAGAAGAAGAAGATGGTGACATTTATTGTAGGAGTAATAAATGTAATAAATCACCATCAGATGTGAAGTCCAAGACAGAGAGGATTCAGATTATTGTGAAGGCAACATGTCATAGTTTGGATATGAAGAATATTAGGTGGGAGGATATAAGAGGTGAACTAAGCCAGTCAGGTGTAGGATAATGGGGTGGTTTTATTTTTATAACCATGTAAATCCTACAGTAGGACCAAGGAGTCTCTTGTCAAACGGTCAGGATTTTAAACAGTTTATATACGATCAGACAGAAAAAGCTGACATAATTTATATACAGGAAATGTGGTTGAATTGATTAAGGAAGGTATTCCATATAGACTGACTGAAAAGGAAGGGGATTTGGAGTATGTAGGAACTGAGGTTTGGATAGGAGGGATGGTAATTATGGTTATTAATTTAACAATCCTTGTAAAAAGCTCGAGTTAAGTGAGCTGGAGGAAATGAAAGGCAATATTATATGGTGTGGAGATTTGACTGCACATCATTTGTTATGAGGGAGTGAGCAAACAGACTATAATGGTTAAGTGTTAGAGGAATTTCTGGATGATAAAAATCGTGTATGTCTGAATGATGGGAAAAAAACAAGAATTGATATTAGTTCAGGTAAGGACTCGGTATTAGATCTAACATTTGTATCTCGCTTTTTGGCTCCATTATGTGAGTGGCAAGTAAGAAATAAGTGATTTGATAGAGATCATTGTACTGTAGTCAGTAAAGTAAGGATGGGTCAAATTCCTGAAACATTAGAAGGAAAGTGGGTGTTTGGGAAGGTGAATTGGGGGAAATGTAGTACTCCAAAGGTTGATTCTGTTCATCTGGACGTAGTGTTTTGTGGGAGAAACGTTTCGTCATCATCAGGTGACGTCTTCAGTCTCAGCTGACTGCAGGTTTCAATCTTATAAACAGGACATTTGCATAATGACTGAAACCAGGCCAGTGAAGGAACAATGGGCTGGGAGGTCAGTTCCTTCATCATAATTATGCAAATTCTCATGACCATTGATCAGTGGTTGTTGATCAATGGTCATGAGAATATGCATAATGAACAGTATCAACTTTTGGAGATTTACTTACCTGGATGATTGAGCACGCATGAAGACAGGAAGTGTAATAGTTTGTGTGAAACAAAGCTTTTACAGGTTCAAAATCATTTGAACCTGTAATTTCGTTGCCCTGTACCTGTGCATGTGCAATGACAATAAAGTTGAATTCTATTCTATTCTATTCTATTTGAGTGTTGAGTACAATAAGAAGAACAGAGAGAACATATTGGAGAGATTTCTGGAATACAAAAGTTTGGGGGATGATCAGGAAAATGGGGGAGACAGAAGAGAATGGAGTTATCCAATACTTAATAAAAATAATCAAGTAGCTGTAACTGATAAGTAAAAAGCTGGTTTTATTAGCAAGTACCTTTGTTAAAATAGATAGTGGGAGAAATATCAGATGAGGATAAACGAGAGAGAACTAAAGGAAGAAATCTTGAAGCTTTGAGAAGGAAAGGGAGTACTGACTATATAATGAACTGTCCCTTCTGGAGAAATGAAAAGCACTCTGGGATAGTGCTCCAGGGAAAGACGTTATGTTATGTTAAAACATTTATGTGATGTAGAGTTAAATAAATTGTCAATGTTATGATATGGAAAGTAGGGTGTCTCCCACATAGATGAAAAGAAGCAATAATTATCCCAATAAAGAAACCTTGGAAAGACCATAGTGATCCTGGAAATTATAGACCCATTGCTTTGACTTCCAATATGTGTAAACTGATGGATGATGAATGAGAGGTTAGTAAGATATTTAGAGTCAAGAAATAGTTAAAATAGTGAAGGAAATTGCCGTCCCGGGTTTCCTCCGTGGCGTGAGCGATAAGCAGAGTTTTGTCCTTTCCTTCTAAGATTCCTAATTATTTAAAGTAACACTCAGGTATGCCATTCAGCTGGGTTAGTTACGAGCTCGGGAGCAGCTTGGGAGAACAAGAAAACAGAGACTGCTTTAGGTTGCCTTCCCAATCGACTCAAAGGTTTATTTGATACACAGCAGTTTATATAGATGAAAAAAGGTTCGTGTGTCAGCTTTCCCAGTTCAAACCGGTACAGACCAAATAAGGAAACGTCTTCCTGCCTTGTGAGCAAAGAAGTATCCTGTGTGTAGTTTATCAGCTCAGCTACAATTTATGATCATCCCAGCAAAATACACAGAATACAGAGTTCTTTCATTAGTGAATTCTGAAACAAACCACCTGGCCTTTAACGAGCCTTTTTCTAAGAGATAAGGAAGGGAGGATGGGAGTAAGGAAGTGGTCTCGTCTCTGTGGTGTTTTCGACCTTGGGGTACCAGCTTGTGAGTCTTACACATTAATTCTTGGGTCACAGAGAAAGAGAAAAACAACTAGTAGATGGGCCATATTGAGTAACAGTTTTCCTGTATAAAACAATATCCTGTAAATGCTTACCGTGGTATCAAAATATCATAACAGTTCTCCCCTTTTATCATGAAATGATAACATAGTATAAAGACAGAATGTAATAACATAATATAAAGATAAATCATAAATGTGAAACAAATCATAACTGTAACTGGTCCTTCGAGCAAGCTTAATATCAAAATTTTAAAAACAAGAAAAGAAAGAGAAGAAAACGTCATACTCTTCTTGAACAATCGAGTAATTCACAATCTAATGCTCAATACATACATCAGGATCATCATCGATGACATCTGACACATAATCTGGGTCAATTCGTGCCAATTGCAAATACATTGAAGTAGCTGTACTAGTAGCTATACGGGTTATCATTGAACGTACACAGGGTACCACACAACAGACAATAATCATCAAAAACATGCTGCAACGGTTACAAAGGCTACAATTAGTTTCTTCCATCTTCCAAACGTGTCCTGTAGCCACTTATGTAGCCACTGACCGTGACCTGTATTGGCAATTAGTTCTATCTGCAATGCTTCAAGTTTATTCATAGCTTGTGTGAATGAACCGTTAGGGGCGGTGTTATTGGGAATGAAAGTACAGCATACATCAACGGTTACTAGACCACAGGTACCGGTCCAATTAACAGGTAAAGCTAATCTAAGAGTATTATTGCACATCCAATAAGCATGTGGGATTGCTCTAGTTAGGCGCGTGACCATGTGTGATTTAACTAACTCCCCCCCAGTCAGTATCATTTAAGACACCCTCTGGGGGAACAATGATCGATTCTCTGCTCGAACTTGAACTGTGTGTGTGTTCCTCCAGATATGATAAAACTTCAGCCATAGAGACAGCTAGCCATGTCTCATTACAGCGTGCACCTGGGGAGTCAGAGAAGAATGTATAGTTATCCTTTGTATAATCTATGTGTGTGTCTGGGCCAGTTAACTTTAGTCTGCGCAGACATATCATACTAGTATTAAAATGGAGAGGGATCTGTCCTAAGGGCAGTGAGGGCTTTAACCTATTCTTAGGGCGTTTCATTGGGGCGCAGGTCCCTGCGGTGTCATTAGATAACTTCAATAATTCGCCTAATGGAGTCTCAGGGTTAGTTGGTGTGTGTGTGTGTCTAAGTAGGCAGTCGAGAGGGCTCAGAGTCAACTGTAAAGCGTCTTTAAGGAGAGCATTATCTCCGCCGATTTCCTCTAGTCCCTCAGTGAGGGGGAAACCGGATATGGGGTATCCTACTATTACCTGTTCTGGATTAACCTTTGAACAGACATAACAGTTACTGTTTCCTAAATCACGAGCGGCTGTTCTGGCATTTTCATACCAGGCGTTAGCTCCTGTTCTAGAGAGTGCATAAAATGGTTTATTAGTGGCGTCTATGTTGCTATTTACTGATTTTAGGGAACGTGAGGAGTGCATTAAGTAGGTGTCTTGCAAAATAGAGCATTAGGTATAGTCAGCAAAATATGACCTGCAGAAATGTGAACATGGTTGCAGTTTACAATACAAAATAGCAAAGAGAAATCCTAAGGTTAATGCGATAGATATGATAAATAACCTAAATATATAAGACAATATATAAGAAAAACAGTTCTTCAGTCGTCTCCTGGCCTGGTCCCAGGTTCGAGAGACACAGAATAAGCGTCGTGTGATGACAATGGGCATTTCATTTTCTCCATTATCAGGATGGAGTGAGTCTGGCTTTATCAGGTTAGACATCATGTGGTACTTTTGGCTTTCTATTCCTGCTGGATGTTCGAGTACCTTGTTGTTGTTCTTTCAGGCGTTGTGTGTTAATCAGTGATTGTGTGTGTGCATTGGATCCTGGCGCTGGCTCGCCGGAGATGTCATCTACCCGTGTGTGTTTATTTGCTCTAGTTCCGGGCGCTGGCTCGCCGGAGATGTCGTCTGCTTGATCCGACGCCTGAGATGGTCCGATTGGGCTGGTCTTAACCCTGCTGGCATGAATCCACTGAGGTTGTCCGTCTGTGAGGATGCTGGTTCTTCGTCACTGCCAGTACAGTCTGGGGCTGGAACACGCGCGGCCTCCCAGAGAGTCCTTGGTTTTAGTGGCTTCTCCAACATGCGTCTCCTTGTCTCCACTGGTGGAACTGTGGAGGGGAAAAGCTGAGAGAGACAAACTTTCTGATAGTTATTATTCAGTTTTTCTACCAGGTTGTGAACATCAGTGGACAATGCAATATACATCACCTTCTACTAGCGGTGCCCCTCTGGAAGCTGACCATGGTGTTGGAAATAGTCTTATTTCAAATGGAGATAATTTGGTTACTGCAGATGGAGTCATTCCAATCTCACAGAGGACTTGAGGAAGTAATTTGACCCAGGTCATTAAAGTTTTAGCACACTTTTGAATTACTTCTGATGTGAATGAAGATCCTCTATCACTGTTAATCTGGTGAGGTATTCCGAATCTGGGTATTATTTCATTGCTCAACTTTTGACAGACTACTTCTGCAGTTTCTTTTGAGGTTGGATAAGCTTCTACTCGTTTACTAAATTGATCCACTATTACCAGTAAGTACTTGATGCTTCCTTGTGCTGGCATATGTATAAAATCAATTTGTAATGTATGAAATGGAAAATCTGGTTGTGGTAAATGCTGATGTTTTGCTTTTGAGCTACCTACATTAGTTCGCGCACATGTTAGACAGGTTGCTAATATGCTTTTTACTGCATGTGATGTTTTCTCAATTACAAATCTTGATTTTATTGCCCCTATTACCCCTCTTTGTCCGACATGACTCACACAGTGAAAATGTCGGGCAAGGACTGGCATCAGGGAATATGGGAGGGCAATGAAACCCTTAAGATTTTGTATAAGCCATCTCTGTCATCTAAGGTACAGTCATTATTCTCCCAATAGGTGTAATCACATGCAGAGGCTTGCTCTTGTATGAATTTTAAATCAACATTTGTTTCTAAATAGTCTGGGAGTGTAACAAGTGGCAGCTGTAGGGGCACAGATAATACTTCCTGCGGAGGTGGGAGCTGTGATGCAGCTGCAGCCTTGGCTGTCACGTCTGCTAAGGCATTACCTGTTGCTTCGTCTGTGTCAGCTGTACTGTGTCCATTCGTTTTTACAACTGCAACGGCCGATGGTAGCTGTATAGCCTGAAAAAGTCTTTGAACAAAATCAGAATTTAGCAATTTATTTTCCATCAGCAGATCTAAATCCTCTCTGTCTCCACAATGTGCCAAAGTCATGCACAACGCCAAATGCATAGCGGCTGTCTGCGTAAACTGTCACATGCTTATCCAAATGTAGCTCACAGGCGCGTATTAAAGCCATGAGCTCTGCTTTTTGTGCTGAGTGAAATGGTAATGAGTGAGCCTCTAGTATGATGTCAGGCACTGTTACCACTGAATAGCCACAAAGAAATGAGTTGTCATTCGGCCTTGAACAGGACCCGTCCACATAAACCGTGGCTGAGTCTGGGATAGGTGTTTGCTCTAAATCTGGACGTGGTGCTGTGGATTCCTGTATACGTGTCATGCAGTCATGAACGTCAAGCCTGTCTGAGCCATCCTGTCGGTCAGAAGAACACAGCATAGGATCAATAAATGTGAGATTTGCATATGTTGTTTAGTTATGTTTGCTACAATGGTCGTGACCTTGTGATTGGTGTGTAGAATAGTGTCATGTGAGAGTGTGAGCTTCTCGCAGTCCCTTATCATGATAGAGCAAGCTGCTACTGCCCTCAGGCAGGCCGGCATTCCCTGAACAATTCAGGCAGCACCTTTGAGTGGCGGAGGTCAGCACTCCCTGTAATGCATTGAAAGAGACAGTCATTTCTGTGGACCACAGTATTCGAGGAGGCTTGTCTTTTTTACAACAGTCACGCAGAATGTGGTCATGAAAAGAACAGTCTGGTATCCACTGTCTGCAATAGTTCACCATGCCTAGGAAGGACAACATTTCCTTCTGTGTAGTGGGCCGAGGGACAGAGGTCACAGCTTTGACCCTGTCTGCAGTCATGGAACGTTTTCCGTGAGACAGTGTGAATCCCAAATATTGAACAGAAGTCTGACAGTACTGCATTTTCTTTGCTGATGCTTTGTGGCCAGTCTTTTGGAGGTGCTGGAGAAGCATGTGTGTAGCAGTTTGACACAGTTTTTCACTTTCAGCACAGAGGAGGAGGTCATCCACATGTGGATCAGGGTGCAGCCCTGGAGGAGTGAAGCACCATTGAGAAAGCAGCAGAGCTGTCTATCATGCCTTGGGGCAAACGAGTCCAAGTGTACTGCTTATTTCTATGTGTGAATGCAAATAACGGCTGTGTGTCTTACTGAGAAAAAGGAGCGGAGCATAAATCCACCACGGTAAAATGTGTATGCAAAGCATGTCAATATGCTGTGAACATCTGAAACGAGAGGTGGCAGAGGAATGTTGACTGCATTAATTTGCCTTAAGTCTTGTATGAAACGCCATACGCCAGGTTTGTTAGGCTTTGGCACAGGATTGACAGGAGTGTGGGCTTTATTACTCCTGTAGTCAATAAATCTCCTATCATGACATCTAGGGCTGCGGCTTTTTCCGTGGAAAGGGGACATTGCCTGACATATACTCGCTTGTTGTGTTTTAGCTGTGCGTGATAAGGTATGCAGTCAATAAATCCTATATCATTCTCACTTTTAGACCACAATGTCATATTCTGGTATTCAGCTGGCAATGTAACTGCAGAAATAGTACAGTGGATAGGATAGGTTAGATCTATGTGACGACATATTTCGTAACCTATGTCTGAGTTATGTAACAAAATCACTGTTTGACCTTCACTTGTGTGAGCAGTTATCATGTTGTTGAACAGTGTGAGAGAAACAAAAGTGTGGCTCCCAGTCATGGGATTACCTGTTAGTGGCGTCTGTACACGTTTTTTTGGCACAGTGTGTGACATAGAGTACCGGACAAAAAGGATGTTGAGTTCATTCTCTGCTGAGGGTCCAGCTGACACAGAGGATGTTCCTTCTCCATCATGTCGGTACATAGGGCAGAGAAAACATAAGCTGTTATCAGTGTCAGCAAACATTTCACACTTTGTGTTAAATTAAATACACAAATTCATTTTTGCTTTGGGTGTCTGCGGCTGCTGGAAAACTGAGCTAAATTTGCACCTCTAGCTTGTCCAACAGTGCATAAAGCGTTTTATGAATACTAGGATAGATTCATCAGGCTTCTGTTTACACATAGTTACTGCATTTAAGTCAATTTTGTCTCTGGACATTGTTAGCAGGAATTTCTTTAGATTCTTAAAGAAATTGGTGATTTTGTCATTATTTACCCTCCTTTTGTCCATAGCGGTAACATTTGATGCATCACGTCGCGGCATTCTATCATATTTTCTACAGGACTTTTTAAGCAGACTACTTTTCTTATCACAAATGATATTCAACATTTCTACTGACCTGTTTTCTGGCGATAATCGTTCGGGATAAGGCTCCGAAAAGAAATTAGAATGCATTGAACTTCTTAAGTTGTAAACAAAGTCAGTCACATAAGCACTCCCGCATGTTCTGGATACGTGATCATGGACGTCTTCACCGATTCGCGGACGTAGGTTACACGTAACCGGAAATGGGAGTTATACTGAGCCGTTATTTGAGACTTTATTTTGTATTTTATTAATTTTTTGGTTTTACAGGTACTTTAGATTTTTTATCGGACCTGTCTGTGGTCTTTGAATAATTCTGACTCATGTTCAGTGATTTCCAGAGGGGTTTACACGCTAGGAGGATTTAGGTTAGTATTTTCGCTGCGGCACAGCTGAGGTCACTTTAAATTTATTGCTAGCAATTTTTGTTTGTGTGAGCAACTCTCACTTAGCGAGCAACTTCTCGCTTAACGAGCAACTTCTCGTAAAACAACAGGCAACTTCCTGTGTCTTTCTGCTTTTAATTTACTGCTTTTAACCCTTGTATGGTAATCGGGTCTGTGAGACCCGTTCAACTTCTCCCTGTGTCACTCTTTGGTGAGCAACTTCTCACTTAACGAGAAGTATTTAAGACAACAGGCAACTTCCTGTGTCACTCTTTCTGAGTGAGCAACTTAAACAAAATTAAAATATTCAAGACAACAGGCAACTTCCTGTGTCCACCAACACCACACAAGGGTTAATTTACTTTATTCGGGGACTGAGGAAGTCGTCAGTGTATCTCTCTGGATCACTAAGTGAAACTTCGTCAGCATATCCCGTTTCTTTATGGATCGATCACTGAGAGAGGCATAACACGGTCTCATATAAATATTAAAGACGTGTATTTACCTTCTGTCAGCGGATCCCACTTCTGACACCAAAATTGAAGGAAATTGCCGTCCCGGGTTTCCTCCGTGGCGTGAGCGATAAGCAGAGTTTTGTCCTTTCCTTCTAAGATTCCTAATTATTTAAAGTAACACTCAGGTATGCCATTCAGCTGGGTTAGTTACGAGCTCGGGAGCAGCTTGGGAGAACAAGAAAACAGAGACTGCTTTAGGTTGCCTTCCCAATCGACTCAAAGGTTTATTTGATACACAGCAGTTTATATAGATGAAAAAAGGTTCGTGTGTCAGCTTTCCCAGTTCAAACCGGTACAGACCAAATAAGGAAACGTCTTCCTGCCTTGTGAGCAAAGAAGTATCCTGTGTGTAGTTTATCAGCTCAGCTACAATTTATGATCATCCCAGCAAAATACACAGAATACAGAGTTCTTTCATTAGTGAATTCTGAAACAAACCACCTGGCCTTTAACGAGCCTTTTTCTAAGAGATAAGGAAGGGAGGATGGGAGTAAGGAAGTGGTCTCGTCTCTGTGGTGTTTTCGACCTTGGGGTACCAGCTTGTGAGTCTTACACATTAATTCTTGGGTCACAGAGAAAGAGAAAAACAACTAGTAGATGGGCCATATTGAGTAACAGTTTTCCTGTATAAAACAATATCCTGTAAATGCTTACCGTGGTATCAAAATATCATAACAAATAGGATCACGTGTTTCAGAGCCACGTAAAATAGAAAATGGAACTCCTCAAGGACGTGTAGTAAGCCCAGCGTTATTTTCTGTTATGTGCCATATTACTGGCTTCAGAATGGGTGGAAAATAGTAGAATTTCAAAATGAATAATATGTATTGATTCATTGTCACCAATGGTACGCACTGAAAATAAAATACAAGTAATCACCAGAAGATTCTGTATCAAGTTCTTTCTGCTTGTCATAGATTATGTGTACAAAACAGAAGTATAGTAACAATGTGGACTCCTGCTCATGTAGTTATTTTGAGTAATGAAAGAACAGATAGGTTGGCTAAGGAAACTATTAAAAAAGTAGATATTGATATGCAGATGTGTAAATCTACAGAAAATGGCGTGGGATAATGAAGTAAAAGGGAGACATTGGTAGAGACAACAAAGTACAGTTAAAGCAGAAACAGAGGAATGAGTAGGAGGGAGGCGATGATGATAAAGAGAACAAGAACAGGTGGTTGTTTTCTGAATGGGACCCTTTGGGATGGAGAAACATCTCACTGGTTTATGTAATTGGTGTAATGCCATGGAAACGACTGAACATGTGTTACCAGCTGCACGAAGTATGTCAAACAAAGCAGATGGTGAGGGCAGAAATGCGCCGTACATGTTTGAAAGTGTGGCTGATCAGTTAAGTCATGATGAAGGGAAAGATGTTTCGTTTTTCAGAAATACCGGATTCATCAAGAGGATTTAGGAGACGATGTCGCAGTAAAGCCCGGGAGATGGCAGTAGTGCAACTTTGCTGGATGCAGGCTGCCGTTAAAACGAAAGAAGAAGAAGAAGCTTTCCCATCCTGCACTGCTGCTCCTCGACGTTATCCAACACACCAAGCCGAATGTAGAAGGTGAGCTTCAGCGGACAATCTGATCGCGATATCAGACAGATACGGTGACAGGCGCCCTTCAGCATGAGTGGCATGCGGACCATGCTGACCTCTGCGATCATGGTCGGGGCGCTGGGGGTCGGCTATGGGATGTGGTCTGTGATATCTCCCGGAGAGGAGAGGCGGAGAGAGATGATCAAGGTGATTCACAAGTTTCATTGCGCTTAGGTCGCTTTTTCACACATGTCGATGTTAACATGTAGTCTTTCCAAACTTTATCAAAGACAGAGAAACTGTAGGTCATAAATAACAATGATGTGTCTGGTTAAAATAAAAACATTTTATTTACCGTCAGCATCATTAAAGTGAACGATTGCAGTCACGTGTATTTCTGGAAGATTGTAATACTGACGTAGCGGGACCAGATCTTTAACTTCCTTGTTGTGTAGTAGGTAAGCGAACTGTATGTGACCGCCGTCATCTGTGAACCACCGCCGCCCCGTATCAGCCGCTTACATGTTCTTGCGCTCCTACACTGAGTTTTACGGTCGTATTTCCTCTTCTCCTTCTGCTGATTACACACCTGCAGTCATTGGTACTCAGTGCAGATGTAGTGCAGGTGTCCCAGAAGAGCAATCCACGGGAAATGTTGTGTGTCAAGGGTCCAGGATCTGAATTTCCTCATACTGACAGCTCACTTTACCTCGGTTTTATACGCCTGGGGAAAAAACGCTGGACCTTTCCCCTGCTGTTTCCTCACCTGTGTAGATTCCCTCACATTTATTTCAGCACTCTCCTGCCAGGAATTTAAATCCATTTGTGAGATCTTAGATTTGCATTGTAATTATAATTCTTTATACTGAGGTGATGATTGTTAGTCTCTCACTGATAAATTCAACCCCCCCCCCCCCAAAACAAAAACAACAACAACAAAAAAACAGTGAGAAAGTAGCCTGACATGCACAGGACAGTATACTGAACTAGCCAATCCCAGTACTCGCAAGGTGCAGTTACATTTCAGGAGGTGCACATCAGGTTACACTGTATGCTTTAAAGGGGTTTCTGGTTATGATGTTGAATCAGGCATAACTGTGCTCCTGTGCATTTCTGGCTACTTTCTCAGCAGAGTTTTCAAATGTATCTATGAGAGAAAAATGATAATATAAGGAGTAATAATCAAAGCATCAATACAAGGACTCAGAGAAAAATCTTGGAATATCAAATCCTCCTGCTCTGTTTACAAGGTGAGGTTTGTTATACAAATCGAATTTACCTGAGACATGAATGTATTTAAATGGAGTAATTTGTGACAGGTGTTTCCTCCTGCCCATCAGAATCTGCCCGAGTCAAACCCGTTGAGAATGGAAGAGACGAGGCAGAGGAACGCTCTGGTGATGCAAGCTCTAAAGGATGCTGCTGAAACCAGCGAGAATCTTGCGAGAGGACTGGGACCTTCAAAGTAGACGGACTGTGTGGTTCTGAGACCTGCTTGCAAAGCCTTTACCCTGCATACATGCAGGCTGCAACCTGTGCAGATAAAGACAGACAATCCTTTGTGGTACAGAGGAGCCGTTGTGTGATACTCTGTTGTCATTGCACATGAAAACAATTGAGGTAAATGTTAAAATTGTTTATTAAACTCTCCAAACAACGTCCAACTCATCTGTCTTATTCAAGCTTTATGATTGCTGTGATAAGCAGGTACACGTTGACATGTGTGGTTAGCACTGCCACCTCACAGCGATCAGTCCAGCCCTGGGCCTTTCTGTGTGGGGTTTGCATGTCTTCCCTTCCACGGGTCAGCTGAATGTGGATGGTTGCCCATGACAGCTCAGATACACACCCACAGAAAGAAACCTGCAGTATGTGATTCCTCTGTGCCACAGAGCTGCATTAATGAAAGACAGCAGTGAACCTTACTGCAGAGGGTGACACGGGACAGCGTGACCTCAGGACTCAGCCCCTAAATTCTCCAGATTATTTATTAAATTTGTGTTGTTTTGTTTTTTAATGACAAGATTAATGTGAAACTTTGTGTATCCTTTTTAAAAATTCCATTCATGATCACCTTTAGGGGGGGCAGAAAGGGTGCTGGTCCAAACAGTCTTTGTTCAATTTAAACTAACAGCCAAATAAAAGAAATGGATCATCAGTGGAGCAATATATCTTAAAACAAACTGTTATCTGTGTCAGCCAAACATCCTGATGAACAGTTTGTTTTAAGGTCATGTTTAAAGTCCGGTTTCTTTACCAAAACCAAGAAGCTGAAACTGGAAATAGGTCGCATGTGCACTGAAGTCCCTGTGAAGGTGCTGCTTTTGTGCTTTTTCGTGGGTTAAAATACACGACGGGCGCCTTTTGTACAGCAGGCGGCGCTGTGCGCTCACCCTACAGGAGTTTGCAGTGAGGACCCCGAGTGAAGAAGAGGAAGATGCGCGCCCTCGAAAACATTCTCGCGTTGGAAAAATCGGTTAGCTTTCCGCTTCCTGTCAAGAGATCCAGGCGCTCCGTCAGATAATGTAAGCATGAGCCGTTAGAATAGAAAATGTTGAAAACGCGTGTTTGTCGACTGTTGTTTGTACAGAGGAGCCGTTTGGTGCGATATAGACACTGCTGCACGACGCAGCTGAAGCATGCGACACAGCGCGTGAGCCTGCTCGGCTAACTGCAGCCACGCGCTTCAGATAACGTTTAGCTTGTTAGCTAGCGGGTCCGAGGAGCCCGGTGCAGACGGCTGCTCGGCCGTAGGCCAGTTTCATAAGCAGGCTGGATTCTGATCTAGATTTTCCGGAGTGTCTGAAGGCAAACGCAAAAAATGTGCGTCGATGCCGTTTGTGGCTCTACAAGCGCCGCTGTAACCTTTCATGTTACTCTGCAGGTTACGTGCGAAGGCCAAATGAAGCCGCAGTATAAGAACTGGACCCAGACATTCGTCACAGTGAGAGGGCACCGTCCTCTGGTTCTTATTACGGTCTTTAAAATATATCCTGGCTGCTGTATTCAGTGCATGCTTCGGTTGCATTCAAGGGCCACAGAAAGCATTTACACTAGCCTCGGGTTGAAATTTGGACAACAGCAGTACACATGCGTGTGTCCCTGTAACACATCGGCGTTTGGCTTCATGCTTTTTGAGAACACACCAGCAGAGGCTTTTGTTCAGACTCGGAGATGGCAGCCTTGTGTTAGCCTTGTAAGCTTCAGCCCTACAGTAAGGAGCAGGCACTGGCAGCTTAAAGGTTTCACATGTAGTTGTGCAGTGCAAGTCTTCTGCTCTCCACGTTGTGTTGTGATCAAAGGGTGAAAACAACATTCTCAGCTGAAATCTGCATGATTTGTATTTTTGTGACCGCACACATGCTACGCTGCACTTTACGCATGAAGTATATTAGGAATGACTGTTCATCTGTGGCAGCTTCCACACCCACAGTATAAACAACAACTTATTGCAACTGCAGGGGAAAAAACGTATTTAAAATATGTAAAACATAGATCCTGTTCTTTGTTTTTTACAAAGAACAATTTAAATTGAAGATTGGATTTTTAGATTGGTTTTCCTTTCCCACAGGATGTTAGACTTTGTTTCCAAAGAACATTGTAGTGTGCTAAAGAGCCTCCTCTTATGGCTAAACTACTGTGGTGCGTGCCCAGGTATATTGAAGCCTGGCACGTTTTCATTGATTCTGGGTCACATGTGTCCTTCATTTCCATACTGGCTGTAAAGGCGAGGCAGAGCTTGTTTTAACGTTTTCAGTGTGCTCACTAGGGCTGTGCGATATGACCAAAATCTCATATCCTGATATAAGACATCTATTGTCCCGATAACGATATAAATCACAAAAATTTAACATTTTCTGTAAATTCTGTGAATCTCAGGCAGCTCGACTTGTGTGAAGTGTTTCCAGCTGGGCGTCGTGTAGCTGGAGTCGAGTGTTTTAACCGATGCATGAAACGACACATTTTTAGACATAAGTTGTAACGGCGCCGTTTCTTTGTGCGTATTTATTACACGGCGTGCTGCGGGGAAAAGCCTGTTCTAACGTTTGAGTCTAAGGTTTATTTTTTAGCACCTGGCGTCTTTTTTTGCTTCTCATCCGTAAATAATCTGCTCTTTCACGTGATTCAGTTTATTTTGAAAAGTCTCAACAGGATCTCGAGCTTTATTGTGAAAGGTTTATGTGGAACATAAACATGCGGACAGGCCATGGTGTTACTGTCGTTGTTGCTAACGACAACGCATAAAAACAGGTGCTTGTCCGTCCGTAGTGTGGTGATATTAAATATAAGACAAAGAGAGAACTTTAAGAAATTAATAATAACTACAGTGATATCAGAACCATGAAAAAAATATTACTGTAAACAGTTTATTTTGCGACACCACGAAACAAACGATAGCGTAAAATGAAACGATAGATGTTTTTATATCGTCATCTGATATATATCGTTATATCGAACAGCACTAGTGCTCACTGTGTGAGTTATTGTTATAGTTTAAGATCACTTTAAAACACGTTCCATGTTGCCTCAGGGTGTTAAGTTAAATATTAATACTGGATATTTTAAATCCCTGTTTCAGAAGAATGCCCAAATCAAAGGAAGTGCTGTCCTCCACATCTGGAAGTGACTCCGACAGTGAAGTGGAGACAAAGGTTTGTACTGTAACTCTGATTGTTGTGTCTTATGTCTTGAAATTAGCAGTCACATACATTAGTAAATGTATGTGACTTTTACTGTCGTCAAAGGCACAAAGCACATGTGGTTAAATGAATACAAAAGATTAGATTGGTAAACATCTCGACCTTTATGACAAAAAGGTAAAAATCTTGATGCTTAAGTGACAACCTCAGCTAGGAATGGGTAAACCCAGGGCTGTCACACCTGCGATGAAAAGCAGCTGTCTGTGCAATAAAGTGTTTTACGTACATAGCACTCATGCAACACCTTTGCAAGCCGCTTTGTTTTTCTGCTAAGACATGGTAGCTTGTAATTAGCCTTCAATTCTACGGCAACTCCCGCAGTTCCTTTGTGTTTGCTGCCAGTCCCCTGGCAGCATGTATGTGCAGGCGGATTGGAGCAAGTCAGTACTACGGAGAAGCAGCAAATCTGAGTGAATCAGACCATCGTTATGTCATGGGAAGCAAGATATTTAAGACAGATAATGAAAACGTCTTGAACTCCAACGCCCCCGTTACCAGCGGTTTCATGGACCGCAACGCCAGGTCTGTTACGTAAACGTGCACGTGTGGTTTCCACAGAAACGCTGGGATCTCTGCTAAAAGCTCATACAAACATTTCTGCAACCACCAAACGGCTAAAACAAACAAATAAAAGAGCATGTAAACAAATGGGAAGCAAAGTTACTGCTCCAGAGAATTTAAGGTGGCAGAGACTGATTTCACTGTGCAAAAACATTATGTATGTGTGCAGGTAACTCTTCAAAAACAATGAAAGCACAAACTGTTTTAGGCATGTAAATAAAGTTAAATCATTTCTGTGTTCAATACCTAAGAAATTCCAACTCTCACAGAGTCTAAGATGTGCCAAATTGTAGAACGTCTGGTCATCACTTAAAAACCTAAAACCTCTGTAACTTTGACCTGTTTCACCTCCGCAGCATAGATAACGTCCATATGTTGGTTCATGATTTTCTGCAGTGTATTGTCTTTGTTAGGCATTTTTAGGCAAATAAAAAAATCTTATCTTTCTGTTCCATCCTCAGTGACTTTTACACTGCAGCACCTGCTGTAATGTTCATGTCTGATGAACTCTCACAACTGTTTACTTTATGTTTAATACCAAGATCGTTTACACAGAGTTTGTAATTGTACAGAAACACTCGATTCATTTTGGAGCAGGAGCCCCAGAAATGACTCTCAGGGTTTAACAGGTAAAAAAAACAAACACCACATTTCATGCCCGTGCTACAGCGTTTTGGTCTGTGCTATAAAACTAACAACCTTTGTAGCATCAGTGCTATAAGCTAACAAACACACAGCCCTGGGTGGACCTGTTCATGAGTGCTCACACTTTAGTCTGTGCGGCATCACCTCGTTTGAAACCTTCCCAGTGAAATCATCACATTGGCTGACTGGTTTTCCTGTCCTTTTCTGGACCATAAATCAAATGTGCCTTTCAGTAATAGAGCTGCTAAGTTGTGATAAGTTGCTCAAAGTATTTGTTTTGAAGGCAAAGAGAAAGAAGCCAAGTGCCCCGGAGAAACCAGCCAAGAAAGCAAAGAGTGGAGAGAGCTCCAAGCCCGGGGGCTCGTCCAAGGGCAGCAGTAACGGTGATGACAACATGTTCCAGGTGGGTGCCACGTGTACTAGCTTTGTATTTTTGAGGTTGAAAAAATATATTTTATTATTATTATTGTCTTTATTATTTTTATTCCCCCTTTATTATTGACTTCTTTTAGATGTAAGCCCCAAATATGAGCATCTTATGTATATGTTTCTAAACCTTGGGAAAATTAACTTTGAATAGTAAAAATAATTTTAGGATATTTTGGATAAACAAACCCAGGAAGATGAAAACATGACAGTCACTTTACTTCTTGCAGATTGGAAAGATGAGGTATGTCAGTGTCAGAGACTTCAAGGGTAAAGTCCTCATCGACATCAGAGAGTACTGGATGAACCAAGATGGAGAGATGAAACCGGGGAAAAAAGGTAGTTACCAGAGTGAAGCAGCGGTGTTTTCATGATTAGGGTCAGTGGTAAAGATGAAGGACACGCTTATCTGAAGAAGTACGCTACGACTGGCTTATTGATGTTTTTACTGTCTTTTGCTTTAAACGCGGTTTTCATTTTCTTTAGGTATCTCCTTGAATCCCGAACAGTGGAACCAACTGAAGGACCAAATCTCGGAAATTGATGATGCCATTAAGAGAATATAAGCATTCCTTCCAGTGTTGAATCTGTTGAACTAACTGAATATGTTGGCTTTTGTAAAAAGAAGAAAAAAGCCTGGGATTGTTTTCTAACGGGTTTGTTTAATTTGTAGTTTATATATATGTAGTTGTCTGCATATTCTGGGTTTGTGTGTGTGAAACCTGTTTTTCAGCTATGGTAGTAACGGTGTGGGCGGAGAGTATGTGGTTATGGGTAGGGTACACCAATACAGTCATGTTTTTGTATTGTAGAATAAAAACAAAGACTAGCTTAATGTTTCAGTCAATGTGTAAGATCGTGTTCAGAACTGATCACGTGGATCGAACTCTTCATGTGTTTCTTTTTCATGTGCAGCTGGTAGGTCTCATCTCTGAAACCCAGCCTGGCTTGTTGTGTTTCACAGTGCTGTGCAAAAGTCTTGAGCCAAGTCTCAGTCCTGTTTCACACTTTGTTGTAATTGTTTAAATTGGTCTTGAGTTCTGCAGGCTTTCTGAGGGTGCCATCTTTTTCTTTGGACACTTACTGCATTTTCACTTCAGTCCTTGTATCTGTCCATTTTCAGAAGATCGTGTTTATGTTAAGCAGCGTAACACCGACCTATAAAAACCACCAACCTTGAGATCGACCACTGTTGTGTCTACACGTAACAACTCAGCAAAGAACCAGTTTGAGATGGTATCTTTAGGTTACTAACAGGCATTCACAAAAACACATCTGTACCATTACTTTAGCTGAATCAGTGAAAAATGCCATACTGGTTTGAGTGGTATGAAATAGTGTTTTTGCACCAACAAGGCGATGATCGGAAAACTTGCCATATTATAAAAGACGAAGTGGTAGGTTTAAAAACTGTCAGCAGATAAATCAGTATTTGAAAGTCACGTCTTTAAGAAACTGAAAGATGTCCAGCAGGGAACTGAAGAAACTTCTCAGATGAGAGGGGAAACTCTTCAAAAGAAGTCCAGACGCTTTTCTTTCCAAGCTCCTGGTTGACTGAGAAGCTTCACAGGCAGAAGGCTCCTGACATTAAACTGAAGCCTCATCAAGGGTGCAAGGCTGGCTGCTGAGGAAGGGACACCGATGGAAAGGGTGAGGTATGGGTTGTCTGGAGTTATGAATCCAGGTTTGACATGTTGGTTTGTACAGAAGAGGTGAGGAAGGAGGTTCAACTGTCTACAACCATCTGTAAAACAAAAACAGGCTGCATTTCAGTCTGCTGTTGGAGATGTGATCATTAATGAAATAATGAATGTAGAAGTATCATCAGATTAACTGCCAATGCAATGATGCTTGATTGGCAACGGCTTCATTTTTCAGCAGTGATGTCAAACACATGCCAACACAGTGAAACTAAGCTAAGGAAGAGCAGTGTCACTGATTGGTCCGCTCCACAGCCTGATGTCCACATCACTGAAGCAGTGATTATGTCGACAGAGAACATAACGGAGCAGCCCACCAGGGAGATAAGCAAGCACATGTTTCATATAAATGTAGTCTATAACTTAATTATTTACTTTAGTCCAAATAATTAAACATTTATGTTACATAAAATATGTGAACTTTGATTTATGTTCTGTATAGCTGGTATAATAAGTATGTAGCCCAGTAAGTATAAGTTCAAGGAAGCTACACAGGATGGTTCACTTACAAACACAAGTGTATATTTCACACTTTAAAAAAAAGAAGCAATAATTATATAATAATAAAGTGTCACATGCTTACATTAAAACAAAATCCCAGAATGCTGCACTGTGAACACAAAATTGTAAACTTCATTTTTCGTGATTTATTGGGTTGAGCCTGTGGGGTCCAGGTAAGATTTTCACCTATAAAAACTATTTGCCTCGCCTTTTTCTTTCAGTCTTTTCAGCACAATCTCACATGTCTCACCTTACAGTGATGTTTTTCATTGACATTCTGCATTAACACAATTGATCTGAAATCACACAAAAAACGGAGTAGGACAAATATGTCTGTGAGGGTTCTCAGTCATCCAGGTCAACTTAGTCTAAGGAGCTTCAGAGTAGGACAAAGTGACATTTTCTTACTGTAAAAATCACAAACATGTTCACGTAGACTACACAACACGTCCCACTAACACACTAAACGTCACAAATCTCTCACGTCTTAAAACGCACTGTCGGCTCTCTCTCTCGCTCGCTGCCATCACTCCCAAAACCTTCCACTCTACCTAAACAACCCAACCCCACATGTTGCCATATCATCTTTTGATTGGTCGACGTGGTACATTTTTCCACCAATAGGATAGAATGGTGTTTTTTTGTTTTGTTTTTTCCTGTTTTGCGCTGTCCTTTGAATATGATGATTTTACGTCTTCCCACACTAAACGTGACGATAGTATTCAGAAAAAAGCATCGAATATATTTTTCATCATAACTCTGGTTTTAGTGGCCTATCAATAAAATGTAAATGTATCAACCTGCCTCAGCACATTAGAGAGGCCCCGTCACTGTCCACTTTTAAAACGCGTCTTAAAACCCACTTTTACTCCTTGGCGTAAGACACAGTCTGACCCTGATTTTATTGGGTTTTTTTTTTTTTTCCTTTTTATTTTGTACTTTTTCCAATTTTATAGTACATGCAAACAAAAATATGAAAAAGGAACACAAAAGAAACAAACTAAAAGGAATAAAGGACACCTAATCTGTGGAAGAGAAAAACAACAACGAGGAGAGGTCCCTGCCTTATGGGGCTGGGTGAGTCTTACAGGCTATCCATTTTGTCCACTGTTTTCGGTGTTTGTCAGATTTCAGTCTCAAAGTGTGGGTCATTTTCTCCATTATATACATGTCCTCGATTACATCAGTCCATTCTTCCAATTTTAAAGGGTCACTTTTCAGCCAGTTTTTTGTTATTACCTTTTTGCTTGACAACAACATAATTTTAAACAAGTAATGGTCCTGCTTTGTTACATTTTCCCATATTCCAAAATACATTATTTGTGCCTCACACGGCACGTCATACCCCAGCACTTTCTTCATTGTTACTGCAATGCTTTCCCAGTAAGGTTTGATATTTTTACACTTCCAAAGCACGAGAATGATTGGCGTCCCAGTCTCCACATAATCTCCAGCATCGCTGGGGTGTTTTCAGCTGGTTGCTTTTGATATAAGGAGTAATAAAGAACCTAATCACATTTTTCCAGCCATATTCTCTCCATCGTCTAGAGCTGGTGGGATTATGCTGTGGGAGACATCGCCAGTCACCCTCTGACAACTCAAGATGTAATTCCGATTCCCACTTTTGTTATATAATGTTTCATTCCTATTCAAATTTTGCAGGCCGTTATATAATTTCGATAAAATTCTTGATGGAGGATTTTTATACGCACCTGTTATTATTTCTATTATATGGCTTCCTTCTCTCAAGAACTTCTTCCTAATTTCTGTATTGTAAAAATGTCTTAATTGAAAATACCTAAATAAATCAGATTTATCCAGTCTGAACTGTCTCTGTAGATTCTCAAAGGATTTGAATGTTGTCCCGTCTATTAATGTGCACATTGCTGTAATTCCTTTATTGACCCATTTTAAACATGAACTATCCCATTGTCCACTTTGGAATTTTCGAGAATATGCAGGCCAAATCAGCAATTTACAGTCTTCTATAATTCTATATGTCTTCACTATAATCCACCAGAGTTTAATAGTGAATTCAGTAATGAGATTTGCGTTCGTATATTCCGAGCAATAATTTATCTCGATATGCTTCCATTTTGAGGTGTAATCCGGTGAACACCAGTAAACAATATATCTCAGCTGGGCTGCATAGAAATATTCCTTGAAACTCGGGAGGGCAAGTCCTCCTTTTTCTTTTCTTAATTGGAGTATTTTAAATCTTATTCTTGGCTTTGTCCCTTTCCAAATAAATCTACTAACTAATTTATCCCATCTACCAAATTGTGCATCTGGTATATGGACTGGCAATGAAGTGAACAGATACAGTAGTCGAGGAAGCACATTCATTTTTATTACCTCTATTCTTGAGCTGAGGTCCATGACAAGTGGAGCCAATTTAATCAAATCTTTTTGGATTGTATTACTAATCTTTACATAATTTGCCTCGTATAGTGAACTTATTTCACTAGTTAGATAGATAGACACCTAAATATTTGATCTTATTTGAGTCCCATTTTAATTTATTTTCGTTTTGAATTGAATCTTTGGGGAAATAATTCAGACAAAGTACTTGAGTCTTTACGATATTTAGTTTATACCCTGAATTTTTGCCAAAATATTTTAATGCTTTAATCAACCGAGGAAAGGTCATGTCAGGATCCTGTAGGTATATAATTATACCATCAGCAAAGAGACCTATTCGTTGTTCAATTTTAGAAACTAAAACCCCTTTTAAGTCTGCACTTTTCCATATATACTGAGCCAAAGGCTCGATATACAGAGCAAAAAGGGCTGGACTCAGGCAGCAACCCTGCCTGGTTCCTCTGAAGAGCTCAAAACTGTCTGTCAGGTCCCCATTTATTTTCACTCTAGCCAATGGCCTGTGGTACAAGGATTGTATACACTCGATGAAGATACTGTTAAAGCCCATTCTTTTCAAAACAGCAAAAAGAAATATCCAAGAGACTCTATCAAAGGCCTTTTCAGCATCTAAGCTCACTAAGGCTGTTGGGATTTTCTCTTTATTAACTTCGTTAATTATATGCAATGTGCGTCGTATATTATCTTGTGTCTGTCACCCCTTAATGAACCCTGTCTGGTCTTCATCCACCATCTGGGAGAAACAGCTCTAAGCGTCTTGTGATTATGGATGTAAATAATTTATAATCCACATTTAAGATAGAGATTGGGCGATAAGAGTTACAGTTTTCCTTGTTTTTACCTTCTTTTGGTAAAAATTTATTGTTTTAAATGTAATTCTACTTATCATTTTATACTATTTTATTTTTTTGCTATTTGTGCTAATTAGATTATTTTAAATGTCATTTTAATTATCATCTTATTTTATTTACTTTTTTATCTTTATTTTATTTTTATTTTTTAACTTATTCAATGTGTCATTTCTGGCATGCCAAGTGTACAGCACTCTGTTCAGCTGGGAGTTGTTCTGAAAGTGCTACATAAATAAAATGCTTGCTTGCTAAAAACTGGCGCACACATTTATTTAATAAATAACATTGTCACATGCAAAGCTAGCCCAGCCAACACGCACATGTGGGGCCCGAATGGGGAGTAGCAGAGCTCATATTTATGGTCTACTTGGGTTACCCACCTGGGACGCAGCCATTTTTGTCCTCAGTCTCCATGGGGACCCATGGAGACTGAGGACCCCAAAAGAACCCCCCCCCCCCCAAGAAAAACCCCAAGTTTTTCACACCATCAGTATAGAATTTCATGAGCTTCCTCATGAGTTCAACTTGGTTTAGACTACAAACACCAAATCTTGCATTTCAGTTTTATCAGAGGTACCCATTCTCCAAGATTTAAAACAGCCTAAAGTGATACAAGTAAGCTAGAATTGAACTCACCTGTACAACAAAGTCAGTTTATCTTTGTATTGAGACTGATTCATACACAATTTTGAAACGCTGTGCTTCTTTGTAATATGACACATTTTTTTGTTTCCATGTTAACAAAAATGTCCACAGTACACAACAAATAGTGAAAATTAACAAGTCAATGTGATACAATTTAAAAGAAAAAGTAATGCATCAAACCACAGCTCATTGACCAATCCATTGACTCCATGAAGGCCATCATTCTTCAGGTGGCTTCATCAACAGCGCTGCCTCTGGTCTCTGCCACATCAGCAACCTACGACACACAAGGACGTATATTTACCGACCGTAGGACCGTCAGTCACAGCGAAAAGAATACAGCTCCACAGTAATTAGGCTCAATAATATTGATGCTATTTGACAGAGAAAGTGTCACAGTCAAACACTGTCTGATACAAATGCAAAGAGCTAAAAGATTAATCCAGCACAGGTAAGTTCTTATGATTTGGGAATGGCACGGCACACCTCTTAACAGGTCATGTTAGTAAAATGTAATTCTAGATTTTTGTTATTGTAACATATTATTTTATATCAGTTTGACAATAGATTACTGAAGTTGTTGTTATAGCACATACAAGTTTAAAACGTCCCAATTACACCAAAAAAAAGCTAACTTGCAAACTCATGTCCAGCTAAATCAGCAACTTGACAATGTGGGGAAGTTGAGCTCAGCAGGGTTCAAAACTGATTCACGTGACTGCTGTCGAGGTGCATCATGGGGAATTGGCGGTTAACGACATGCTCGCTTTAGTTGGACATTTTCTAATTTGCACATTCAACCACTGTTGCGGTATTAGCAAGCTAACTCAGCATTCCTTTGAAGTTCACACAAGATGGCGCCGAGTATGGCAGCCTCGTCGCGAGCTCCCCCAAGCAACGGCTTTCTTCTGTGTTTAATTTTACTTTTCCTTTATTTTTTCACGAGCAGCACTTGTCTCCTTGTGTACGACCGACAAACCTTACTGGACATAAAAGACGGTCTTTCTTATAACTTTCCGGAGTTCAAGTTTTGCAACACGGACGCTCCGTTTGCAGACCCCCCATTCATCTCACCTGAGACGCCTTTGTTCTCTGGCCCTGGAGGCCGCAAACGCCGACGCAGAGGGAGAAGATCTGGCGTTCTGGTTCGACTGAGACGGCGCACTTACAGACCACCGTTACCCAGTTTATTACTGGCTAATATGCAGTCTCTGGAGAACAAGCTGTGCGAGCTTCGGGCACGGATCTCATTCCAGCGAGAGATGCGGGACTGCTGCGTGATCTGCCTCACAGAAACCTGGCTATCGGACAAAGTACCGGACTCCGCAATACAACTGCCGGGGTTCTCTGTGCACCGCGCGGACAGGTCACAGGATCTTACTGGGAAAAGCAGAGGCGGTGGTGTGTGTTTCATGATCAACAACAGCTGGTGTGATTATGCGAACGTGCACCCGGTCAAATCCTTCTGCTCACCGGACCTGGAGTACCTGATTATTAAGTGCCGGCCATTCTGGCTACCGAGGGAATTTACAGCAGTGATTATTACGGCTGTTTACATTCCCCCACAAGCCGACACTGACCGTGCACTCAGGGAACTGTACAGCGCGATCAGCAGCGAGGAAACCGCACACCCAGAGACAGCGTTTATCACAGCCGGAGACTTTAATAAGGGAAACCTGAAGAAAGTCTCACCAAAACTCCATCAACACATCCTTTTCAACACACGTGGAAACCGGCAACTCGACCCCTGTTACACCTCTTTCCGGGATGCGTACAAAGCCCTCCCCCGCGCCCCATTCGGCCAATCAGATCACTGCTCCATCCTGCTCCTGCCCGCCTACAGGCAGAAGCTGAAACAGGAAGCTCCAACCCGGAGGGCGGTGCACTGTTGGACGGACCAATCGGAGTCTGCGCTGCGGGACTGTTTTGATCACGCGGACTGGGAAATGTTTCACGTGGCCGCCAGAGACATTGATGAATACACGGACTCAGTCTGTGGATTTATCAGGAAATGCGTGGAAGATGTCGTCCCATCCAGAACAGTCAAATCCTTCCCAAATCAAAAACCCTGGATTAACGGAGATGTTCGCGCGGCACTGGCGGCACGGAACACCGCCTTTGCCTCCGCGAACACATCGGACTACAAACACGCACATTACCAACTCCGGAAGACGATCAAAGCAGCCAAACGTGAGTACAGGGACAGGGTGGAGCAACAGTTTGACAACCCTCGGAGTATGTGGCAGGGACTAAACACGATCACAGACTTTAGAGGGAAAACCAGCACACCGCAGACCACGGCCTCTCTGTGTGAGGATCTAAACGTATTCTACGCTAGATTCGACACAGCGAACACCATGAGACCGGACAGTGTGCGCACCGCGGATGACGTCAGTGCGCACACTGTGTCTGAGGAGGATGTGCGGAAGTGCTTCAGGAAGGTGAACGCACGCAAAGCTACTGGTCCGGACGGGATTTCCGGCCGCGTCCTCAGGTCATGCGCGGCTCAGCTGGCTGGAGTGTTCACGCACATCTTCAACCTTTCCCTCTCTCTGTCTGTAGTCCCAGCCTGCTTCAAAATGGCCACCATCGTCCCTGTACCCAAATCCTCCACCATCTCCTCATTGAACGACTGGCGACCTGTAGCCCTGACCCCCATCGTAAGCAAATGCTTCGAGAAGCTGGTCAGGGACTTCATCTGCTCTGCACTACCCGACTCACTGGACCCTCTACAGTTTGCATACCGCCACAACAGGTCCACTGATGATGCCATAGCCCTGACACTACACACTGCCCTGTCACACCTGGAGAAGAGAGACACGTATGTGAGGATGCTGTTTGTAGATTACAGCTCAGCATTCAATACCATCGTTCCCTCGAAGCTGGACAGGAAACTGCAGGATCTAGGACTGAGCAGCTCCCTCTGCAGCTGGATCCTTAGCTTCCTGTCTGACAGACGCCAGGTGGTCAGACTGGGCAGCATCACCTCATCCCCCATCACACTGAACACTGGTGCTCCACAGGGGTGTGTACTGAGCCCTCTCCTGTACTCACTCTACACCTACGACTGCACAGCCACTAACAACTCCAACATCATTGTGAAGTTTGCGGACGACACTACAGTGGTGGGTCTTATCACCAACGGTGATGAGACGGCTTACAGGGAGGAGGTCAGCCCCCTGACCCACTGGTGTCAAGACAACCATCTCACCCTCAACGTCGCAAAGACAAAGGAGTTGATAGTGGACTTCCGGAGGTGCAGAGAAGTACACACCCCCATCACCATCAACGGCGCTGCTGTGGAGAGAGTGAGCAGCTTCCGGTTCCTTGGCGTACACCTGGCTGAGGATCTTACGTGGTCAGTACACACAAACAAAACAGTGAAGAAGGCGCAGCAGCGCCTCTTCTTTCTCAGGAGACTGAAAAGATTCAGCATGAGCCCCCGCATCCTCAGGACCTTCTATCACTGTGCCATTGAGAGCATCCTCACTGGATGCATCACCACCTGGTATGGCAACAGCACCGCCTACAACTGCAAAGCTCTCCAGCGAGTAGTGCGGTGCTCTGAATGGATAATTGGAGGTGAGCTTCCCTCCCTCCAAGACATCTACAGGAAGCGGTGCCTGAGGAAAGCGGGGAGGATCATCAAGGACTCCAGTCACCCCAGCCATAAACTGTTCAGACTGCTTCCATCAGGAAGGAGGTTCTGCAGCATCCAGTCCCGTACCAGCAGACTGAGAGACAGCTTCTTCCACCAGGCCATCAGACTGCTGAACACGTCATAGACACCTCAGCTTCACTACTGGAACTTTAACATTATGCACTCCACACTGTATATAAATGCCACTTGTTTTGCACATATTCAACTCTGTATATTTTATATATTTTATTATTATTATTATTATTATTATTATTTTATTTTATTTTTTTACTATTTAATTTGTAAAAATGTGTATACACACACACACACACACACACACACACACACACACACACACACACACACACACACACACGTAGGAAAATATTTAGTATACACATCCAGAAATGCATACACTATTATATATTGTACATATATTTATTAGTTTCAGGTTGGCCATTCTTGTATTTTGCTCGTTTGTGTTGTTGTGTTTGCACATCTCTGTTGCTTGTGGGGCTCGCACACAAGAATTTCACTCGCATGTGCTGTGCCAGTGTGCCTGCACATGTGATGTGACAATAAAAAGTGATTTGATTTGATTTGAAGTTCACAGGCTGTTGTATTTTGGTGGAAGTTCATTTTGGCAATATTTCCAATAACTGACTGGGTTCAAAAAGATCTTTTTGGCAGGACTCCTATGCTTGTTGTCATCTGTTTACCCCTATGTAATCACTGAAGTTGTTATTAACTGCTGCATACTAAGCTGTGAGAGTGCACTGAGGATTGAGACAAAATATGGTCCACAAACCAGCATTATATTAGTTTTTGTCAGATATCCTCCAGTGTGTTTATTTCTTGCAGTAATGATATTTTGCAGTTATTTCTTTCCCTGAAATGCTTTATGCTTAACAACAGCTCCATTTGGACTTATTTTTGAACTCTTGTGATCAGTATGACCAGATTGTGTCCATACTACTGTAGTATGGACACTGTAGTGATAAAATAATTGGCATCAGAGACACTGATTTTTGGCATGATATACTGCAGAAGTCCCTTGGGTTGTTTCTGATTTATTTTTATTTTTATTTTGTTGCATGATTTAGCTTTTAATTTAACTGCATTCCCTGTGTTGTAACAAAAATAACATTGTTTATATGTGTATATGGTAACAACAATATAATTATAACACATATTTCTATTTTATTTTATTTTAGGTCTGTGAAGCCAAACTTGATGTTGGGCATTTATTTTTGTCAGTGTAGTCAAATGGTAAGTTACCTTTTGTGTATACATGCTTCATAAAGACAGTTTGAAACGTTTTTTTGTTTTCTTTTTGACTTGTTTGACCAGAGCTCTACACAAAGGAAGAGGACAGAGGACCAATGCTCCCTCTAAGCTGCGCACTGCTGGCCCGGTCTCTGTGCACAAAAAATCTGTGTTGCGCACCAAAAATATCTAACCTGAATTGAAATTAACATTAAAACTTTAACAATTCTGTTCTGCAGTGTTAGTCAGTGAGTGACTGGCTGCTCCCGTATGGGATTAGAACGATGCCACCTTATCCTTGTCCAGCCAATCACGCGATTCACATTCATATATACGCAGCTAATCAACGTGGTTGACAGGCTCTGACAGCGCCTTATGTGCCGACACCGGTGTTTTAACTCAAAAAGTAAAAGTTGCTATTTTAAGATTGTATCTGACCTTGGTGAGCAACAATGGTTTGTCTGAGATAGTTTGTTTTTCTTAATTATAATCTCCATAATAAACTGTTGCTTTTAAGGTGTTTTCAAGAAACATAATTACCTCCTTTTCCGTTTCCTTTTTCCCAAACTGCTTACAGACTCAGTCTGCAGATCAGAGGTTCTTCAGACCTCGGGAGTTTCACGCTGGTTCTTTCATAGTTTTCTCCAAATGTTTGACATACACACCTGAACAAATTGTTGTTAGGGGAATTACAGCAAAACTTCTTGTTCTGCCTTTAATGGTAGAATATTTGGTAGCAGCAATAAGGCTTCTTAACATGCTTTCCCCAAGATGTGAACTCTGTACTGTGGCCAGTTTGCATCTGGAGTAACTCCATCCTTTACAGCCTTACTGATACTGACTCTCCCTGGTGGCCAGAATCAAGAATCTTCCACCGGTCCTCTAAACCACCTGCAAGGACTTATGGAGACTCCTCCACCATCTGGAAAATCAACAACTGAAAACTGAAAAATATTCTGCCCTGACAGCTTTATTTCAATCCCTGAAAGTGGCAACGTCTCTCACAGAGCTCCACTTTGGTGATACCTGCATGATTCTGTAGAGAATCTCTCCCCTGCCACAGTTAACCCAGTTAGGGTTATCAAGAGTAGGGTTAGTAAGCTAATCAGACAAGAACGGTCTTTACCATGAATATTTAAGATCGTGGTATGGTTAGAGATTAGAGTCTGTTGTTTTGTAATCAATGTCACTGATTCTTCAGTTTTATTTAGCAATACTCACGAGGCACATTATCTTCCTCCACACCAGCATTGTAAGATGAAGGTCCTACAGTACTGGTGTGAGAAAATCAATAACCAGATGATCCCTGTGAGAGACTGTTACATCCTGGGAGGCTGTGGGAGTGTGTGGGCGTGGTGTTGTCTTCTCTCTCTCCTCCTCCTTCGTTCTGGCCCCTCCCCTTGTCTCTCTCTGCCCCTGCCCTCTCCTTTAGGTCACACCTGCTGCTCATCTGCTCTCGTTACAACCAATTACCCTCAGGGGTGATATAAGCTGGAGAAGAGCAGTGTGGAGGGGGAAGGAGAGGTTTCTGGTGGTTTTCCCTCTGTGCTGGTCAGAGTGTGCTACTGACTTAGGTGTGGAACAGCCTGCTGCTGCGTGTGACCAGCCTTCTGGTGTGTGAGTAGTGCTTAACTGAGCAGTGATTTGCAGGAGTAGGAAGGAAGAGTTCACTTTTAACACAGATGCAAAGCAGGGGCAGCCATCTGCCATGACCGGTTGTATTGCCCACACAGTTGTGAGTGATTCCAGTCACTGTGAAACTGATAGCTGAGCTCCAGTCACACAGGCTTAATGAGTGGTAAAACTGACTACTCATCACTGGCGCTCCTTCAGGACAAGCAAGGCAGGTGATGAAAATCTAAAAGTAGAGATAAAACGTACCAAAGTGAAGCGATCCATCTCCTTTATCTCAGACAGTGCTGTTATAGAGCTCCTCTCAGGTCAGTTAATATGTGCAACAATCCTCTACATTACTGCCATCTTGTGGCCTCAGTCAGCTATTGTTGCCGAAAACTTCTTTCAGTCTCATAGAAAACTGTAGACATCTCAGTCTTTGTGTCTGTCTCCTGTTGAGCCAGCAGCTTTTTTTCTGATGGTTTGAGCACATTGTGCATAAAATTCTCATCGGTTTACAGGGCGAGCTGCTGCTGGCTCTGCTTTCACTGCTCTGAGATCAGTTACCTGCCGATTCCCAATACACACGACCTTGCAAGTTCACACAGGAGTCCGGACAGGAGAACGGGAGCATGCAGCTCAATTTGTGTACAACTGGAACACCAGTTTACTTAATGATGTCCCAGGTCAGCCTAACGTGACCGGGCTCGCTCAAATGTCAGATCAGAACCTTATAATAAACTTATAAATTATACTGTGTTTATTTTCATTGAAAATATTTTATAAATTACTTTACCTGCATGATAGCAAGATGATACAAAAGGCCACTGGCCCATCTGTTGTCCTAGATCAACACCATACAAAGCCTGTACACAAAAGCTTCACTGTGCATCACTGAAACACAAGCTTTACTCTCCATAGACAAACATATTGTCATATAACTTAATAACACAAACAGGACATTTGTATATCATGCTAATGGTCAGAAATACACACTTAAGAAAGCCATCAAAGTTCATATTGTCTTTAATTACAAATTTAAAAAACTAAATAAAAATCATTGTAGGCAATTAAAAAAATCTATTACAAACTCATTTTTGTCACATGACAAATACTAAAAATACCAATAAATAATTCAGTCACTGTTTAATAAATATATATAAAAGGAATTCATATCTATTTAAATAAAAAACTTTAAAAGTGTCTTTTTTTAAATAGGAAAAAAGCTCAACAACAGTGTTCCCATCCTTTCAATGTTCTTTGGCGGAGCTGACCTCAAACCAGCCTCCAGACTTTCAAGGACAAGCATCAACATGTTTGTGCAAATGCTCCCCCGGCAAAAACTACACAGTGAGAACCACCAAATCCAGCTGCTTGTAACCATTTACTGACTGGCCTGTGGAGCCTCATATAGATCAACGGCAGACATCTTTGCCATGCCGGTGGCAACAGTGTGCAGCATTGTCCACAGTGTCATTGAGGAAATGATGACTATTCTGCACAGAGGGATTCATTTCTCTAAGATAGAAGAGATGAAGGAGGTTGTGGTAGGCTTTGCATGCCTTGCTGGCAATGAGGCATTCTGTTGGACAGCTGGTGCAGTTGATGGATGCCACATCTGGATTCTTCCACCTAGGGAACCACATAAAAGGTCCTACATCAACAGGAAACTGGTCCCCTCTATTATGCTGCAGGACATCTGTGATACCAGAGATACATTTCTAGATGTGTACAATGGCAATTCAGGATCTGTGCATGATGCACTTGTACTACAAAGATCTCCAAAGTACAAGCAGGCCCTGTATCCACCAGCAGGCTTCTCCCTCTTGGGAGATGGACATGGATATCCATGCCTTCAGCACCCAGTGGCAATAATGACCCCATTTTATCAGCCTGTGTCAAGTAAGAACATAATTCCTTTCTCATTACACCTACAAACACAGGGTAGAGCTACATCTGTTACTGCGATGCATGCTGAGCTTTAAGAGAACACATGCAATATTATAATTCTACCATTTATTCCAAAAAGATTCATTAAGCACTGAATGTACTTTTAAAGCTCAAGTTAAAGAATGGTTCGATCGGCACCATGCAAAGGACAGAACTATCACACCTTACCTTTGGCATCCTCAAAACACGCTCGTGCTCCATCTTCTTGCGAGCCCTTGAGATTCGGCCGCTGCTTGCTGCATCCTTCACAATATCTGTGCAGCAACAGATGATGTCTTGAAAGAAGGAGAGGAGGAGGAGCAAGTACAAGCAGGACCTGAAGCCCAAACAGAAGAAAGCATAGGCACAAACAGGAACCTGTGCATGTATATTACGCTTGTTTAAATTATTTGTTTTACTTTCACTAAACACATTTATCTGTTGCACACAGAGAAAAAACCTTACTTCACACGTTTGACATTTAAAAGTTCTTTATTCCAAATTTGTGGACAAGTTTGTCAGACAGTGACAGATATCACTCTGCGCTTTGAGTAGCTGCCCTCTTCCTCCCTAGCCAGAGCCTGGCTCTCTTTGTCTTTCTCTCTTCACGCCTGGTCCTTTAAAAACTGTAGGATAGCCTGGGCTGTCCCTGGGCCTCTTCCTCTGGCTCTTCTTTCAATCTTCTGTAGAAGGGGATGAGGCCGGAACGATGCCTGAACCACCTGTAGTGGATGTCAGGTTTGCTGCAACTACCAGGGGTGGACTTAATGAGTGCTGCCCCAGGAGCCCAGCATCCATCAGACTGTACCTCTGCTGGGTGGAGGCAGTCGTGCTACCTGCCACTACCCCCTTCCCTGTAGGTGGCTCCCTAAGCTCGTATATGTAATAATTGTATTAAAATGTATTAATTGCTATATTATAACAGTTACACTGATTCAGTAAAAGGACTAGATGTTACAGTCCCTGATAAAGCATTACTTTAGATGGAGAGACTCTTGAGGGATGGCTGTTATGAGGAAAGCCCAGAAACTTTACCAGCAGCACACATCGTTGTGTGCCTCATCTTTTGGTCTTTTACCCAGGCTGATCTGCCATTCTTTCTTCCTTGGTTAGGTTTAGGGATTAGAGATCTGATCTAGATTATGTTATTATGATTTGGACACATCGTCAGTTGTGGACCTTGGATTCATCGGGTGTTTCGGCCATTATCACTAGACACCCTCATCCAAGGAGGCCCTGCCAGGGTTGATCAGGCCCTGGAGTGTCACTGGTTTATGTTAAACAGTGTTGGTCAAGTTACTTGAAAAAAGTAATCAGTAACTAATTACTGCCCGAAAAAAGTAATCCCGTTACTTTACTGATTACTTATTTTCAAAAGTAATTAGTTAGTTACTCAGTTATGTTTTAAAACACGATAACACATAAAATAGTTTTTTGTGTTTACACTCAGTCTTTCAAATAGACGCAAGTAAAACACAGCAGAAAATAAATAAAATCAAAGACTCGGCGGTCCTGTTGCAGGCGGAGGTTTGCCCTGGTGCAGGTGAGCCGCAGCGGTCAGTGGAAGGATACGGCAGCTTCTCTGTGAATGTCACATTCCAGCGGCAGCGTATTTGGTGCTTGCTCAGAAGTTTAGGGGTTTTTTCTCTGTAAAAAGAAGTTTTCTTCCCACGCAGTGAACAGCGGACGCTAATGTTTTTGTCACTTTTTATAAAGTGTTATCCTCGCTGGCACTAAAGAGAGCTTTGTATAGTTTAGAGATGGACCTAGTAGGGGTCATGGTTGTAGCATTTTTCAGGATGTGGAAAAAATGCGACTCAGCATCTGTAAAGTCAGACAAATTGCACTCATGATCAATATATGATCTCAGCTGTAGGTATCTGTGAAAGTCCTATTGTGTCAGGTTTGGATTTTCTCGCAAGGTCTCAAAGCTGAGCACAATTTTTCTATGAGTAAGAGAGAGGAACGTTGTAAGGCCATAAGATATCCATGCTTTAAAGTCAGAGTCGTGTCTGTTTGGAATAAAGTCTGAGTCAAAATCAAACCACCTGAAAATTCTTAACATTTTGTGTATCCCGCAAATGTTGATTACCTTCTGCCAAACTTGAAGGGTGTGGGTTAACCAAGGGTTCCCCAACTTTTCCAGCCGACACATTAGGCCCTCATCTGCCATTACAGCCTGTAGGGGGAATCGGCCCAACAGGCTGGACTCCAGTTCCTTCCACCTAGCCGTGTATGTTTTGTTGCACCAATATAAGAGGGGGGTTATTTGAGTTATTTTTATAATAATTTCTGAGGCAGGGGAGACAGAGTCCTCCCTTTTCCTTGGGGAGCTGGAGGGTGGCATATTTAATCCTTGGCTTTCGGCCCTGCCAGATAAATCTGGAGATCCATTTGTCCCACTCAATGAATTGGTAATCGCTCACTTCTATTGGCAAGTTTCTAAAAAGGTAAAGCAGTCTGGGGAGCATGTTCATCTTAATTGCAGTTACCTGGGAGCTGAGACTCAGGAAGGGGACCAGATTCCATCTGTGCAAATCAGCTTTTATCCTTGCAGATATCGGCTCATAGTTTGCCTGAAAGAGCCCCGAGAGGTCCGCAGTCAGATATATTCCCAGGTACTTAATTTTCTCATTATCCCAATTTACTTTAAATTTCCTATGTAAAGCTGCAGGAGCTGGATAATTTAAAGTCATCACCTGTGTTTTTGAAATGTTAACCATATAACCAGATAGCTTCCCAAAATCAGTTAAAGTAGACATCAACTCACTAAACGACCTCTCCGGCTCCCCCAGGCAGACCAGTACATCAACGGCAAACATTACAACTTTATGTTCAACTCCTGACAATGCAACACCCTTAATATTATGATTCTGTCGAATCGACTGACCTAATGTTTCTATAAATAAATCAAAGAGAAGTGGCGAGATTGCACAACACTGCCTGCAGCCACGTTCCAGAATAAAGGGCTTGGAGAGATCACCATTCACCTTAATACGGGCTGAGGGTCAAACATTAAGAGCTTGGATTACTCTAATAAACTTGTCTTGAAAGCCAAACGTCCCCAGAACCTTGTACAAAAATACCCATCTGACGGAGTCTAAGGCTTTCTCAGGATCTAGACTTCCTATTATTGATCGAGTTTTGTTGTGTTGTATTTGAGTAGAGATGTGTAATATTCTCCTAATGTTGTCAGTTGTTTGTCTATAGTGAATGAAACCAGTCTGATCTAAATTAATGAGGTCAGGTAGCAACTTCTCCAGTCTACAAGCTAGAATAGAGGTAAATGGTTTGTAATCCAAGTTAAGGACACTGATTGGTCGATAGTTTCCACATTCTCGTTTATCTTTCCCCTCTTTTGGGATAATTGAAATAGTTGCTTCCCTCCAAGAACGTGGGACTTCTCCCTCCTGTAGGATGTAGTTAAATGACTTCAGCAATATGGGGACTAATTCTGCCCTCAGGGTGCAATACCATTGAGAACTGAACCCGTCCACACCAACTGCCTTACCTGGTTTTAATCTGGAAAAAGCTGCATTAATTTCTTCCACTGAAATGGGATGTATTAGATACTCATTTTGAGAGACGGGGAGTGAAGGTAATTCTAGAGAGCTAAGAAAGGCATCAATACAATTCTTCTCAGTAGCATTAGGTTGTGAGTACAGCTCCCTAAAGAAGGCCTCAAAGCATTTCTGAATGTTTTCTAATTTTGTTTCCAGAATATTAGTTTTGGGGTCTCGAAGGACCAAATAAATGTTGGGTCTGTGTTTCCACAAACCCCGCTAATTCTAGAGACTTATTCATCATGAAGAAAACAAGACAGTCGATCGATCGATTATTTGCGCAAGGGAGGCCTCGTCTGTGTCCACCACGAAAATGACCCCCAGATCTGACCTCCTCCTGCTGCCTTTTATCCGGTTGTTCAGTCTGACGTCACTAGCCGTGTCTGGGTCTAAACTCCGCTGCAGGTCCATATATCAAACGATCACTATGGGATTACTGAGAGTTGAAAAACTGTCTAAAGTCTTTCATCTTTAATAAAATGATCAGTGTTCTGCTCTACCAGGTGTAACAATTGAGTTTAACATCCAGGCATCCATGAAAACGGAATTTATGACATTTAACGGAGTTAGAAGTTAGCAGGGAGTTAGCTCGCTAGCTTCTATCTAAATACAATATAGCATGTCCTGACTGTGGGGTTTTGGAAACAAATTAAAACGTACAGCTCTGCTATCACTTCCAGCATAAATGAAGACAGAAAACTAAACAGCAGTGACGTTTGTAGGGTTACTGAAGTTGGGCTAGCTGGTATATAATGATGTGCTACGTGACCGCTAGCGACACAGCTATGTTAGCATAATATAAACAAGCTAACTTTTTTTCCACTCGATAAAAGTTAATGTGAGTGTTCTCGGTGGTCAGGAACAAATGTAATCGCATGGCAGGATGCTGTAAAAGGACCAAACTTCAGCCAGGAGAACAACTGAGATAATCCATCCACAATACGAGGTTAGTCATTCATATACTGCAGCATGGGCTGGGCTGTAGTTACATCGTAAGGTTTTAAAAACTGAGCTTAAATAAATGATTAGCGGTAATAAAAGCCAAGGGAGGTCAACAGTGATCACTGACTGTTTTAGGAGCTTTTTGAGATCAAATAGAAGAAAATACATAACATTAAACATGTTAACAACACAAAAGCCATATTAAACGCAGACTACTTTAGACCCGGAAGTAGGATTCGTCGCGTCATCACTGAACAACCGGATTGAGAGACAGTTCACACAAAACACGTCAGAACAAAGCCACGCCCCCTTTGTTCTAAGACAAAGCATTTTATGTATATGTGTGAACTTCTGTAAGAGTGTGTGTGTGTGTGTGTGTGTGTGTGTGTCAGACCTCCTGCTGACCAAAGGGTCGTAAACCCAGGAAGTTTACATCAAAAGAAACAGATCTTTCAGATAGGATGTATCTACAATAAAACCTCCCCCAGCACAAAGTGGTTGGAGAGGTGGTCAGGATCAAAGGAATGGCTTTGATCCTACTGCTTGAACTAAGACTGTACAAATTTAAGAAACACAATGGCAACATTCAACAATTAGACTTAACAGGGTCCTTGATTTGGTATATCGTACTTTCCTCTAGTTGTTTGCATAATTTATGTGCCAGGTATTTTGCAGATTTCCTTCCTATCTCATAGTATTTCTGCCTCAGAAAAATTCAATTATTTTGGGCCTCCTGGGTGTAAATATCATTAATTTCACCCTCTATTTTCCTGAATTCCAGTGGGATTTGGGGTGTTTATGTCTTCCTTTCAACTTTGAAATTTGCCTGTAGATCTATTAATTTTTGCCCTTTGATTCTCTTTAAGTGGGAGGAGATAGAAATGAATTGACCACTCATTACCGCTTTGAGCGGATCCCAGAGAATAGCTGAAGATACCTCCCCTGTGTCACTAATTTCTAGAAATTCTTTAAAGTCCATCCAATCGCTTCTGCTTAAACTTTTCAGGGTCGCTGGAGCCTATCCCAGCTGTCATAGGGCGAGAGGCGGGGTACACCGTGGACAGGTCACCAGTCTGTCACAGGGCTAACACACAGGGACAGACAACCATTCTCGCTCACATGACTCCCGCATTCACACCTATGGGTAACTCGGATTAACCAATTAACCTATCCCCACTAACTGCATGTGTTTGGATGGCAGGAGGAAGTCCTAGTACCCGGAGTGAACCCACACAAACACGGGGAGAACATGCAAACTCCACACAGAAAGACCCCGGCCTGATGGTGGAATAGAACTCAGGACCTTCTTGCTGTGCTTGCCACCGTGCCACCGTGCTGATTCTTTAATGTCTTCCTTTATTTTAGAAACTATGGCAGGATCATTAAGCAAGTGCGAATTAAATTTCCACAGAGTGGTACGTTTTTTCCTAGCCACCTGTAAAGATAGAGAGATAGGACTATGGTCAGATAAATCTCTTGTTAATATGTCACAGTCTCTGATCCTAAATCTATCCACATTAAACAGAAAAAGTAGTCCAGCCTTGCATAGACTTTAAATGAGCCAGAATAGAGAGTGAAATCTGTGGTAGATGGGTAGCGATCCCTCCATAAATCTATTATTCCCATCTCTACTTACCAGAATTGACTTTTCTGGTAATTGCCGTTATCTGATTAGTTGGGTTGGAGGAGTCTAGTTTAGGATCAAGCCTAAGGTTAAAATCCCCCCCCTGAGACGCCACCATTAAATCAAAAATATTCCTATAGAAAAGCCAATCGCTCCCAGAGGGAGCATAAACATTTAATATTGTGATTTCAGACCCCTCTATCCTTCCTGTTATTCTAACAAATCTGCCTTCCTCGTCACAGAGTTCTGAGATATGTTCATAGGTAAGTGTACCAGAGGTAAGTGTAGCCACGCCCCTTTTGTGTTTTCGACTTGATGGAAGAAGAGAATACATAAAACCCTTTCTTTTCAATCTCAAGTGATCTGCTTGGTTCATGTGTGTCTCCTGAAGTAGTGCAATCTGGGCCTTCTCCTTCCTTAGTCTAAGGAAGGAGATGTTTAGCTTACTCATCTTAATCACATTCAGGACCCTGTTCACATTAAAAGAGATGATTTTCACTATGCATTCTGGGCTCCACCAAGTCCACACCAGTCACTGGTCACCGCGGATGCATCCTCAGTGGGAGGAGCGAGAACACATCCGGGCATTCTGAGTGTACTTAGCTTGATGCGTACGTTGAATTGGAACAGTACTTGGTCTGATGATGTATCACGAGAACACAAGTACACACAAGTACTTGTGTTCTATTGAGAAACGACCACTATGTGTGCTTCATATGGAAAGACGGGTCCCATTAGCAAGTAGACGAGCTCCAATGATTTATAATCGTAACAGATGATTTCCTCTCAATTACCACCTTGGCCAAAATAAAACGTCCAGATGAACAGAATCAACTGTGTGGGAAACAAAAAATTAGTAAAAAGTGACAAACATAGACTCAACTGTACCAAAGATTATTATTATTGATTTACTCTGACTGACAAAAACCTGGTTACAGCAGGCAGATTATGCTAGTTTAAACGAGTCCACACCATGGTCAGAATCCTTGAAGCTCTTGCTGCAAAGGGGGGGTGGCAGCAATCGTGGCTCCAGCTTAACTGTAGACCCAGGCAGAGTTATGATTCTTTTACCATATATATATATATATATATATATATATATTAGGGGTGCAACGATACACAAAATTCACGGTTCGGTTCGGTTCGATACTTTGGTGTCACGGTTCGATATTTTTTCGATACAAAAAAATGTTCATGCCTTTTTAATTTGTCATTTATTAAAATTATAAATATATATTTTAACTCAAAAGTACAGTTTTTAAATTTAACCCTAACCCTTGTGCGTGTTTTTTATTTTGACAGCGAATGCGCACCTGTGGACCACTTATGTGCAGCCCTGGTTATATAGCTCGTCATATTGCAGCCACAGAAATTCTTTTGTCCATGAAACCATAAAGCTGCACTTTCTTTTTGCCTTATAGTCTGATTTGTCATAACTTCTCCGTTTTGTGGTAAGCTTTTCTTTGGCTGTCACTTCTTCACCCTGACCTGTCTTATTTGGCTCAGCAGAACTGAAATGCTTTTACACACGGACTCACATAAGCTCAGCGATTTTCTGCGCGATCAACCTCTCACATGTTTAAGCTGCGGGAGATTTCACTTGTCATGTTTGCATAGTAAGCTAACGATTAATAAGACGATGTCAGAGGAATTGGTGCACAAATTATCATCACTCACAGATCAGTGCTGTCGCTCTCTATACACAGTTCGCGCGATTGCAAAGTGAAAGCAAAAAAACAAGCGCAAATTCAAACGCGATTTCAATATGTCACATATTGACAGTGGCTCACCGATGCCAATGACATAATTACCCAGCTACATTTCTGAAAGAATGCAAAAGCATTGACATATATTTTTCCTTCCTACAATAGCCCGACGGGCAGGGAAGAGATAGATTTTGGTAGCCCGACTGAAAAAAATCGCTAGCTCCAGGACGTCGGGCTAGCGATATTGCAAGCCCTGTATCTGATTGAGGAATCACTCATCTTTGGGAAAGAGAGTTTATTACAGAGAAATGTCTCTTTCCAAAATAAAAGCTATACTATCCGCTTCTTCTGGGCTATATTCTCAGCAGCATAAGGAGAATCATGTGCTAACAGCTGTCTAAATGACTCGGCTAAAGTTAGTAGCATGCTTGTTGTTTTGGTCTTTGCACTAGTATGATGTCGGTGTAAATGTGCACTCATATTCGTTGTGTTCCCACTAGTGCTTTCAGGTTAATCTCGTTGAAATGACCTTAACGCCACAACACGGCAAATCTCCGTTAACGAGCTAC